>NC_060952.1:75793807-75866338 GCF_022045245.1 Lucilia cuprina
ATCTATCTATCCACCTATCTATCTATCTATCTATCTATCTATCTATCTATCTATCTATCTATCTATCTATCAATCTATCTATCTATCTATCTATCTATCTATCTATCTATCTATCTATCAATTTATCTATCTATATTTCAATCAATCTATCTATCTATCTATCTATCTATCTATCTATCTATCTATCTATCTATCTATCTATCTATCTATCTATCTGTCTATCTATCTATCTATCTATCTATCTATCTATCTATCTATCTATCTATCTATCTATCTATCTATCTATCTATCTATCAATTTATCTATCTATATTTCATCTATCTATCTATCTATCTATCTATCTATCTATCTATCTATCTATCTATCTATCTATCTATCTATCTATCTATCTATCTATCTATATTTCAATCAATCTATCTATCTAACTATCTATCTATCCATCAGAAATTAAGATAAATTAACATAAATAAAAAATAAACTTCAATTTATTTGGTCTTTTCTTAATACAATACAGTACTTTCAATATATTTTCTTTTTTTATTCGGAACTTGAATCAATGTGAGCACAGTGTACAATTACTAAAAAAAACAATTAATAAAATTGTCATCATCACCAAAAACTCAACTTTGGATTTTACAAAAATACATAATATGAAATCATATAAGTAAATAATTAAACTAAAAAAATTCATAAAAAATAAGCAAACACACAATTGCTACTAAGAAGAAAATGAAGTAGTTAATGGAGGGGCAGTAGCACCGACAACTCACAATTCAGTGTGAGCATATTCAGTCTCTTTTTCTTTCGGTACAATGAAAAGACCTTCGGCCGTAGTCCATCTTGTGCCATGTGAAGGATTACTTGCGCCGACTACTTCCATTTGTCCGGAAATAGGACGACCAAAGGAACGACCAGACATGGAAAGATAAGCTCCCGTATCAATGTGACGTAGACGTACATGAGCATCACGTACCCATTCGTTGTTGCTGCAAATCAATTCCCAGTGATCACCAGAATCACCAACACCATTATCACCATAAGCGGAAACTTCTTGTTCGCCCGATAGTGGAGAGGAGAAGAAATGCGAGTGTAGATTTCTTTTTGTGCTTAAATGTTCCAAACGTATTGTGTCACCACACTTAATGGGTTCGCCTCTTTCACAAAATTTATTAGTGGCAGCTTTAATCACCCAATGACTGTTGACATCTTCCTTCAATTCAATACCGGTAACCGACTGTTGTCCTGAACCAGAACCATATTTAACATCATGTGAATGCAAACGCATGCCATAATCAGAGTTGAGGAGTTTTATTATGGAACCACAAGTAACGAAATTTGTTTTAGCTCCTGTAAGAAAAATAATAGTTTTAATTACTTTTACAACAATTTGCTACGCTATTGCTATAGTTTTTATATTTCTTCTAAAAGGGGGCGGTTGAATGACCAATCACAGCCAGCCACATTTGTTTGTTTCGTTACTTACCAATAGCCTCTGGTATTTTGCATAGAACTGCAAATATTGTTAATGAAACTAAGTAATTTTTATTGTATTTCATTTTTTCTATGTCTTTTTAAAGATTTAAGTAGTTATTTAATTAATTTTATTTAAAGTTTATTGTTTACGCAAAATGTTATTGAAAAACCACCCAAAATATCAACGTCTAAGAAAATAATGTTAAAAAGAGAGAGACACGCAAACAAATGTCAAAAATTATTTCTATATTGACAGCGGAGATAATAACAAAAAAAGTAGTGTAGTGTTGTAAAGTGAAAGAAAAAATATTTTTAAAATGTAGCCAAATAATAAAAAAAATTATAATTGAAAGAGCTGTACACAGAGTTAACTGAAGAATTGGAATATTTATATTATATTATTTTATTATTTATATTATTTAAAATAAACTTATCTCCAAAAGTTATGATAATTTTTCGTCCGCCTCAGAGAATTGTAAAAACACAATATCTGGCAACATACTTTGCAAGTTGCACTTTAGTATTAATACTTTACTACACTGGCACTACTAACATTTTACAACACTTTCAACAGCTGATCACATTAAATAAAGAAATTAAAAGTTTTCGCGAAATTTTCTTTATTTTCCGTCGCCCACTTTTATTAACACAATAAAGATTCAATTGTTACAAAAATTAATGGAGTACAAGAGATTATTTATATTTACAATACTATTGGCAACATGTTTTTTAATTGGCGTGACATGGGTAAGATTTATTTTGTTCCGACGTCTTTATCCAAAATTTGTTAATTGATAAATACTCCATTTCAGGCTGACAATGCCACACAAACAAATGGAACGGAGATAAAGGTACAGAAGCCAGCTTTGGTTAGTAGTACTGCTGAACCACCCATAGTTAAGGTATTAACTAAATCGGAACTTCCAGTAGCCAATACAACGACAGCTCCCAAATGGTAATTTGTTTATATTTCTTTGTTTTTATTGTTGTGATAACCTACACCACTAGAGAAGAGTAGGTATTTCAAGTTTGTGTTTATATTTGTAACATATAACTTAAATTATAATTTGGTCATTATAACATAATTGAATTGAACATAATTGAATTAAAACCAAAACATTGGACAAATAATGAATACTTTAGTGTAGAATTTCGTATGGTCGACTAAGTTTGACCATAACTTTTTACCTAATTCTCAGAAGTGTTAATTTTTTTAGTTCATAAAAGTTTTGAGTAAAGTTTGTATTATTTATTAATATATTTTCTTAAATTGTGACGTTTTAATTAATGCTTTTTTAATTTTAGCGTGTGCGATGGGGCACTATTACCACGTTTGGGAGAAAACGGTAAGGCTTTGGAAATCTGCCCAGAATGTAAATGTAAACATGAAGCCCGTAATACTACCTTAATTAAGGTAAGAACTTTACAAAATGTATTCTAAAAAAGGTTAAATTAACTTTTGCGTAAGAGATAACACTCCCAAAAAATGCTACATAGATTGATAGATTGGTAGATAGATAGATAGATAGATAGATAGATAGATAGATAGATAGATAGATAGATAGATAGATAGATAGATAGATAGATAGATAGATAGATAGATAGATAGATAGATAGATAGATAGATAGATAGATAGATAGATAGATAGATAGATAGATAGATAGATAGATAGATAGATAGATAGATAGATAGATAGATAGATAGATAGATAGATAGATAGATATATAGATATATAGATAGATAGATATATAGATAATTCCGTTCAAGTTTATAACAACAAACGTAATCCTTATCATTTATATCACTTATAATCTATTCTTATTTCCAGGTCGTTGTAATAATTGTTATTTGGATTATATCCATACTAGTGATATACATGCTTTTCCTTATGTGCCTGGATCCGCTGTTAAACAAACGTGTCAAGGCCAACTATCAGGAGCACACCAATGAAGATGTACATATGAAACGTTATGCTAGCGTTAAATATAGCCTTTTAGTAGAAGATAATAAAGATTCAGACTGATTTTTTTCGTTTTTTGTTAATTTTTAGTTTTTTTATTACAAAATTTCTTTTTTCTTTTTATTTGTTATATTTTGCACAATTTTTATTTCTTATATGTATTTGTTGTTGCATTTAAAATTTTCATTTCTTCCATTTATTAAACCACTGGTGTCATCAATTGTTATTGTTTCTTTAAATTTACCTTAGTAGTTTTCTTTAAAATGCTTGTATTAATTTTAGTGTTGTTTTGTTGAAATATTAAAGCGCTTACTAAATATGTATTTTTTATTTTCTAATTTTCTCTTTCTCTTATTTAGGATGATACCACTACTGCTTCTCCTTCTATGCCTTCTACAGCAAATCAAGAACTTAATGCTCGAGCCAATGTTCTTAATCGGGTGGGTCATCAACAGGACAAATGGAAGAGACAAGTGCGTGAACAACGTCGTCACATCTACGATAGACGTACCATGCTTAATTAAAAAATGACATTATTTGAAAGGCATTTTGCTTAAGAATTGGTGGCGGTTTAGATACAAAAATCACGCCTTTTTAAAAAAAATATTTTATTGCTTATAATTATTATTATATTATGTATTAGAAACCCATATTAGTTTCATTTATTGCTATATTTATCAAAGTTTTTTCTTTCTTATTTTCTTTGCTTTTATCAAATTGTAAATTTTGTCATTATTTTGCAAATTGAACCCCATCTTGGTTTAGGATCTCGTATCATTTGAATGAATGTAATTAGTATTGATTTTATTTGTTTGTTTTCACTTTATCCTTTTTCTATATTTTGTATTTGTCTTTAGATATTCTCAAACATACCAATATTTGAAAGATACTTTATTAATTTAATTAATTAGGATTAAAATCATAAATTATCATGTGGAGAACAAAATTTAATAAACGAAATTATAATTATATTAAAATTATTCTTAAAATATAGATATTTTTAAAGAAGCTAGAAAAGGATTTGTTGTGGAAAAAACTTGTCTAATGTTACCGCTTTTTACAAAACAATGCAATTCTAGGCAAACGATACCATGCGCTCCATTCTTATACTGATCGGAGCTTTTACTCTTGAGTAAACTAAATCAATTCGTCATTCTCAAAAGGTCTTGTAGAATGTTGAAAGTTGATAGAGAACATATATCGGGAACAATTTTAAAATTTCCTTTTCTTTTCATACCATTATGCATTATGAAATCAACCCCAATGGGCAATTTCGAGTCGAAATATTCTCCATTTGGCAAATTTATTATTATTCTGCATCAATGTTTTACGATTATGCATATTCTGTACATTATAATTGTACGCTATTCCTATTAGAAACACATTACACTTTAAAAATCTAATAAAACTTTCACAATTTGTAAATTATTTAAATTATATTTAAAAAAAATCACTCTCTGTTTAAGTGTTTTTTACAAAAAATCTTAAATTTTCCAAAATACAAATACAATTTTATCAAAAAAAAAAAGAAAATTAATAACCCTTAACCATAGTAGCCAATTGCCAATTTTCATTAACATTGAAAGGACCCTGGACAACACTGCCTTCTTTGGTGCAAACAGCCACCGTGTATTTGGGCATGGAGCGGCAATCACGATAGTACAAAACTTCCATACATTTACGCAACTGTAATAGATATTTACCAAAAAAATATATAATAAATTGATAACAAATAATTTTTAGATATAAAACTCACCACTTCTGAAGCCTGTTGTTGTGTTAACTTTTGTCCCTCGACAAGTTGTTCACGCACCAAGGGTAAAGCTAAATGCTTACCAAAACCGGTGGCCACCACATCATCTTCATACGCACGACCACGTAAATCGACATGACCCAAAAAGGGTACACCTTCATGGTCTACACCACCCACTACCATTTCCAACCACAAGGGATTGAAACGACTGCGACGATTGTAAAATACACGAGTCAACCAGTTGTACAAAGATTTGGGTTTCATATCGATCTCATCTTCATGACACATATCTTCTACCATTTTTTGATCAATACTACGTTTAAGCGACTGGAAATCAGCATAATCACCACCAGCACCCATAATGGTTTTCTCGTTAATTTTAAACACACGTTGAACATCTTGGTAGCGGGCCAAAGAGCCATAGGAAACCAAATTATCGGCAGCAATCATAACACCACCATCGAACTTAATGCCCACCACAGAGGTACCGGTGGTAATGGGAGAACTTTTAAAGTAAAATAAATTTAAATTAATATTTAATAAAAGTTGATGTTTCTATTTTGTCACACTTACGAACTGTGCTGTGTTCCAAAGAGACCGGGTGTTGTAAACTCTTTACTTTGGGCCTTATTCATAAGGCCATTATAGCCTCCTGTGAAATTATAGAATTGGCCGGGTGCTGGTCCATTGGTCCAGAATTGTTGTTGAAATATTTGATTACCGTTATACATAGTTATTTCTTTTGTTTTATTGTTAACTATTTCCTAAATTAAACTCGCAAATTTACTGAAAAATTGCAAGTTGTTCAATGCTTGTAGTGTTGTATTTTTCGAATGACAAACAAAATTTTTGTTATACACCGTTGTGGAAAAGAGGAGTAGATTTTTAATTTCTTTTAAAGATCTGCGCCGGCAAACATTAACAACGGCGGCGGCTGATGCTTACTTAAATCGGTTTTCAGTTATGTTTTCAATTTTTTAACGATATTAAATAAAAATATGTGCAAAATACTGTTTTATTGTTAAAGGGGTGTTTTAACAATAAATCCATTTTCCGAAACTATGTAAATTGTTTTGAAAGCCTGCTCGTATCTTCGTTTTGTATATGTATCTTTGATTTGGCTGATTTTTAATAGAAAACTTTAGGAAAGTTTGTATTGTAGATTTAAATCTTCCAAATATCTGGGATCTTCTTAAAACTAATCTTAACATACATACATTCACTTCCACCCACTTTGGTATGATTAAAACAATTTTGTCCGCCGGAACTAGTATCTGATGAAGTCCATTGTATCGTCAGTCTTTAAATGACCCTCTGTACAAAATTTAGTGTCCCAGTTATTGGAGAGGTCTCTTTGGAGTACACGTGATGATGCTGCTTCCGAATGAACAGAGGCTATTGTAAACGGAAGTGATGTTTATGGATCTCACAAGTTGAGCAAAAGGTCAGATTTTAGATACCTAGCTCGTGTACTTGAGAAAAATGGATCGGCGGAGCCATGCAACAAAATTGGCTCCGTCGTGTTCATTACATTTAACCATTTTTATGAAAACTGTTCAGAATCGTGTTTACTATTTATTTATTTAAAAAAAACACTTTAATTTTTACGAGTATAAACATTTATTTATATTTAATATTTGTGTATATCAAATTAATAAAACTGCAAATTTTGAAAATATACATACAAATATATATAATTTATTATTTAACTAAATAAAACTACTGGCAATTGGATTCATAACGAAAACTAATTAATACTTTCAATAACAAAGGGAATGTAAAATTAAAAATTATAGATTCAACAGGAAATTATAAACAAACATAAAATTATAATTAAATTAAAACCCCATTTTTTATATTACAAAAAAGAAAAACCAATATCCTTTTTTAATAATTACCCTTATAACATAAATTAATTTAATTAAATAAAAAATTTCGAATTTTTACAAAAATATCTAGTTGCTCTAGTCTATAAAAAAGCGGCTTAAAACCATTATAAAAATTGAAAGCAACATACATATCACACACAAATATCTTATTTTTAAAATAATTAACACGACTATTTATTCTAAAATTCTAACTTAAGAATTGCAACAGCAACAAAATACCGATTTGTTGGCCATATTTTTAGTAGGATTATACAGATAGGGACCGCGCATAAAAACATCCAAAAGCTGGCGATGAGATCTGAAATTTAAAAATAAAATATTTAAAAAAATAATGCCAATCAGGGTTTTACATAGTTACAACTTACGTCATGGTTATTTCCAAATCACTAACAACTTCTCCATCACAATTCCAAGATGAGTATAGTTTATCTGTTGCAGCCGTTTCTTGTTCGGCATAAGTTTCGTTTATAGGCTGGCAAGATCCGCGCACACTATTGTAATCTTGTGGCCATGAATTTGTTTTTGTTTTAAACATAAATTGCCGAGTACGATAAACTTCAACGAATGGCAAGTTTCTCTGAAAAATAAGAGATGAAAGGAATTTAATATAAAATATTGTATCTATCTATCTATCTATCTATCTATCTATCTATCTATCTATCTATCTATCTATCTATCTATCTATCTACCTTTCTATCTACTTATCTACTTATCTATCTATCTATCTATCTATCTATCTATCTATCTATCTATCCATATATCTATTAATCTATCTATCTATCTATTTATTTATCTATCTACCTATCTATCTATCTATCTATCTATCTATCTATCTATCTATCTATCTATCTATCTATCTATCTATCTATCTATCTATCTATCTATCTATCTATCTATCTATCTATCTATCTATCTATCTATCTATCTATCTATCTATCTATCTATCTATCTATCTATCTATCTATCTATCTATCTATCTATCTATCTATCTATCTATCTATCTATCTATCTATCTATCTATCTATCTATCTATCTATCATAAAACTGTACTTACCACATCTCCACTACGACCCATGGTATTGATCACCAAACGTATGTTATTGAACAGATTAGTTTTACGTACTAGAACCACATCTAAATGGCCATCGCCTAAATGACAATATCTGGAGATACCATTAGGGCTGCGTGTACAAGCACATGTTATATTTGCGCCAGTTATCATGAAAAATTCACCACGTATAATACGCCATTTTTGGGGATTTCTAACATTCGGTTCAATAACATTTTGCTCCTGTGGCAGCTCTACTAGCTCTTGTTTTTGCTGTTCAGATGCTTGCTGTTGCATATTAATGGATGATGAAGAGCTGCTGGGTGAAGAGGGTTTAATATTTGCCTCTGGCTTTTCAATTAAATCCTTAATTTGTGTTTGTTTTTCCATGGGTTTAGTATAGTTTTTATCACAGATATTACGATCAAAATTACGGGAATGTTCTTCATTTTCTAGAGGATTTTGTTGCGATTTTATTGTGCAATCGTCATTATTAGTTTCCCTGGCATAAAGAGATAAATTAGATGAGGAAGGTTTCTCATCGTTGTCATCATAAGGAGATTTATAGGAATCGCTTCTACAACGCTGACAGTTGGCATGACAAATGATGTCATTGTAAGGAGGCGTAATGGTATTAGTTGAAGAGCTACTAGCATCATGTTCATCTTCATTTAAAAGTAAGTTAATTTCTGCTTCATAACCTCGATTCAAGAGAAATGTCCGTACTCCGGTGTACTCATAGCGCTTCGTTCCCATCCAACGGTATTTTTCACTTTTAGCTGCAACATCACCCAGATAACCATAACCCATAACACTGGTACAGAAACGTACTATGCCATCACGATTCCTTACACTACAAATATCCAGACCACGACGTTGTCCTAAAACTAAATGTATAGCTGCTGTCTGTGCATCTGAAGTACCATGTAAACTGTAGACTATGGTATCTGTACTACCAGCTGGTATTATGCCTACCGGTAGAACAGGTTTTGGAATGTATTCCGGTTGACGCAAATCTAAACCTTGATCTCTCATTGCTCTCCCAATCAAGCCGTTAATCATTTCTGCTACTGTACCATCGCCACCAACACAACAGACCGCATCGTATGGCGTTAAATCATGGGTCATCAGAATATCACGTATTTGATTGGCCCTTTGAGTAATAATACAGGAAGCATCTATACCCGCTAACTGTATAATTTGCTTGCAATTTCTTTCGTATATTTGCAAACCCATTTTGCGTCCACCATAAGGATTTATAAATACCAACAAACGTTGTATACGTCTACTGGTATCTTTTTGCATTAACTTCCTCAAATTATCATACCATTTGGCCACAATATAGGGATCATTATTGTGCAAGGTCAAACGGCGAATATGCCAACGATTGCAATCGGTTGCTGAGGCCACAATACGTTCTCCATAGTAAATTGATAGGTATTGTTCGGTTGGCGTTGTAACCTGTTGCTGTTGCAATTCTTCGGCCGTCTCTAGTGGTTTGTGCGCATTGCGTATACTGGCAGATTTTGTGGCACCCTTTGAGACTCTTATCACATCGTGTAGATGTAAAACATTACTTAAGCAACCATAAGCTGCTTTCTGTGATAACTGTTCTCTTTCATATTCGGCTTCTGAAAAAAGGGGGAAAAGTTAAATTTAAATGCATGAGTAATGCAATTATAAACTATGAGATTTAAAATAAATAATTTACTAAAATACATGATGGATTTACTTAACCCTTTCACGCACAAAACTAAACCGCTGGAAACTAAACCGTGGACACTAAAGTGACGACTGTCTTTATTCTGGTTTACAAAGAGTTTATTTGTGACGAAAGACCAAAAACATACGAATTGGAGTCAGCCAGGTGTTATGATTTTAATGGAACTAAAATTTAAAAATTTCAAGTGTCTACTCTCTAGAATACTATGAAACAATAATGTGACGATTGACCCGAAAGATATAAATTTGAGTCAACAAGATGGTGGCATATTAGTAGAAAGTAATAATCATTTCTTCAAAAGATGGGTTAAATAACTACTTTCGGAAATACAACAGAAAAACTACTTTTAAGAGTATAATCTTTAGGTTACTTGAGGACAGTAAAGAGACGACTGTCTCCGCTCCCGCTTACAAAGAGGACACTAAAGTGACGAATGTCTTCGTTCTCCTTTACAAAGGGTACATTCGTGATGAATGACCCAAAACATACGTATTACGATCATCCAGGTGGTTAACTATTAGTGGAAATTACTGTCTTTTTCGTATGCACTGACTCTTTGTCGAACTGTTGGGACTTGACAAAATGTCGGCAGAAAAATTGTCAGTTTTTTGTTCATGTTAATGAATAGGCGTAACAAAATGCTGATTTTATTACGACAACTCACAAATAATTTTACGGGATAATTTAAAAAAAAAAAATTCTTAGTCATTTACTGCAGCTGTGAATTCAAAATTTGCAACAACACCTATATCCAGCAGATCGTCAACACAATATAATCTCCATTACTACATTAGTCACGCCATTCTCTTCAGAGGTATTATTACATCTGATCTCCCCGGCAACACCAAGAGATGGCTAGTGAAATATATGTGTGGACGAAAGTCATTTGTGAAGTTTGATAACCGGAGATCGAAGTCTTGTAGAATTAAACAAGACGCCCCGGACGGCATCTAAATAATATTTTCCGCCGATGACTGCTCGATATGACCTGCGGTTTGGTAAACAGTGACCTATACGATCTGTTTAGCTTTTTCCATTCAAAGAATTTAAAAATATCACCACTTAAATTCTCAGCAACTTTGTTTACCACTTGGACAAAGAAAGTATGGCTAGAACTGAGAAATGGATAAAGAAACCTTTTTAACTACCTACGAAACGTTTGGCCGGTCGATGATTAACTACACAACGACAGTGTGGACTCCAATAGTTAGCGACACTCAATTGTACTTCTATTCAAAACTGTCAAAACGCATCCCTAAAAACAGTAACAGTAACATCTGTATGACGCGCCGAAAAAGCTTTCAGTTATGGAACATAACATCATGCTTACAATGCAGTTCATACTGGAATGTCATCGGAGGGGCTATCTGAACCAACATCTAACAGAGTTTGAAAACCATCACCCCGCCCCGAGGAATGTCAGAAAAGATGTTCGTATGTATGAAAGCGACATCTAAGAACACCTGGATGATATACCTATATAGATGATGAAAACTCATACAAGACAGTTTTAATGCTATCCACCGAAAAGCGGTGGAAGACTCCACCGCAGTAATATTCTACTGCAATGGAGAACCTACTTCGTCGTGCTATAATGACAAAACTTAGATCGGGACGGTGTAACCGTTGAATATCTCTGTGCTATGTGTGGTAAAGGCGTACACAATGTTTAACAAGTTTGCAACTGCAGGGCAAATCCAACTTAGCTGGAACCTGAATCCCTTTGGATTTTCGCGGCTTAGATCTAATTGACGTTTATTTTTCGGAATGATCAACAAAAAGGTTTCTTTCAAGAAAAGTCCAGAATAATTTGTGTATTCTTACCTCCTCAGCTTGTGGCTCAAAACAAGTAGGATATAGTCAGTTTCGCAAATTTCATTATCTTGGATGGAATCACCTCCTGGAAGACATTAATTTGACAAAGTGTTGTCTTAAAATTTAACATTATTATATCTATAGTCTCGAACTATAGATTGGTCTATTTCTGGACTGTAGAATATTCTATTGCCTGAAATGTTGTATGATATATTGCTCCGATTAGAGTAATCTGGTCTAAAGGTTTTACTTCAAATTTTGGCTTTTAAAGTCGGCTTAGCAGAGATATACATATGTATACAATATATATAGCAAGCTTAAATGTAGCGAAATGTTTTAAATATTCGTTTTATTAAAAAACACGAAAAATCTTTATCCCATACCCAATTTTACAGTTTAACATGTAAATTATAACTAAAAAAACAATACAAACCTTTTTGTATGGCTGCTGCTGTTGTTGCCGCTGGGGTCGTTGCTATTGAAATCGCTGATGTCGGTTTCTTTCCATCGTTTTCACGCTGACAGCGTTTCACATCTAAACGCTCCCACACAATATGATCATAATTGAGCAGTACTTTATAACGTTTTTTCTTAATTTGAAAATTATTTAAAAGTATGTCATCGGTTTTACTGTGGGTATAAACCATATTGCTTTTGATCATCTCTATTTCTGCATTTGCAAAAACAAAAAAATTTCCTGATGATTTTATTTTTACGATTTCGATCTAACAATTACAAAGTTTGCGCGTTTTTGTTTGTCTGTGTGTGTTTGTGTTTGTATTTGTCATGCAATTTGAACTCATTCACGTCTCTCAGACACCATCTTACATTTTCGATAAGAAAAAGTTTAAAGTGCTAAAAATAAAAAAAATGTAAAAAATACCATAATATTATTACGAGTTGTTTTTAGAATCTGTTTTTTAAGTATAAAATAAAACTGGTTTTTTCTTATATATTTCTAGTTAAAGTTGTACTTTTTTGGTTTTCGTAACAGCGGCAACAACGATGATCTTTTCAACTGAAACCAACAACAGTAATAAATGTTAATACCAGTTGTATTCACCAATTCAGTCAACATTTTAATGACTTGAGGTGATCGTATAGAATACAACGACAACAACAACAACAAAATTTAAACAGTCATTAAGTAAAAAAATAAAACGATCGGTAACTGGTTTCTACATTAGTCGGTCAGATAAATATTATGAGTGCAAAGTTCTATAAGATACACAATTTATTCTGTTTTTATACCCTCCACCACCATCAGTGGTGATAGAGGGTATATATAACTTTGTCATTCCGTGTGTAACACCAAGAAATATTCATCTGAGACCCAACAAAGTATATAGGTATATATTCTTGGTCCCTATGAAATTCTGAGTCGATTTAGCTATGTCCGTCTGTCTGCATAAAACACGCTCACGTTAAAACTAAGCCAAGGACATCAACCAAATTCAGAAAATATTTATTATTATCCTAAGCAGTTTGGTATTGAAAATGAGCAAAATCGGTTCACATCGGGAAAAGTTATGAATCAAAATTTAAAACAACCTCGAAAAAATAAGCATTTTTTACACATTCTGATGTAATTTTCTCGAAAACTATGCAAGATAATTCCATAAAAATCACCAAACATCTGTTTCTATACAAGAGCTTAATCTCTGCGGAAAATCGCTAGAATCGGTCCACAATTTCATATACCTCCCATACAAAAGTACATTTTCCCAGAAATTTGGTTTTTTGTTAAAAAATTCCGTCGTAATGTCCATATCTTCACAAAATTTTAGAAATTAAAATATCATGTCAATAGAATTTATTCAGAGGAAATTTTTTTTAAATGGGTCCATAATTGGTCATAGCTCCCATACAAGGTCCCCTCCCGAAAATCACTTAAACGCACATAACTCATTACTAAATTAAGATATCGATATAAAATTTGGTACAAGTATTGATCATTATACAGAAATATTACAATGAAAGTTTTTTTTGAATCGGTCCATAATTGGTCATAGCTCCCATACAATGTCCCCTCCTGAAAATCACTTAAACGCACATAACTCATTACTAAATTAAGATATCCATATAAAATTTGGTACAAGTATTGCTTTTATATACAGAAATATTACAATGAAAGTTTATTTGGATCGGTCCATAATTGGTCATAGCTCCCATACAAGGTCCCCTCCCGAAAATCATTTAAACGCACATAACTCATTACTAAATTAAGATATCCATATAAAATTTGGTACAAGTATTGCTCTTATATACAGAAATATTATAATGGAAGTTTATTTGGATCGGTCAATAATTGGTCATAGCTCCCATACAAGGTCCCCTCCCGAAAATCACTTAAACGCACATAACTCATTACTTAAATAATATATCCATATAAAGTTTAGCACAATTGTTGCTCATATACAGAGAAATAATATTGTTTTCTCTATCGGTCCATAATTGATCATAGCTCCCATATAAGGTCCCTTTTAGAAAAACACACATACAAGGTTTCCTTCCGAAAATCAGAAAAAACGCACATAACTCATAACCAAATATTTATATCCATACATTTAGCAAAAATATTGCTCTTATATACATAAATTCACTATAAAATTGTTTTACAACCGGTTCAAATATTTGTCATAGCTCTCATACTAGGTTCAGAAAATCACTTAGATTCACAATATTTATTGCCAAGTAACGATATAGATACAAAATTCTGAAGTTTTGTCTATATATACATAATTGGACATAGCTCCCATACAAAGTCATTTTACGAAAATCTCTTAATCGCATATTACTTATTACCAAATGAAGCTATTGATACATAATTTGGCAAAAATATTAGTTTTGTATACAAAAATTATATTTCTCCTATACTAGGTTCAGCCCCTAAAAGCTTTTTAACCGTATTTAAAGAGCATTATAAATTTGTGTTGAACATAATTTTGTGTAGAACAAAATTATATATGTATTTGTATTTTGAAAATCTCTAAATCTTTCACACACATACATACATGCAAATTTATAATGTTCAATAAATCTTGGAATTGTAATAGATTTACCTTTTAGGATTTTTTCTATTAAAGACATGAGAAAACTTATTTCTACAAATATTTGATCAATTAGAAAAGTAGTAACATAGAAGTAGCTGGTGGAGGGTATTTAAGATTCGGCACAGCCGAATATAACACTCTAACTTGTTTTTTTTTGTGATATGATCTTTAAGTGATATTTCCAAAGTTAATTAAAGATGTGTTCTTTGTCTTAACCTGTTTGCAAAATATGTTAATAATTTTAAAATTTTGCAAAAAACCTTGGATATTTTAATTAAATTAAAGAGAATTGTAAATTGTTATAATATTGTTCTTAGTAATATGACAGCTGTCATAACATAAAGTACATTTTAGTACCTATATGTTTTAGTACTATTTTTATATAAATATGTAGTTAATAAAATACTAGTTTTGAAAACATTTTTTAAGATTAAATTAAAATATTTTAGAGCTATTTTTAGTAAAAATTTTTGCAATTAAATGACAAAACATTTTTCAACATTTATCATTTACAATTAAGATTAAAAACAGCGAAAGGCCCAAGATTAAAATTAGCAATTAAAATTTACACAAATTTAATTAAAAACAGTACAAAAACAATTAATAAGTAAAAAATTAAAAAGAAATGTCTATTCATATTATAGACGAACACACAGACTCACTGTAAAGTTCACAGCCATTAAAAATCTGATGTAAAATTATAATTAAATGATATTGTTTTTTTAAAAACTAAACGATTTTAAACAAAACACCGTATAATATAGGTGTAAACCTTTTTTCATATTTGTTTCTATAAATTAAATTAAAAAAGTTAACAAAAACAATTTTAATAATTAATCATCAGATAAAAAGATTTTATTTTTATTTTAATAGAAGCATACATGTCTGATATCAGTATATGGGAAAAAACACGCATGTAGTTAAACAGAAAGTGTTTAAAATTTAATTAACTATTAAACAAATTTATAAAACAATATTAACTATAAAATAGAACTAATGTGATCTAGAGTTTCTCGTTTATATGATTTTTTAAAATTTTCGGGGAAAACTTAGTTATTTCCAGGAATGATGAAGTTTTTGATGAGTTTACGGTAAAAGTTAAATAACTCTTTATATATTGAATAAGTGAAACCAAATAAGATCGACTACTCTAAACAGTCTTAAAGATGTGAAGATCAGACTTTTAGATACTGCGTTATATCTAGGAATCGTTCTCAAATACAGCACTTAAAGGATGAATTGAAAATATTCCTGTTAATGGAAACGAGTCTGTAAATTTTAGCCCTATTTACCCTACTTATGAACTGATCGATTTCTTAAGAAAGTTTTGCTATCGTGAAATTGAGCGCAGAATTGCGATCATGCTTATCATAGCCGGCCATTATTAGTTTCCTGCTTTCCAAAATGCATCCATTCTGGGTAGTTACTTTAATACCCTGGCATAATTTTTTTTAAACACGGGTCCTATAATTTTAACAGGTAGGACACACTTTGGACTAGTAATAAACCAGTCTACTCTTTACACGTGTGTACAGGGTATTTAATCGCAATATATTGATAATAATCGGAGAACATATGGTCCATTGCGATATTATTTTAATGATTGATCTGTAATTTAGCGATCTTGTGATTCCTGTAGACCTATTCATTCTTTTGACAAATTTAATTAGATTCATCTTAAGACAATCTTTAGCGTGTTCTCCTATATCAGGGCAGTTATATAGAAGCTGTTAACACGATTTTCTTTATCTAACAACTTCTTTAATAACTATTGTGGTTAACGAACCCATCAGACATACCCGAGCTTGTAAGAGACAAGAGAGTCAAGATCTTCCACCATAAAGGTCAGCGGCAGTAAATTTTAGATAATCTGAAAGAAGTCCCCTTTTTTATTTTACTCATTTGTTAATCATAATTGACTTCGCGGCCAGAAGAGTATGAATATCGTTTTGGTCTAAAGAACAAGGAATTTAAATTCCCTTTGAATATTCGGAATAGGCAGTGAATAGCAAACTTTTAACAATTTTGAAATTCTTAAGTTTGAGCCTTGAGGGTTTGGAAAATTAATGTTAATAACTAAAGTTTTTATATAGTTCTCGCCCTCTTCTCAAAATCTTAGCAATAGTTCAAATTTTAACATGTAAGACAGATCAAGCATTTGGCAATATTATGGAGTAGAAGTATTTGCATCCCCGTCACTTCTTATTGATTTTCTACTTACTGCAGCTGTATCCCAAAAAGCCTTATTTGTTACCTTAACAAATGTAATTTTTCGGTGATCCAAGAGCACATATTCTAAAAGCCAATTCATTATATACATATAGCATACCCCCGGGGGCATGTTACCTTAGTGAAGCCTCCGCCTTGGTGTTATTGCAATCCCGGGGTATAAAGAGGTGGCCAATACTTCTAGTCTGGCCGGCACCAAAAATTGGTTACAGTCTACTGTTTGGCTTAGTACTTGCATAGATGAAAGATGTCAGACCAAGCACCCAATAATCTGGTACTACGGGTGGCCAGTTGCATGCAGGACTATGTCCTGGCTGGTCAGTTGGTTGAGGTTTCTTCGGGAGCCACGTTTTATTATATATAATCTTAACACCAACTCATTTCCCACAGTCCCCTACGGTGTATATGTTGTCTTTTTCTCCTGAAATATAGATTCTACCATCTCTTTTAACAAACATTATAATTCGGCAAATAATTCGCCAACCCCAAAGGGACCTCTATATTAACCAGGGCTAATGTAACTCTCTAGGACACCGTCAGACTAGAGGTAGCACTGTTTTCACCCGATTTGTAATTACATCCAGATTGAGAAATTTCTAAAATGAACCAGTCATTCCCGTGTTTTCAATTTCAATTGAACCGTATTTATCAAATGAAAACCCACATTTTTATAAAGACAGGATTCTTTAAAGTTATTGTTCATTTTCACTTACAGTGGAGAGATTTGTGCTACTGATTTCATTTTAATTTTTTAATCACAACACAATAAATATTTCTAAGTTTTTGCAAACAATTGCTATATTTATTATAAATAATATATGTATATAGCGTTAAGTAAATAATGACACATACATTATAGCGATTTGCTAAGTTATCGTGCAAATAAAAACTTCTATTATCTTTGAACAAGGTTATCACTGAAAATTGTCTGCTTTACTTCTAGACCATAATATAAACACAATAGTACAAATCTAATAACATGCTAAAATAATTCGCTCTAATGAGTTTAAACTTGAATTAGAACGTCATAGAATATGTAGACTTGGAACTATTATTTTTGAATTTATAATGTAGAATAGTAATGAGTAAATAATGAAATTTTCTTATTTGGTCAAAATATTAAGCATATGTTTCTAAATATAAAAAATTTTATATTTATATATGAATAGATTTTAAACCAAACTTTATGAAGAAACAAACATACAAACTCGAAGTCCATATGTATGTATATTAACCTAGTATTAAAAATCGTGATACAAGTTCAAGTTCACCACTTTTTTTATGGTAGATGACAACTGATTTAGTTAGCGGCTAACCTTCATTTTACACACAACATAAAAGATAAACGTTTCTTCTACACGTTGGTGCCTAAATAACAAAGATATATAATATTGAAAACATTTCCGCTTTTATTGTTTTATTTTTCTTAAAAGAAAACAAAATACATAAAAAACAACAGAAACTGCGTATATTTACATAAAAAAGTATATTTATTTGATAAAATATCAATCAGTATATGGTTAAATACAGACAAATGTTATTATGTAAATAAACTAGATTAATAATTCTTTTAAAATACAAAAAAATTACTAATATTAAATAAAAGTTCTTTAGACGTTTTTGAAATAATATAACAAATGTTTTAATAAATTTGTGTGTCATAAGACAGAAAATTGATAAAAATTGCGTTGTAGCCACCGTTAAAAAGTAATTTTTTATAAAACGATATAAATACACAGAGAGAAAAAGCGGTATCAAGGTACAGAAATACAATCCTTTGTCAAAAGTTTGCTTACCAAACGTCGTTGTCATTTTGGCATTGTTGTCATTTCGGTGGGTATTATGAGTTTGTGCTAATGTTTGTAATAACAAAAAATATTGGTCCTAGACCCACCTTAAAGTATACCAATCTGCTCAGAATAACTAAATCAACTCAGAAGATTTAGCAATGTCCGTCAGTCCGTCTGTGTGTCTGTGTATCCATATAAACCAGGTCACAATTTTCAAGATCATTTGATTATATTTGGCAGATACTATTCTTTTAGTTGATATCGGTCCATTATTTTACCATTAAATGTGTTATTATATCAACAAAAATAGGCAAAACTTAGTTTTATAGAACTTAAGATGGTACAAGCAATTTTTGTAATGATCGGGCCTTATTTGGCCCTTGCCCCCATTCAAACTGCCCTTTAAAAAATGACTTGAAATTCAAAATTGGCATATAGGCACTAAATAAATCTACATAGAAAACATTGAAGTAGACGTAAATTCCTCTACCGAAATTTCTGAAGATAGACCCACATTTTCCTTTACTCCCCTTTGAGTCATCTTGTAGAAAATTCCTTTTTTTGTTAAAAACAAATTAAATAGTTTATTATTTTAAAAATAATCCACTGGTGTATCATATGGTCGGCCATGCCCGACTTTACATTAATGCTAGTGTTTTCCCTGTTGATTTGATAACATTGTGTACTTTTATTGTTAATTTTACAACTATCCGTACATACTTTGACAACGACTGTTATTGAAAAAGTATTAACACTTTGGTGTCAACTACAAATCCATCAATGGATTACTTAAAGGTAATCCTAAAATACTTTCTTGGTGAAATTTTGAGAGTGAATAATTCGCAATTTGGTGCTATATAATATAAGGATCATATACACCAATAGTAATTACAAAGAGTTTCAGGATTACCTAAATGGATCATGTACTCCTCAAACACAGTTACAACATTGGTCAGTTTACAGTTTAAAACATTATTATCTGAATAGATCAGATGACTCAGTAATAATGGGATAAGATGGAAAGTAATGTTTTAATGGATATTTTTTCCTTTAGACAAGGGAACAAAGGTTGGAATACATTAGAATGGTGTACAAGTATGGGCTTCACCGACATTGGACTCACTACAATATGTTTTACGAGAGATAAAGAAAGAGCATTTCGTCAAGTTATTTCCAGCGAAATTTCAGATAAATTTCAAATTCTAGAACATTATTCTTTTGACTTTTGACTAAACTAATATCTCATCTGATACACTTTAATTCGTATTTATTAGATCATTCTTAGAAATGTAGTTTTTATAACGCCGAAATAAGATCGTCCTTTCAGTGTTTCCAAGTATTCTTGCGAAAAAGTCAGAGCTTTCCATTTTCAACCACAGAAGCAGAAGTAAATGCTAGAGGATATCAGTTTCTGAGCAGAAAGTAAACGTAAGGTTATGCACTATGCATCATTCACCTCTATACTTTCAGGGATAGAATAAATTGCCCTAAAAGTATTGTTCAATGATTTAAAAATTCAGTCTCCTGGGCGTATTTTTATAAAATTTTCATTGTCCCCTTGTAATCTAGTTAGAAAATCCGAGCTTTCCTCTTTTTCTATCACTACTAAACCAGAAGTAAATTTTAGTTCAAATTTTTCCGCATCTAGTTCAGATTCAGAGCATCGGTTAGGTTATGCACGGCTGCATTAATTACCTCAAGGAGGGTAAAGAAGAGTAATCAATCGCCCTTTAAGTGAAATTCTCGTTTATACAATTTTCAAATCAATATAGCACTCAGGGGATGACCCCTACTTATGCGAAGCATTGTGTTGGAACTAGAGAGGGTGTAGTGTTTGTGGACATTTGATTTAATTCTTCCTATATCGAAAGTGGCAGGAAATACCTCCGTAGGAAGTTTATTCCACATACGAACAGTACAGCTGAAGAATGAATTTTCCCTGTAATGTGTTGTGCGGTCCACTGGCCAATCTACCACAAATGTGTGTGTTCTTGAAGAAAGACGTGTGATACGCAAGAATAAACTCGATCGCGTATATACAATATACGCGGTCGAGTAGCTCCAAAATAGAATTCGAAGCTCCGAAGTAATTTTCGGTCGGATATAAGCGGTGTAAATAGTACGAAGATCAGATGGAGTAAAATATACCGTTTCAAAAAAATCGAGACACTTGAATGCTTCTTTCCACACTTGAAAAATGTGTTTAGTCCAGCGAACATCGCACTGTATTTTCATGGCCAGAACATCAAGAGTTTCTGATTCCCCCATTCAGAGATTTTTATAAAGTCGTGGTTTTTTTTATTTATAATAAATAAAAATAATAATATAATTTTAAATGGCAACATTATAAATTTACGCTTCTGGCAACTTTATAACTCTGGTCGGAAAAAGTCGAAAATAGTCGAAAAAAGTCAAAAGTGTGTTCTTGAAGAAAGACGTGTGTTACGCAAGAATAAACTCGATCGCGTATATACAATATACGCGGTCGAGTAGCTCCAAAATAGAATTCGAAGCTCCGAAGTAATTTTCGGTCGGATATAAGCGGTGTAAATAGTACGAAGATCAGATGGAGTAAAATATACCGTTTCAAAAAATCGAGACACTTGAATGCTTCTTTCCACACTTGAAAAATGTGTTTAGTCCAGCGAACATCGCACTGTATTTTCATGGCCAGAACATCAAGAGTTTCTGATTCCCCCATTCAGAGATTTTTATAAAGTCGTGGTTTTTTTTATTTATAATAAATAAAAATAATAATATAATTTTAAATGGCAACATTATAAATTTACGCTTCTGGCAACTTTATAACTCTGGTCGGAAAAAGTCGAAAATAGTCGAAAAAAGTCAAAAGTCGAAAATAGTCGAAAAGTCGGAAAAAGTCAAAAAAGTCGAAAAGTCGGAAAAAGTCGAAAAAGTCGACTATTTATAAAATATTAAAAGTCGAAAAATCGGCTTTTAATTAAATGAAAAAAGTCGAAAAATCGACTTTTAACTAAATGCAAAAAGTCGAAAGTCGAAAAGTCGACTTTTCATAAAATGCAAAAAGACGAAAAGTCGAAATGTCGACTTTTCATAAAATGCAAAAAGTCGAAAAGTCGACTTTTCATAAAATGCAAAAAGTCGAAAAGTCGACTTTTCGTTTCAACTATAGAACCCTAGTTTTTATCACAAAACACTTGTAAACCTACAAATCTATTATATTAAATACCTACATGATATAATAAAATTATGTCATCTGGTTTTTTTATTTTTCCATGTAACTGACGTTTATAAGACTCTAGGGATGTAAAATTTCCAATTGAGTTCATATATTTACATATGAATATTCATTAACATTAAGTTAAAAAAAAAAACATATGTTTTTAACTTTAATAGTGTATTTTTTCTAAAGAACAATTGCGATACATTTATTAAACATTAAAATCAAATAAACATTGTCCCTCACCCACAATCGGAAAAAGGTAGATACAATTGTTTGTTTATTTATTTTCAACATTTAACTTTATAACTTTATATCTGTGGTTTGCGATTGTTAAAAATACAAATACAATTGTACTAATTTATCATTAAAATTTACTTAATTCTACATACATACTTGCAAAAGTGTGTGAATGCACACATGAGAACAAAAAATTAATGTCAAAGTTGAATATTTTTTGAACAAAAAAAATATTATATTATTACTTGTTATAGGCTAAATGTACCAGTAGTCGGCAGTTTAACGTTTTGCTCTTTTTCAAACTATCCCCCTAAATAGTCGGAAAATGCTATTGCGATGATTTTTATACCCACCATCAAAAAAGATGGGGGGTATATTGTTTTTGTCATTCCGTTTGTAACACATTGAAATATTCGTCTAAGACCCATAAAAGTATATATATTCTGGGTCCTTATTAGATTCTAAGACGATCTAGCCATGTCCGTCCGTCTGTCCGTCTGTCTGTCTGTCTGTCTGTCTGTTGAAAACACGATAGAGTCCAAACAGAAGTAGCTAGTGAGCTGAAATTTTGCACAGTTACTTATAGTTGACTTAGTTCGTTTGGTATTGAAAATGGGCATTATCGGTCCACGATTTCGCCTAGCCCCCATATAAGGCACCCCTTAGAAAGTGACATTATCGCCCATAACTTACTAACAAAAGCATCAATAGCGGTATAATTCGGCACAAACATGTTTTATGGGGACATAAATCTTTTCGTAGAATTTTATAAGGATCGGTCAATAATTGACCCTACCCCCCATATAAAGTCCCCTTCAGAAAATGACTTTATCGCTCACAACTGACTAACAGAAGCAGCAATAGCGGTGTAATTCGACACAAACATGTTTTATGGTGACATAAATCTCTTCGTAGAATTTTATAAGGATCGGTCCATAATTGACCCTACCCCCCATATAAAGTCC
Source organism: Lucilia cuprina (assembly GCF_022045245.1). NCBI lineage: Eukaryota > Metazoa > Arthropoda > Insecta > Diptera > Calliphoridae > Lucilia > Lucilia cuprina. The sequence continues at coordinate 75,816,946 of NC_060952.1, forward strand.
CCTTCAGAAAATGACTTTATCGCCCATAACTGGCTAAGAGAAGCATCAATAGCAGTGAAATTCAGCGCAAACATGTTCTACGGGAACATAAATCTCTTCGTAGAATTCTATAAGGATCGGTCCACAATTGACCCAACCCCCCATACAAAGTCCTCTTCAGAAAATGACTTTATCGCCCATAACTGCCTAACAGAAGAATCAAGAGAGGTTTTATTTGGCACAAACATGCTTTATGAGGACATAAATCTCTCCGTAGAATTCTATAAGGATCGGTCCATAATTGACCCTAACCCCCATATAAAGTCCCCTTCGAAAAATTTCTTTATCGCCCATAACTGGTTAAGAGAAGCATCGATAGCAGTGAAATTCGGCACAAATATGTTTTACCGAAACTTAAATCTCTTTTTAGAATTTTATAAGGATTAGTCTATAATTGACCCTATCCCACCTATAAGGTCCCTTTCAGAAAACGACTTTAATGCTCATATCTACCTTAAGAAGCATATATATAACAATAATATTGGACATACAAAAGTTTTATAGCAACTAAAATCATTTTCATAAATTTTATAAGGATGGGTCCATTATTGTCTGACCCCCCAAATAAGGTCCCCTTTAGGCAATGAATTCATCGCTCATTACTACAAAATTCTACATAAACAAGTTTCGTGCGAGCCAAAATCTCCCCATCAATTTTTATAAGGATCGATCCTTATAAGTACGGCAAAAAATGTCCCTATAGTCGGCAGTAGATTTTTTGTTTGAAAAAAAAGCATAATTATATAGAAAAAAGTGATAAATACACAATTTTCAAAGAAAATGGTTAATTAAATTTTTTCCATAGAAATATCTGTAATAATATCGTTTTTCTGTAGAAAAATATGTTATAAACATAATTATAATTGTAATAATTATACATAATAATTTTTTTTCTATTAAAATTGAGTTATATAAGCTATTTTCTATACAAAATTTTAATTTTTGTTAGAGAAAAAAGTAATTTTTTATATATGTACTGTTTTTTAAAGAAAATCTTGTATAAAAATATGCAATTTCCTATAGAAAAAAATTAAACGTAAGTTTCGTAGAGGATATTATAATAAGACCATTTTTCTATAGAAAAATTGTCATATTAGGAATTTACTATAGAAAAAAACTGTTATACTCATGTTTTTTGTAGTAAAACAGTTAAGAAGCAATTTTTGGTAGAAAAATTTCAATATAGAAAAGATTTAATTGAAAAAAACTGTTATACACATATTTTTTGTATAGAAAATTATATTCTGTAGAGAAAATGTTAATATTCTACAGAAAAAGCTATTATTGAAGTAATTTTCTATATAAAGAATAGGGTATACACACAATTTTTAATAGAAAAACTGTTATACACATAATTTTTTGTATCAAAAATTGTTATACCTAGAATTTTCTGTAGAAAAAATTGTATACACATAATTCCCTATAGAAACAAATGTTGTACAATCAATTTTCTATAGAGGAAATTGTAATACACATACATTTTTTTTAGAAAAAAGTGTTATACATAAATTTTCTTTACAAAAATAACTTTTATATATATAATTTTTGAAGAGAAAATTGTTATATACAAATTTTTCATAATAATATAGCAAATTTTCTATAGAGAAATTAAAAATTTTAAAGTGCCGACTATAGAATACGTATGTTCAAACTTAATACCCAGCAGTCGGCACCTCGATGCCGACAATAGAAATTCATAGAAAATTTTGCCCCTAATGGCGGCAGGGATTAAAATTACAAAAAAAATGTATATTTAAATAACTTTTTAACATTAAAATGAATAATTCAACTGTTTTCTTTCATTAAAACCAATTTTTGTCAAATAAATCATTTAATTTAATATTAATATTTACTTGTTTAAGGTGGCACTAAAACAATTTTTTTTAAGAAAACTGACAGTACTGAAAAAGCTGAAAAGTAGTCACTAAATAACATTAAATAGAGACGAAATTATTCAACCTACTCAAATTTACTCATTTCATGGAGCAAAAACACCATATTTTCTATCAAATATAGATGGAACCTTAATAAATTTGTACTGTTTCTCGTACTTATTTACAATTTTATTCAAAAAAATCCCGACTACTGGGTCATGCCGACATTAGGTGCATTACACTACTTGATACATTACTTTGAAATAGTCAGTCAGAACACATGTAATCAATGATATATTCACCTTTTTGATTCCTTTTTATATATATTACCACTAAATTTCCGAACTCCGCTGTAGTTTAAATAAAAATTTTTGCTCTATTTTTTTGCCAGTTTAATTTATTAAACAACAACAAAAAAAGAACTGTTTATCAAAATAATAACACAAACAATTTGTATTTGTATTTATATTTACCCTGCCGAGTACATTTTGACGTTTAGAAGTACAAGTGGCAACAACAAAAATATGAACAACTAAAGTACATGTATACTAAAATAATAGAAAATTAATTTTTTTGTCTTATCTATAAAATAGAAAATAATAAACATTATACGGTTAATTTTATGAAACAAAAATCAATAAAATTGCTTAGGACAAACAACTTTGTGCCAAAGGAAATATACATTTGTTTAGAAAATTTAAAAGTTTGATTTTGGTTAAATTTTTTTTCGGACACATTAAGTCTTAAGTATTTATTAAAATTCTATGTTAACTACATGGTCCAATTAATTAAATAACCATTAATTTTGTTGTATGTATGAAAATGTTAACAAATTATTATCAATTACAATAATTATTAATTTCTACTTGCGGTCTATGTTTAATAATTGTGAAAATGTCAAATGTAAGTAAATAAAGGAACAAAACAAATAGATTTTCTTAACAAGAATATAATTCCTAATCTCTTTGCAGAAAAAAATCCACAAAATGTTATACGTACAGTGATATACTTTAGATGATTTTTGGCAAACGCCACAAGAATAAGTATAATGTTAACGCCAGGCTAGTCTATAGTCTAGTCTATAGTCTAGTCTATAGTCTAGTCTATAGTCTAGTCTATAGTCTAGTCTATAGTCTAGTCTATAGTCTAGTCTATAGTCTAGTCTATAGTCTAGTCTATAGTCTAGTCTATAGTCCAGTCTATAGTCTAGTCTATAGTCTAGTCTATAGTCTAGTCTATAGTCTAGTCTATAGTCTAGAGTATAGGCTAGTCTATAGTTTAGTCTATAGTCTAGTCTATCGTCTAGTCTTGTCCATAGTCTCTTCTATATTCTTGTCTATAGTCTCTTCTATATTCTTGTATATAGTCTCTTCTATATTATTGTATATAGTCTAGTATTTTTCTTAGTCTATAATCTATTGTCTAGTATATAGTCTAGTCTTTAGTCTAGTCTAAAGTCCAGTCTATAGAGTAGTTTATAGTATAGTCTAGAGGCGATTATAAAGTTTAGTCTCTATTTTTTATAATAAAATACAACATTTATTCCAAGTTCTTACTATGTATTACTAGTTAATTACACAACAAAATATATGTAATGTTTTGTTTTTTTCTTTTGTTTTTCCAATAATTTGTATTTTTTACCCGTTTTGTTGTCAGTCGCTCTAACTAGTTGTCAAATATCCATATATCCGTTTTCTCCATTTGAATACAACAACAATTTAGTGCTGGTATTAGACAGGTACCAAAAAGAAATCGAAATACAAAAACAAAACAAAAAGTAATTTATTTGTTGTTATTGTAGTTTGCAGTTGTTACTGTTGTAGTTATTTCAAGTTTGCAAATTTGTTCCGTTGTTAGTTTTTTTCTATACAATTGTATAAAAATATAAAAAAGAAACTATTTGCCAAGTTTTATTGTAACGTTGTTTTTTTATATTTATAAACCAAAGAATGCACTTAATGCAAATAATTTTTTTAGAATGTAAACGTAAGAAATAAATTTATAAAAAACTGCATACATACAATTTATTATTTATGTTTGAAGTGTGTTTGAGTTGATTCCAATGTTCTTTCAGAAAATAATAAAAATGTGCACGATAAATTGAAAATGTACTTCACATGTTTTTTACATTAAATTTAATGATTTTTTCACTTAGTTGAAAAAATATTTTTTTATTAAGGTTACTTTAAACAACTTTTGTATTGTTATTTTAATTTTATTATTCTTATTGTATCCATTCGTTTACTTTTTATTATTTTTATTACTGATTATTATTTTTTTTCTTGTTAAACAGATTTTTTTGTTATTTTTAAGTTGACCTTTTCAATTAATTTGCACACACCGCTATTAAAGCGAAATTTTTTTCTTTCCCTTTTTTAATAATCATTCATCATCACTCGACATTTAAACAAACCGTATTCTAACCGTTACAAACCACCACCGAACATTTCAATTTGAGAGCAAGAATTAAACTAAATTGTTGGAGAAATATATTTTCTCTGTTTTGCCTGCAGTTGAGTTAAAAAAAGATAGGTAAACATTTAACGTTGCCAGATAGTGAGATTATTGTGGTTGGGTGATTATACCCTACAACACTTTAGTGGGGAGGGTATATTGGCTTTGTGCTGGTGTTTGTAACATACAAAAATATTCGTCCTATACCTACCTTAAAGTATACCAATCGGCTTAGAATCATTCTGAGTCGATTAAGCTATGTCCGTCCGTCTGGTTGGCTGGCTGGCTGGTTGTACATGTAAACCTTGTGCGCAAGGTACATGCCGCAATTTTCAAGATAATTGGATGAAATTTGGCAAGGACGAAACCTATTGAAAATGGTTAAAATTGGTCCATTATTTCAACTAGCCCCCATACAACCGTACCTCCCAAATAGGGGGGTAAATGATCTATTATGTCAACAAAAGTCGACAAGACTTAGTTTTATAGAACTTTAAATGACACTACCGATTTTTTTAATGGTCGGGCTACATTTGACCCTATCCCCCATACAAACTCCCCTTCAGAAAATGACTTAAAAGTCAAAATTCACTTACAAACACTAATAACACTTTTAAATTCTACATAGAAGAAGACTTAACTCCCCCTACCAACATTTTTAAGGATAGGGCCATATTTTGCCCTACTCCCCTTTGAGGCCTCTTAAAAAATCTCTTTTTTTGCCAACAAAAAAAGTAAAAATATTCCGAAATAAAGTTAAAAAACAAACCAAATGCTTTATTTTTTTAAATAATCCCCATTTTTAACATACATACCGACTGGTGTAGGGTATTATATGGTCGGTTACGCCCGACTATACATTCATACTTCTTTTTAATTGTGTTAAGGAAATGTTTATAGCTTTTATTTAATTAGTAGTTAATAATACAATTTCTCTAAATTATATTAATATATGTATGTGTTTTTATTAAGGTGAGCTCGTTTCTATGGAGAAATAAGGTACTGATGTTCCCCTTAAAATGAAAGCTTGATTTATTCTAAGAATTGTTTTTATATAGAGTTTTGCAAAATACATCAGCTGTTAAAATAGATTCACCTGATTATTCCTCAGACGTCATTATGTAATTCTTAATATATATTTTAACTACATTTTTACAAAAAACTAGTACATTAGGAAAAATTTGACAGAGTTTTATTAATATTAGGTGTAAAATGAAGAAATATTTAACTCACAAATTATGGAAAATAAGTACTCATAATAATATATTTTTCATTGCAAATATTTTCCTTTTGTCCGATGTTTCGTAATGTTAAAATAAAACATTTGGGAAATTTTAAGAATATCACAGTGTGGCATCTCCCTCAAACTATTTAATTGAGTGAGAAAAAAAGACTAAAATTAAAAATGCAATAAAAAACAGTGAAGCCAGAGTGTTGTAAACGTATCTCCCCCAATTTATTTTAATAAAATTACCTAGGTTATTTAAACATATTAAGATCTCTAATTTAGCTTTTTAAAAAAATAAATTTTGATAAAATATAAACACAATAAACATATTTTATCCTAACAGTACCTTAAATTATATTTAAATATTAAAATTTTAATTTTATATACCAACTTTTTTACAACGTCTGGCCACACATTTTCAAGAATGAAATCCATTGGAAATCGCAGTCATAAAACTTGTTATAAAAAAATAAATTGAGTATTTGGGCTGCTACTAATGATGGAAAAAGCCGGGCATACATATTATTTGGTTGTAATTGAAATGTTTTTGTATGGTGTGAATCTTAATTAATATGTGTGTTCGCTTGGGCAATTAGGAAACAATGCATGTAAATTTTACATTGTAAAACAATTTATGAGTGAAATAAATTGTTTATACATAAATTTTAGATCAAAAAAAATAGGAAATTTTTTAATCATCAGCTTCTGCTAACGTCATCAATTACTATTATGTTTTTGCCCTATTTTAATTTCTTACTTTTTATTACAATGTAATAATATATACCCCGTCATTTATATAAAGTCCCTTTCACACCCCAGCACCCCTGTCAAAATTTTATGTAGAATAAAATGGACAGAATCGTCTAAACGCAATATCACAGGGTATATAGAGATGTCACGAGCAAAAAGCTATTTCCCTCTCTTTCGCACAAAACGATTTCAATGATTTTTTAGCTATATTTTATATACCTCTTCCCACCAAACAATTTCAAAATCTAACAAATGCTAATTTTAGACTTTTCAATATGTCAAAAGTGACACCTCTGTATACTTTGTGGCAATATTTAATGAAACCATCACATATTTAGAGAAAATACGGATGGAAAATTTGACAGTTATATGGCTCTCTTCATTTTTTGAAATGATTAAAAAAAACAAGCAAGTCGCATTAAATCAGGGAGGTATTTTTTATGTAAACACACATAAAAAAGTGAAACAGCTGTTTCCATCTTACATTGTTATTGTTTTAAAGCAATCGTGTAAACACAAATAATATATAAATCAAAAACATCGTAACATCGTTGAATCGAACTAACCTAGATTTGATCTATGTCAACTAATTGAATTTTATAAAATAATGAATATTGTTTTTGGACTTTTTAAATTATTTTGACATTTGACATTTTTTCAAAAAACACAGGCCTACACCGGGGTTGCCTTTGTTATATCTTCTTTTCTTCGACATATTTTAACCTCAGAATTAAAACTTTTAAAAATAAACAAAAACTAAATTTTTAACTACATTTCGTCTTTACTTCTATGACTATATTTTATATGATAATTTCTTACAAATTTTCTTATAAAAATACTTTTGAAATTCTTTAAAAATCTTTTATTTTTGCAGAGATTTGTAATCTTTTATTTTTGACAATTTTTAACCACTGTGTTATAATTTCGCTGTAATATGGCAACGCTCTTGGAAACAATTTCCTACTAAAATTTACAACTCTTCATTTTAGCTTGTTATGTTTTAGAAACACATAATTTTAGAAAAAAAATTTAGCTTCGCTAATATTAATTATTTTTCTATTATTTGCTAAAGTTTAAATAAATTAACTAATAAATATGGATGATGGAGATTTCGATAATGATGAGTAAGTAAAAATTTGTTAAATTTTCGTCGTACAAGTGGTAGAGAATGCCCATAAAATATGGTCTACTTAACCACCACGTTTTTGTGCGAATCCTACAAGTGATTGACTTTCATTTTTTTCTTTGCTTTAGTGTCGGCGGTGATGAATTCGATGATGTTGATGAGGAAGACAATATCGACGACATTAATCAAGAGGAGGAAGTGGACAATATTGAAATAATAGCACCTGGCAATGCGGGAGGTGGTGTACCCAAATCAAAACGTATCACCACCAAATACATGACTAAATATGAAAGAGCGCGTGTTTTGGGTACCAGAGCCTTACAAATAGCTATGTGTGCTCCTATTATGGTGGAACTGGAGGGTGAAACTGATCCTTTGCAGATTGCCATGAAAGAATTGAAACAGAAAAAGATTCCCATTATTATAAGACGATTTTTACCCGATCACTCTTATGAGGACTGGAGTATAGATGAATTGATTATTGTTGATCATTAAAAAGTTTGATCAGTGGGAAAAATTCGATTTTTTCTGGGAGATGTTAGATTATAAGATTAGTTTGTATTTTAATAAAACAAATTTTAAATTTTTATGAAATTGTAATAACTTTTTTGATTCAATCAGTTGCCGTTTTTTATTTAAAGAGAAATTTCCAGAAAAAATGAGCATTATACGGGATCGCAAAATTAGATTGTAGAAATAATAACGTTTATGACTATAGACTGTTTTGATAAGTAGAAATATGTGGAAATGTCCTGTACGTTTTTAAAATATTAATTAACATATTTAAATCTAATTTTTCCACTTTACCCACAAATGGAATAAAATTCTCTTTTTATATATTTGTATAGGATCTTTTTAAATAAAATACATATAGACAATCTTTATTGCAGAAAATAAATATAAAAACACTAAAAAATTATCGTATAAGTATAAAAGACTACGACTAGCTCCAAGCATAACCATATTCTTTATCATAACAAACACGCTCCAAAAGTGTAACGGCAAAATGGCCTGTACGGCACATATTCTCCACAACGCACGCCTGCAAACCACAATCTGATAAGTTCTCTTTACCAAATACTTCTCCAGCTTCATTATCATCATCCAAAGGTTTTTGTTCTTCATCATCTGCATTTTGTGCTTGACTCTGGCCAGCAGAATCTTCCAGAAGTTTTTGTGTGGCCTTGCTAAAGGCCAGCGTATTTGTAGTGGAGGCCAAAGTGGCACTAAAGGTGTCCTTTGTTTCGCCTAGTAGTTGACAGACGTACGGAAGAAATGAAGGCATTATAATACCTTTTACCTCTATGCTAAAATAGTCTACACCATCCATGCGCACTTTGCTAGAGCGGGTATTTAAATGCTGCATTGTAGCCTTGGGGAAGGCTACCGGTGCCAAGAGTGTGGGTGGTACTCCAGCCAAACGTCCCACTGTACTTATGGTACTTTTGGCATTCAGCAAAAAGCTAAAGAAACCCTGACACTCCACTCCTTCAATAAGGACTAAAGAATTGTCACTGAAATCTTCAGACATTTCCTGAGCTTTAATTTTACGCTGATGAGCTGTTTGAATTTTGCGTATTTCTTTAGCATCCACCTCTAAACTTTCCAGCCAATCATCATCTTCGTCTTCATCGTCCTCATTCTTTTCCTCGCCTTCGTTTTCAGCCTCATTAGCTTCTAGTTTTATGGTCTCACCATTCTGCAAAGTGTTATTACTATTACTGTCTTCTCCGTCTACCGACTTGTTAAGACCTGACCCGCCATCTTTTTTAAGAGGCATAGTATATTCTATACCTTCTTGCCTTAAAGCCTGACGCATACCTCTTGTGGTGGGCGACATAAGAGCATGTATTTCTGCTCTCCCTCCCGTGCCAGCTGCCCGAAATAACACTGTAAATGTATTGGCACACAAATAAAAATAGGCACATTGCCGAGCTCTTAAAAGTTGAAATAGACCCCTAAAACTATAATCCCAATCTTCTGCCAAAGATTTCCGTTCTCTTTCTCCTAGAGTAATGCCGGTATTGTCGCGTGAATTACGTGGAAACAATGTCATCCAGGGTATGTGAGGATGCTGCCAATAGTAAGTAGCCTGATTGAATCTGGTGGCGGGTGAAATGTCTAAACCACATCCTTCCGTTTGCGTATCTATACAACGAACAAAACTAGTAAGACCACTGGCCAATTGACTGGTCTTTAGTTGTGTGGCTGGTAGCTCTGAACGGCAAAAGAAACGCACTCTTGTCTTCAAGCTCCAATCCATGGGCAAATGTTTTGTTTTATTCTGTTCCTCTACCACCTCATCATCCTCTGCTCCAGCTATGACAGCATTAGAAGACTCTTGCAATAGCTTGGAGAAGGCCTTGGGATCAAAAGGCTGTAGTACAAGTTTGGCTGGTTTAGGACGAGTAGGTGTTTCCTTAACAAAGGCTTCACGTACTGGCAAGGCAGGAGAACTAATAAAACCCATTAAGGAATCTTCATTTTCATCTTTGATTTCTGTTTTGGGCTTTTTGGAATTGTCAGCAGCTCTGAAATCAATAGTAAACAATAATAACAATGGAATAGATAATATGCCTTAGTATTCTACTTACTTGGCAAAAGGATTTTTACGTTTTTGTGCCATTTTTGCCTCCAATAAGGCGGCCTTATCTGTTTCGGTGACCACATCTCTTACATTGTTATTATTATTGTTGTTATTATTATTAAAACGTGCTGCCAATTGTTTCTTGCGTTGCTTTAGCCTCTGCAAACGTATGAGCTACAAAAGAAAACAGTATTAAAAGTATGCAAATTAATATTAGATGGAAAACTGTTTACCCACCTCATCTGGTCTTTTCCAATTTTGTGCTGTGCTTTCTTTTGTTGCCATTTTTTTTGTTTATTATCTATAACTATATTGTAACTAAATTTATATATTTTTAATAATTTTTCACCAAGCTGTTGCAAAAAAAAAAAAAGAAATTTATTTTTAGGGCGCGTAAAGATTGTTTTTTTTTGCTCTACTACTGCTAAAATTTGATGCAGACATAGAATTCTATTGTTATGATTAGACAAACTGACAGCTGCTCTAATCTAGAATGATGCCATATTACAATATGGCAATTTTAGGCGTTTGTGGATAATCCAAAATTAGGATTATTTCTATGAATATTTTAGAAAATATTTTAAAATAAAAACAAGTATGAATGTATAGTCAGGCGTAGCCGACCATATGATACCCTACACCAGTCAGTATGTATGTTAAAAATGGGGATTATTTAAAAAAATTAAGCATTTGGTTTGTTTTTTAATTTTATTTCGGAATATTTTTACTTTTTCTTGCAAAAAAATATATTTTTTACAAGAGGGCTCAAAGGGGAGTAGGGCAAAATATGGCCCTATCCTTAAAAATGTTGGTAGGGGGAGTTAAGTCTTCTTCCATGTAGAATTTTAAAGTGTTTTTAGTGTTTGTAAGTGAATTTTGACCTTTAAGTCATTTTCTGAAGGGGAGTTTGTATGGGGGATAGGGTCAAATGAAGCCCGATCATTATAAAAATCGGTAGTGTCATTTAAAGTTCTATAAAACTAAGTTTTGTCGAATTTTGTTAACAAAATAGATCATTTAAATTAATTATAAGCCAAAAGGCCCTATTTTGGGGATACGGTTGTATGGGAGCTAGTCGAAATAATGGATCGATTTTAACCATTTTCAATAGGCTTCGTCCTTGGGCCCAAAGAAGCGTGTGTGCCAAATTTCATCCAATTATCTTGAAAATTGCGGCCTGTACCTTGCGCACAAGTTTTACATGGACATCCAGCCAGACGAACGGACGGACATAGCTTAATCGACTCAGAAAATGATTCTTAGCCGATTTTTGTATGTTACAAACATCAGCATAAACCCAATATACCCTCCCCATAAAGGTGGTGTTGGGTATTAACATACAAAAATAAGATCGAAAAGTACATAAACAATTAAAATTTGGATAAAAAATATTACAAATATTATAGTGTAAACATGAAATGTACTTTTCGGATAGATTTTTGAAAATCCGAATTATTTTCATAATGTTTTAATTTGAAGTGTGTTAATACTCAGTATTGTAGTCTAAAAATACCTTTAGTATGCCGAGATGACAGCAAAACTCTGTAATACCCTTTTTGTCATTGACAGGTTTTCAGGAAGACGTGTAAGGAATTTACTAATGCCTTTCTTTTCAAATTAAAATAACCTCTTTTGAAAATTTTCATTTAATATTTCTTATACATCATATTTTCAAATTTGTATTTCTTTCTTAAAAAAAATCAACCGTTAAATATTAAATTATTTTAGTACTTTACGGTTATTTTTCTAATTTATCGATATGTAAATAAAAAGATGTTGATTGTGCTAACTTGTTCGAAAAAAGTTTTATATTGTTTATTTTTTGTTAATTATTTCGAAACGGTTCTAAAAATAATTTTCATAAGTGAATACATTTTTTTTAATTTATTTATTTAAAATTTGATGTGAGTACAGACTACATTGATTTAATTTGGAACACAAATTAAATTAATTCATTTTCATCGAAAACTTTAAACACCTTGTCGACACATCAACTTGGTTGACTTAAACAAAAAGTTTTTTATCAACACAATTAAAAACAAGTAAGAAATTTTAGTCAGGCGAGGCCGACCATATATACTACAATACACATGTTACAAAATAAAATGTGATTTTGTTTTCATATTACATTTATGTTGAATTGTACTTTGCCTCACATATGCTTACAACATTAATTGTTGAATAAAATTGCGGACATTATTTAGAAGGGGGCTTTTTATAGGGGGTAGGGTTAAATGCGGCCCTATAATTATAAAATTCATGAGGGTCACTAAGGCTTCGATAGAAGCTGGTTTTGTAGCTTTTTGCTGAGATACAAACATCATTATGAACTTAAAATTCCTATTCGGCGGCTAGGTGAAATAATGGACCGATTTTAACCATTTTCAATAGGCTTCGTATCTGGTCTCATAGAAGATCATGTGCCAAATTTCATGGTATTGTCTCCAAAATTGCAAAATTGAAATAATGGACCGATCTTAAGCATTTTCTACAAAATTGCGACATCTAAATCGACTCAGAAAATAATTCTAAGCCGATTGGTATACTTTTAGGTGGCTATAAGACCAATATTATTGTGCTTCTCAATGATAAAGGATTTTCAATAAAATAATTCAGAACAAATAAGATTTTTGCTGTTTTTAATTAAAAATGATCTCCTTTGAGATCATATGACTATTTTATTACATATATCTTTACACAGAACATTTTAGAATATTTCGCCCCTAAGGACTTCCGAATTTTACCTTTCTTATTTTAAAATTTCAAGCTTAGGAAACATAATCTAAAATTCCAAAATTTCCCAGTTTTGCATTTGGTTCCAAAATTGTCAATACAAATCCATCAACCAAATTGTGTTGTAATCGTTGCAAATATGCCTTGTACCCCGAAAAAGCTTGTTTTTAGTCAATAAATTGCTTAAATACCGGAGCTAAAGTAAAATTCTACATTAATGCTTAATTACAAATAATTAAACGTATTTTAAATTTATAATGGATGTAGGGTATCAAATGGTTGGCCATGCTCACTCAAATTTCCACTAATTGTCTTAGCATGCATTTAAATCCCTAGGTATTTTGTTAATAAAATAATAAACTTATCAAATGGTTGGCCATGCTCACTCAAATTTCCACTACTTGTCTTAGCATGCATTTAAATCCCTAGGTATTTTGTTAATAAAATAATAAACATAAAATTTTAAGCAATATGGCAACTTTTTTACTTGAAGAACCGTATTATCTGCAAAACTACTTTATCAGTAAAGTGCCCTCTGGTAGTGAGTAGCATTCTGCTAAACTAACACAGTGGCATCCTTTAAGTATACTACATATACTAATATATTTTGGTAATTTTGTAATAGAACACTAGAAAAAAACCTTTAACACTCTGCAACTTGTTGTGCTGGCGAATTCAACGTTTCCGGAGAAAAATCAATATACGATTATACAGATAACGAAACAAAATAATGTTGCTGCAGATAAAAGGCAAGTTTAATTAAAATTAATAAAGAAACAATAACAAATAATTATTAAGAAATTATAGTTATTTTATATTAGATTTGTTATTAAATAGTTATATATTTTAATTTTTTTTCATTAAAGGTTCTAACAATATGTCTGGCAAATTTCTTTGTTTGCTTATGGTTTTAACAGCTGGCCAAAGTGTTTTGGCTTATGCACCCATATCCAAGGAAAGCATTTTTGCTGATGTACTGCTGACCGAGCTGCTCAATCGCATGGACAAGGATAATGATCCTCTAAGCAATTATTTCGATGTGGATACTGATTTGCCTAAAGGTTTAGACATGGTGTCACGCTCTTCCAGTCAGAATATACCCGAGGATTATGAATATCGCAATGTATTCCCCGGCGGCCCAAATCCCTCTATACGCGATCAAGAATTTTTGCAACACAGCTCGTTGTGGGGTCATCAGTATGTATCGGGTGGTATGGGTGAGGCACCCAATCATTTCCCCACCCTCATTAAAACCGATGCCAGTTTGCCAGCCTACTGTAATCCACCCAATCCCTGTCCCTTTGGCTATGAAGAAGATGAAGGTTGTATTTCGAAATTCGAAAATACTGCTCTCTTCAGTCGTGAATACCAAGCTGCCCAAGATTGCACTTGTGACAGTGAACATATGTTTGATTGCGCTGGTCAGGACACCAGTTCTGGCAATAGTGAAATGGCTTCGACTATGGAAAAATTCCTAATGCATCAATTCCAAAATGACAATGGCATAGACAGTTCCAATGCTCCCGTTAAGAAGCTTTATGGTCTTTCTGCTGCTCCGGCTGCTGTAAATCCTTATTTGGAAGGCGATAAACTACCTATTGCAGCCAAAAAAGGCAATCATGTTAAAGTTTAAACTAACCATAGATGGGAATTTGTTTATCAAATTAAAAAAAATCGCTTTGCCCCGCTAGAAATACTAAAACATTAGTGTTGAAATTTATTTAGTTTAAAAATCAATATTGTATATATGAAATATTTGTGTAGTTGTTTAGTATTTCAAACATACTTTATGTATATTCAATAACTTCCCTACACCCTCCCCCTCTGTTCATCACCTATACTAACTATACAATACCAGTACATCCACGTCCTCCCCTAAACAAAAGTATTAGCACCCAAAAAGAAAACATATTAAAGGAATAAATGCATACATATCCTTAACGATTGTATGTATTGTATATTGTAAATGTATTTATTTTATTCTTAGAGGAAATATTTTAATTTTAGTTGAATTTTAATCGAAATGAAAATATTATTGTAAAACTTTCAACTAAATAAACAAAAAAGTATAAACAAAAAAGTATTATGGAATATTTATTGATCTTGGTTGCACCAAAAATAAGATGGAATTTTTAATCAAATTGTGAAATATTTTCTTGAGATGTATGTCATTCCGTCTGTGTGCTAATATCAGTTTTCAGAAGATTTTTCGCACTTTTCCGTTCTTTAACGGTACTTTTACGGTTTCTGCAATATTAAACCTTAAGATATATAATTCGATACAAAGGATGCGTATGGTAGGATAATCAATAAAAGTAAATCTTTTGGTACTTTTTGTTCTACAACACGCACTTTTTGATTGTGGACATGTAAAATGTGAATTTTTAAAATGAAACTTATTTTTTACAAAAAAAGTGTTACATTTGAATTTTAAAGTACTATACAATAGACCGGACTGTATACAAGATTTAAAACTGGACTGTAGTCTAAAATATAGACTAAACTATAGGCTATACGATAGATTAGAATATATACTAGATTATAAGCCAGACTCAGAAAAATGACTTGTATTTAGACTAGACTATAAATTAGAATAGAGACTTAACGACAGACTGGAATATATACTAATCCAGAGAATAGACTATACACTAGACCATGGCCTTGACTATAGACTAGACCATAAACTCTTGACTAGACTATATGCAAGACTAAGGATTATACTGTAGACTAGACTGTAGAATATACCATCGACTAGACTATACAATAGACTAGACTATAGTATAGACTATACTATAGGCTAGACTATAGACTATATGCAAGACTAAGGATTATACTGTAGACTAGACTGTAGAATATACCATCGACTAGACTATACAATAGACTAGACTATAGTATAGACTATACTATAGACTAGACTATAGACTAGGCTATAGACTATAGACTATAGATTAGACTATAGACTATAGACTAGACTATAGACTATAGACTAGACTATAGGCTAGACTATAGACTAGACTATAGACTAGATTATAGACTAGACTATAGACTAGACTATAGACTAGACTATAGACTAGACTATAGACTAGACTATAGACTAGACTATAGACTAGACTATAGACTAGACTATAGACTAGACTATAGACTAGACTTTCGAATAGACTTTAGACTTTTTGATATAGGGTCTAATATAATAGGATTAATTGTTTGTTACTTTTTGCTCTTTAACTTTTGGAATTCTCAGCGTTGTGTTTTTTCTGTGAAAATTTGAAAAAAAACGATAAAATTTAGTAAATTTTCAAAAATTTATTAAAGTATTCTAAACATAAAAAAATCATACATACATTTTAATATTTTTTTATTTAAATTACAAATAATTACAATTTATTTAACTAAATAATTTAATAATTGTTTTGTTTTTCCTTGCATACAATTTGACATTCTAATGAGTATTTTATTTAAGGATCATTACACTGGTATTGTTGGCAACTCTACAGCAACAATTTTTTTATTTATTAAACAAAAAATGTTTACAAAAAATTTTAATTACAGTAAAAGTAAAAACATCAATATAAAATATTTTCAACTGCCTTATCAATTATAAAAATTAAGAAATATAAAAACAAACTGCAGTTACATTTAATAATAAATTGATTTATTTATAAATTAAAACAAAAAAAAAAAACTATTTCCCCTCAGCAACGAATCAGATTTGGCTAATCTTTTCCAGGGAAATAATATTTTAACGGCAGTGTGATTAGCTTAATTATATTTTGAGTACAAATTCATATTTTAAATATTTATAAAAAACAAAAATATATTTCGTTGTGTGATTTAAGATTAAATTTAAACTTTAAAAACTATTTACAATATTATTATTTAAAAAAATATAAACTTAAATTTATTGTCAAGTTTTTCATTTTTCAAGGCAGTAGGGAGTTTTAAAATGTTTAAAAAGCAAAAACAGCAAAATATGGAAATTGGAAGACTTTTAAGTTGTGACAACTTTAAACGAACTTATTAATTATTTAATATTAATAATAAAAATGTTTTTCTTTCTAATAAAACTAAATTTATTTATAAATTAAAATAGTTTTAGTTTTCACTGTGTTTTGTTTTGTCCTTTACAGACACGTTTGTGTGTCTTTACATGCGTCCTGTATTGCTGCTGTTTGTACCCCAGGTAACTTGTGGTGGATTTCTAGTGGTCAATCTGAGAGAATTGCCATCGTCATCTTCATTAACATGTTCATAACCCTGGTTAACGGCGCCATTATTTGAACCATAGATTTGCTGAAATGGGAAAATAAAAGAATAATTTAAAAGGCAATAGTTAGGAATAGATAAATAGCTGTAGTCTATAAGTCTGAAGGTTGCGAGTTCGATACCTGGATTTACAAATATAACATCAGGAAAATAAAATGATTTTGTGAAATATTCAAAGCAAAATTTTTTCATGAGGTCGATATCAGTTTATTAGGAAAAATCTAAGCGCGCATTGGACTGTTAGTGATCCGTAACCGTAAACCTTTTCAGTGATAAGATCTGCATCATGGGTACCAGGCCAATCAGGGATAATTGGCAACGAAAGAACTATTGTCAACCTGAAGAAAACAAAATCAATCGGTCTGAATTAACAACATGAACGAAAGAATCCTATATAACCAATTGGAATAACGGTACGTATGGCCACTTAAATCTTACAGGGCGACCATAATGAGAGGAGGGAAAAAAGTCTCCTTAGAATCAACCAATTCAAGGTTACAGGCCAAATGAAATGGTAAAGAGCACGACCATATAATTTTGGCAGAACAAATTCAGCGGATTGCGGAATGTGAAATGCCTAAAGACTTTCTCTGAATTGGCAGGATATCGTCGAAGTTAGAATCAAATATCTTAGGAGTAATATTATACTAGATATTAATTTCGTCACGAACACTCATATAAAATTCTAAGTACCTACTAACTAACTAACTAACTAACTAACTAACTAACTAACTAACTAACTAACTAACTAACTAACTAACTAACTAACTAACTAACTAACTAACTAACTTACTAACTAACTAACTAACTAAAACTAACTAACTAACTAACTAACTAACTAACTAACTAACTAACTAACTAACTAACTAACTAACTAGCTATCTAGCTATCTATCTATCTATCTATCTATCTATCTATCTATCTATCTATCTATCTATCTATCTATCTATCTATCTATCTATCTATCTATCTATCTATCTATCTATCTATCTATCTATCTATCTATCTATCTATCTATCTATCTATCTACTATCTATCTATCTATCTATCTATCTATCTATCTATCTATCTATCTATCTATCTATCTATCTATCTATCTATCTATCTATCTATCTATCTATCTATCTATCTATCTATCTATCTATCTATCTATCTATCTATCTATCTATCTATCTATCTATCTATCTATCTATCTATCTATCTATCTATCTATCTATATATCTATCTATATATCTAATTAACTAACTACCTCCAACTAACCAAGTAATTTATTCAAATGCATTTTAATTAATGTCATATTCAATTAATTATTGTCAATTAAAATTATTTTTAAAAATGGTTATCAAATAAGTTTACTTCAAAACTTTACATATAAACAAATGCTTTACACTATTTACCTCGGAAGGACCACCATTTACGTTGAAAACATCTTTTATATTAATGCCAGCATTAGATACACGACCGCTACGAACATTGGGAATACCACCATTATTATTCAACTAAAATTATATAGATAAATTTAAAATTGTTCCTTTAAAATATCGTTATAAAAACCTACAGTTGAAACAGCAGCAATGCCATAT
This sequence comes from Lucilia cuprina, assembly GCF_022045245.1. NCBI lineage: Eukaryota > Metazoa > Arthropoda > Insecta > Diptera > Calliphoridae > Lucilia > Lucilia cuprina. The sequence continues at coordinate 75,835,583 of NC_060952.1, forward strand.
TCATTTTTGGCTCCCAAGGTCTGCATAGCCGATTTTCTTCTCTCAGCCATAACGGAGTTTTTGCGAACCTCCAGAGCTCTTATAGTCTCGGCACGCATGGTCAAACGTCGTGTTAAAATGGGTGTAGCTAATAAAAATAATTTTCGAAAATTAAATTCAATTCAAATCAATTCAAACAGAGTCTTAACTCACAAGGATTATTTTCAGCTTCAGCGGTCAATTTCATAAAACGTTTCTTAAAGGCCACATCCAAAGTACCAATTTGACGACGAGGTTGTCTTGCTTTCTCCAGATTTTGTATAGTCTTACGTCTAGCAATACGATCGGGACCGCTACCTGAATCATTTCTATCTATCTATCTATCTATCTATCTATCTATCTATCTATCTATCTATCTATCTATCTATCTATCTATCTATCTATCTATCTATCTATATATCTATCTATATATCTAATTAACTAACTACCTCCAACTAACCAAGTAATTTATTCAAATGCATTTTAATTAATGTCATATTCAATTAATTATTGTCAATTAAAATTATTTTTAAAAATGGTTATCAAATAAGTTTACTTCAAAACTTTACATATAAACAAATGCTTTACACTATTTACCTCGGAAGGACCACCATTTACGTTGAAAACATCTTTTATATTAATGCCAGCATTAGATACACGACCGCTACGAACATTGGGAATACCACCATTATTATTCAACTAAAATTATATAGATAAATTTAAAATTGTTCCTTTAAAATATCGTTATAAAAACCTACAGTTGAAACAGCAGCAATGCCATATTCATTTTTGGCTCCCAAGGTCTGCATAGCCGATTTTCTTCTCTCAGCCATAACGGAGTTTTTGCGAACCTCCAGAGCTCTTATAGTCTCGGCACGCATGGTCAAACGTCGTGTTAAAATGGGTGTAGCTAATAAAAATAATTTTCGAAAATTAAATTCAATTCAAATCAATTCAAACAGAGTCTTAACTCACAAGGATTATTTTCAGCTTCAGCGGTCAATTTCATAAAACGTTTCTTAAAGGCCACATCCAAAGTACCAATTTGACGACGAGGTTGTCTTGCTTTCTCCAGATTTTGTATAGTCTTACGTCTAGCAATACGATCGGGACCGCTACCTGAATCATTGTCATAATCTCCATCTATGCCCTGCAGTCGTTGTAGATTTTTAACGATTTCGACAGCATGCTATAAGTAATGAAAAAATATATATTACTTGTTAATAATATATCAAATGACTTTTGAACTTTAAACTCTTCACCTTATCTATCAGTGCATCTTGCGAAAGATCTTCAGATTTCTTTTTAAAGAAATTCAATTCGGTCGAAGCCAAAATGTGGGACAAAGTGCCGAAACGATGGAACAACATGGCCGTAAATTGTATGACCAAAATCAAGGCAAAGAAGAACACGAACACCAAACCAATCGGTTCTAATTGTAGATATTCTTTCGATATATGAACCTATTTTTGTTAGAATAATTAAAGAAATAACAAATTTAAATTAATATTTTTTGAAAAATTGTTCATGTTTGCGACAAGAAAAGTTAGTTACAAAAGTTTTAATAGTACAAATATGTTTCACATGAGACCATGAAAGTTTAAAATTTGAACATTTTTATGTGCCATGTGTAAGTGATATTTAATGCTTGTTTTCTGATTGAATTAACTGAAGAAGGGTGCTGACAGATTTTTTTTAATATTATTTTTGTAACACTCTCCCAGATTCCCAGATAAATGTAAATTGTATGAGTTCTGTAGTAACCACCATTTAGAGTAGTTTTGTAATGTAAAATGATTGAGAATAGATTTCTTGTATGGGGAGGAGGTTTTGGGATATGTGGAGCGTGTTAAGCTCAAAGAAAATGTTGAATATGAATATGATGGATCTGATATTGTTGTTGTCTGTATAAAAAATGATGAATGTTTTTTGCATTTAATAAATGTTTTTTGAAGTCAGAGTTTAAAATTGGAAGCAAGCATTAAATAATTTTATTTATTAGCATGCTTTGTATCTGATTTTTTTTTTAAGTAAGTTGATTAAAGATTCTGATTATAAAATAGTTTTGGTAAAAGAAAATACTATTTCAAGAATATATGTACAAGTATATTTAAAAACTTGTAACATGCATCTTCTCAAAATATTGTGGACTATATATACACTTGAACTTCTGTTGTAATTTATACTAATGAAACTTGCATCTTTTTAATATGATCTATAAAGACACAGAATGAATCTATATTGCATCTTCTCGATCGTAGAACAAGCTTCCTGATGGTAGTTTGCGATATCTCGTAAAACTGTATATCAGGGCCACTTTAATAAGACCTATATTTAATCGGTGGCCGATATTGCAAATTTTTAAAACGAACTGTCTTGAAATCTTCTATTGACAAGTAAGTCTGTCAACGTTTCGATGCGTTCCCACCTGAACACCAAATCACTTGGCGTCATTTAATCATTAAAGTAGTTCTAAATGCTTATTTTATGGTCCATAGTCTCGTCTAAAGTCTAGTCTATAGCCTAGTCTATAGTCTAGTCTATAGCTTAGTCTATAGTCTAGTCTATAGTCTAGTCTATAGCCTAGTCTACAGTATAGTATATAGTCTAGTCTATAGTCTAGCCTATAGTCTAGTCTATAGTCAAGTATATAGTCTAGCCTATTGTCTAGTCTATAGTCTAGTCTATAGTCTAGTCTATAGTCTAGTCTATAGTCTAGTCTATAGTCTAGTCTATAGTCTAGTCTATAGTCTAGTCTATAGTCTAGTCTATAGTCTAGTCTATAGTCTAGTCTATAGTCTAGTCTATAGTCTAGTCTATAGTCTAGTCTATAGTCTAGTCTATAGTCTAGTCTATAGTCTAGTCTATAGTCTAGCCTATAGTCTAGCCTATAGTCTAGTCTATAGTCTAGCCTATAGTCTAGTCTATAGTCTAGCCTATAGTCTAGTCTATAGCCTAGTCTATAGTCTAGTCTATAGTCTAGCCAATAGTCTAGTGTATAGTCTAGTCTATAGTCTAGTCTATAATGTAGTGTATAGTCTAATCTATAGTATATTCTATCATCTAGTGTATGGTCTAGTCTATAGTATAATCTATAGTCTACTCTATAATCTAATCTATAGTTTAGTCTAAAGTCTAGTCTAAATTCTAGTCCATAATCTAGTCTATAGTTTAGTCTAGTGTCTAGTCTATAATCTAGTTTATAGTCTAGTCTATAGTCTAGTTTATAGTCTAGTCTATAGTCTTCCCTATAGTCTAGCCTATAGTCTAGTCTATAGTCTAGTCTATAGTCTAGTCTATAGTCTTGTCTATAGTCTAGTCTATAGTCTAGTCTATAGTCTAGTCTATAGTCTAGTCTATAGTCTAGTCTATAGTCTAGTCTATAGTCTAGTCTATAGTCTAGTCTATGGTCTAGTTTATAGTCTATTGTATAGTCTAGTCTGTAGTCTAGTCTAGTCTAGTCTAGTCTACAGTCTAGTCTATTCTATGGAGTAGTCTATAGTATAGTCTATATAAACTTTAAAGAGTACTACATACATACATATGACATTTAAAATTATTTTTTTTACACAGTTTCATTTTAAAATATTTTTATATATATACATTATATACCGACTAATGCAGCCCTATCCTCCAGTCTATATATAGTCCATGTTTATAAATAAATATTATGTTAAAATTATTTTTAAACAATAAGTATTAATTATTTTACAATAAAACATTCAAACATTATTTATTAACAAATGTACACAGATACAACAAATGTATGTATAAAATAAAATAAAATAACAAATAAATTAGAGAAATACAAAAACACAATAACAGTGTTAGTTCTGTAATAATAACAATAAAAAAACACCCAAAACGAAACACAACGAATATTGAATTGACAGTATTGATTGGTGGGATATTTTAAAGGAGGAAATAAATGATGCAAAACAGTGTGTGTCAAAATTATATGAACAGATTTTTTAATATGAAATTATTAAAAACTGTATAAAATGTGTTTTTTTTAGGTTTTTAAATACAAAAGTTACCCAGTATATAATAAATGTGTTAAAATCAGTAGTCGGCCAACCTAGATACCAGAGGCCGAGATTTACGGTTATTTACATAAGTATAAATACATACACATGTACACAAAACAAGCAAAGGCTCAGCAAATAGTAGCAAACTCTAGCTTGTTAGCTTTCCATAAAGCTGTGTTTATGTTTAAGTGTTAACGGCTTGTTCCCTTTTGAGCCGACCACTGATTTAAATTTGTATGTTTTAAGAAGGAGAGGGTAAAAAATTAATTAAATATTTTTGTTGACAGTTAAAATACACAGTTAAACAATTAAATTGTGAGTAGAAGAATAGTAAATTAATTAATTAATTAAGTAGTAAGGCGAGCAAGGATATTTTGTATTTATTATTTTTATTTTTTTGGTGTGTGGGAGGAAGATTAAAATAGGAAGAACACAGGTTTATTTAACACAACAAAACACATGAAAAAAAAACAATATATATTTTTTTTGTAAATAAATTTTGTATAAAAACCTCGGAAGTTTCTTCAATGTAGGTTATATTGGTTTTGACACCCAGTGGCCAAACAATATGTAATTTATCCTTGTTCAATTGCAGTAGAAATACAATCAAGACAAACAAGGCATTGGCCATGAAAAAGGCGAAGACCGACTTATTCCTCAATTCAATTAGATCGGCGGCAATACGAGCCTGATTTAACATTTGTAAGCAAAATGTAGAAATGATTTTTTGTTTTTTTTTGTTTATGTTACAATAATGAATACGTTTATCAGTTTTTAACGAATTTCGCAGTCAGCAGCACATCAAGGCATTAAGCATATTGTATTTTTAACGATTTAATTTTTGTTTAAATTCAAGATGAAATTTTGATAATTTTTGGTTTTTTTTGCAAATTTTAATATCAGAAAAAAAAGAAAAAGAGAAAAAAATAATAGGTTAGTATGTTTTGTTCAAAAGGGATTTCGACCAGTAAACGTCTTTTATACCTAATACGCTAGACCTATCTATAACTTTATTTATATATGTGTGTGTGTGTTGAGACCTTAAACAATTTAGACGTTTAGCTCGTTGAAATCCCTTGTAAAAATTTACCTCTTGTGTGGATTCATCGTACGTAATATTTGTGCGTACACCAAAGGGCCATTTAACGTGTATATTATCCTTGTTCAATTGCAATAAGAATACAATTAATACGAATAGAGCATTTACCATAAAGAAGAAAAATACCGATGAGTCACGCAATTCTTTAAGATCTTTAGCAATTCTCGCCTAAAAAAAGTGTAGAATTTATAGAAAGGTTAGTGGTGTAAGTGTTTTTTTGAGATGTGATTAAGCCTAGTGTAGCCATTCCAGACCAGGGAGTGGTAGTTTATATTTCTACATTCCAAACTATAGATGATTGATTTTCGTAAGATCTTTTCACTAAAATGCATCTTATAAAAACTCTAAAGGATTAGTCCCATTAAAAAAATCTGGAATATTTACGATGTTATTATTAAGCATTATTCCAAATTTTGACATTGTTGGTCCTGTTTGTTAGTAATCGGACCTATTGTTAATAAAAGTTATTCTGTCAAATAAGAGCCGATCCTAACGAAAATCTGCAGTGTCATTTATACTTATATTAAACTTATTTGTGCGAATTTTTAGTGAGATAATACAATATTTGACGTAATTATGGTATAAAAAGTTCAAAACGGGTGGTACGGTTGTATGGGGGCTAGGTGAAATAATGGACCGATTTCAACCATTTTAAATAGGCTTCATCCCTGTGCCAAAAAAACAAGCTTGGTCCAAATTTCATCAAATTATCTTGAAAATTGCGGCCTGTACCTTGCGCACAAGGTTTACATGGACAGCCAGCCGGACAGACGGTCGGACATGTCTTAATCGACTCAAAAAATGATTCTAAATCGATCGGTATACTTTAAGGTGGGTATTGGACCAATATTTTTGTATGTTACAAACATCAGCACAAAACGTATAATACCCTCCCCACTATAGTGGTGTAGGGTTTAAAAATTAAACATTTAATACAATAATTCTTCTACACTACTTAGGGGCTTTCTCCCTGATATAGGTTTGTTATATACTGAACTCCTAGTATTAAGTAGTGAACCGATCAGACCCTAATGGTTCCAAAACTTGTGATCAGCATAAAATGATACTCTTTAAGGCTATAAACTTAAATATCGGATTCGTACTTCTAAATGAGCTTTAAAATTTTGAAAAAAAAACTTTTCGAACGTAGTTTAAAATAATTCCCGGTTTAATTTTTTTATCTCATTTCAGCTGTAAAAGAATTTTATAAAATATTAATAAAATCAGCAAAAGTACGATGTATAAATCCACATTTTATGAAAAAATTCTCGGAAATTTCCATAAAAATTTCCTTTCTTATAGCATAACAGACGATCTTACCTGTTCCACTGGATCATTATCGATAGGAAAGAGATATTTGTCAATTAAATCTTTCCAGAATTGTAATTCTGCACTAGACAAAAAGTCTACCTCACCCTTACGTAAGTCGGGATCTTCAATCCAATAAGGATTGGTAAGAAAATCTCTTTCTTGTTTAGGCTCGACAGAAGTATCAGTATCCGATTCTTCAGATTCATCACCAGACTTTTCAGCTACGGAGGAGAGTAAATGATGATCTTTGGAACCACTCGAAGTTGTACGTCTGCGTCCATGACGATGTGAATGTTGATCGTGGGGATTAATGGTCTGTTCTATGCTGTCAATTCGATTTTTGATAGTATCCAAAGATTCGGCTATAGTGGTAAGCTGTTGTTTTTCATCGGAAGTTTTGCCATGGGTACAGAAGATACAGCGGAAGAGGCCGGCTAAAGAGAATTCCACAGAACCCTCCTCATCGCCATTGTTGCCCACACCACCTTGTAAGAAGCCCAACATACTTTTTTGTTTAGCTTTCTTGGCCGCTTCTTCGGCAGCTTTCTTTTCAGCCTCCATTTCTTTTTTGGTTTTCTTCGCCACTACCTCACGAGTACCCCAGGATACGACATTCAAGTTAATGATGGAATACAAAATCAACAACAAGTACATAGAAGGTATGGACAGTAAATATATGAGACCCGCCGATATACACCAAAACTCCTGCGGATGTAAACACGCCGCTATAAAGAACGACCCCACCATAGATATCAAGAAAATGGCCGACGGAGAACCTATACCATCCTCGCCTAACTGCAAAGCCGTACCCACAATGACAGCCATCATAATGAGAGCATATGCCGTTGACAGAACCTGAGCCACAAACAGTTGTATATTGGCCTTACAGGTGAAACAGATAAACATAAAGCCCAAAATCGGAATGATATTATAATGAAAAGAAGTCCAATTGTCGATACGGAAGGCAGCCACAAAAGCACCCACCAACATAAGGAAAATCGTACCAGGTCCAAGAATAGTACCACCCATTAACATCATTTGATAGAAGATATAGAGCAGTGAAATGTTGTCATTAATCTTAATCGTACGTTTGGCATCGCCTAGCAAATCCATAATATTGGCAATGGTCGAGGGTACCCAGCGACGACGTTGATTGTAGAATTCATTGAAACCTTCGGGACAGTGAGTGTAGGCATCGGAGGCAGCTGAATATTCGACACGATAACCACGTTGCAAAAGCAATGTACACAACCAACGATCTTCTCCTTGATCGTATTGTACATAATGACGAGCTTCATCGGATTGCGTGGTATATTTCTTCATAACATTATCGTCCATCAAGGCTTTGCCACGGAAAAGTGAGAAACAACCGGGACTACAAAGTACACAACCAATCATATGTTCGGTGGCCTTTTGAAGCCAATGACCAATAGCATATTCGAACAGCTGATACCACACCATAGGACCAGAGCCCACAGGATGAATGCGACCACAGGCAGCACCTAAATTCTTGTTCTTTTTCATCAAATCCACCAGTAAAGTTACAGCATTTGGTTTGAAATCAATATCACCATCCAAGGTCAAGAGATAAGTATTTTCGGCTATGGTATCTTTACGATCCACGGGTATAGGCAGTTCCATGAGACGATGACCCAACAGATAGTACATGTACATGACTTGAGACCAACGTTTACGATGACGAATACGATCTTTGTCTTTTAAGTGAGCAATGAATTTTGTTTTACCGGGTAGAGTCCAAACCAAACGACCACCATAAGGTGTGGGATATTTCTTGGGCGGACGCAAACGTATTCTGGTCTGATGAATTTCAGAGGCGGCATCATCCATAGTAGCTACCAAAAGTTTGACGAAACGATTTACCTGGATATCATCATCACTGTGATCGGAAATTTCAAAAGCATCATCGAAGAAAGTGTGGGCTGTTTAGGGAAGTTGGAAATTAATATTATTTTTTGATGATTAATTAAACATTACTTACTCTCAAATTCATAATAATCGGGATCGACAATTCTCAAATACTTCTGAGCAACTCTACGAGCACACTGATCTTCATCCATACGCATGATACTCTTTAAAAACTCTATCATCTCATCTTTTGTTTCATGCCACATAGTAGCGCAAGAATAGATTCTGGTTATATGATCGGAAGACTTAATGGTGGGCTTACTTTGTATGGCCGAGCCATCGGTGTGTACAGAAATGGTTTCATAGTATTCGTCTCCCTTTTCCTTTTCAATTTCCGAGAGATCCTATAAATTGTTTACATTTTGTTTAATAAAGTTATTAACTAAAAAAGAAAATGTCTCAGTTACCTCAGTTTTAACATCCGCCTGATCATCTCTCCTCCTATTCATGGCCATAGATTGATCGATCAGCAGAGAGCAATACATAGGTTTTACAAATAATTTCTCTGTTGTGGCTAAACGTTCACATTTAGGTGTCCATATATGTAAGCCAATCCAGGTCTGTGACAATAACCACAAGATCCAAGCCCAAGCCATTTGATTAGTAACAAAATCATTAAATCTAAAGTTGGAGGGACTTGTAAAGAATAAATAATCTGGTATGGTATCATGGAAGAAGCAGGGATCATCTATTCTAATACCGCAAGCCGCTATCAACAAAGACACAGCAACGGGTACGGTCAAACTAACCGGAAAAGCATAACTGAAACCTTGGATTAAAATCTTACAAGCGAATTTGCCAAAAATATAACAAAGATAAGCGCCGAATATTTGGATCAGCAAAACATAGACAACTGTATTATAGGAAGCCTCGATATCAATACTATCTATATTGGCGGCATCCAGGGTATCGGGTAAACTGTTGGTCAAGGTGGTAGCCAATTCATCTACAGAAATCTTATGAGGCCCAAAAGCATCACTGAATAAACCAAAGATATTGCCTGGTTCCTCACCCTGAATCCAATAGATCAACAGCACGGAACACAAGAATAGGGAAATTTTCCATATAGACAAAAACATATGACTGAAATATCTGGTATATTTCAAATCATCCTTAACTCGGCCCATAGATCTTATTAAGGCAAAGGAAGATTGTGAAGTAACATAATTCTCCCACCAGCCACACGAGACCATTAGACAAGCCACTGGTATTACCCACAACTCTTTACGATTCTCCAATAGAGGCCATATAACAAAACCGGTTACCTGAGCAGCTACTGCCACTAAATCAATTAACATTTTGGCAAAACGTTTACCCTCTTTGCTGGTGCGTGACATCAAGCCCAAAATACCGGGTATAACACATAAACAATTCGTTAACATGGCTCCCTGGATGGCATCCAATTGCGGCAAAACAACAAACATAAGAAGAGCAGTACCGAATGTATTTAAAGATTCCATAATAAACATAAACAGAAAATGACCCGTCTTGGGAACTTTAAAAGTTTTGAAGAAACAAATACGAGCCGAACGTATAAGAGAACCCACTTCGGGTATCGAGAAGGCTATAATTAAGGCCCAGATCCAGGCTATACGTTCTTCTTCGGGTAATTTAACCACAAATGTTTTATCACGACCCTGTAAGAGAGAGAGAGAGTGAATGATAGAGGGAAATATTAGTTTGTTATTATGATTTCAGACGAAGGTGGGGCGAGGGTTGTTTTCTACTTACTAAATCTTTATTACAGTATTCTATTCTCTTATCTTTACGGATTTGTGATGTCATAAATAACACACAGCCTTTTGCCACCACACCTCCCAACAATACGATTATAAACGTAAAGATATAGGCGAAAATTTTTAAAATTTTTACAGTTAATTCTAGACATTCTTGATTTGCCGTTGAGCCTGTTTCTATTTTAATGGGTGGATCTCTGAATACATCCCAGCCTTTTGTTTCCTGTATAGTACGTTGGCTGCAAAAGAAAAGGTAAGATAGTTTTTAATTATGTTGTGAAATCAATTTAAGCTAAAACAAGTAAGAAAGTATAGTCGGGCATGGCCAACCATATAATACCCTACACCATGTATATTTTAAAAATTTTTATTTTTTATAAAAAATCTTTTATGTTGAGTATTACCATAATTTCAAAATATTTAAGCAAAAATTTCTAAATGAGTCTTTATATAGGTCAAATATGGGCCGATCCTCGGTGAATTTGGGAAAAGGATATATTTTTAAATGACAGTTAATTTTGTTGAGTTTCATTGCGATACAAATGGTTACAAGTCAATTTTAGACGTTTAAGACATTTTTTGAAAGGGGGTTTGTATGGGGGCTAGGGTCAAATAAGGGCCGATCCTTACGAAAATCTGCAGTGTCATTTACACTTATATAAAACTTATTTGTGCCAATTTTTAGAGAGATAATAGAATATTTGAAGTAATTATGACATAAAAAGATCAAATCGAGAGGTACGGTTGTATGGGGGCTAGGTGAAATAATGGACCGATTTCAACCATTTTCAACAGGCTTCGTCCCAGTGCCAAAAAATATGCTTGGTCCAAATTTCATCAAAGTATTTTGAAATTGCGGCCTGTATCTTGTCACAAGGTTTACATGGACAGCCAGCCGGACAGACGGACATGTCTTAATCGACTCAAAAAATGATTCTGAATCGATCGGTATATTTTAAGGCGGGTATTGGACCAATATTTTTGTATGTTACAAACATCAGCACAAACGTATAATACCCTCCCTACTATAGTGCTGTAGGGTATAAAAAGTAAGCAGTTTGTCACTAGAAAGTAAGTAAGATGAATAAGAAATTCTATACTAAATATATTTATGTACAGCAATCTTTAAAAAGTCTAATATTTAAGTAATTTATCATCGTACAGTCCAAAAATATATGAAATCAAAAAAAAAAATTTTTTTGTAAAAATTGTAAAATAATTTATTTCCTTTGACCTTCCTAAAAATGAATATAAATTCAATTCAAATATATAACACTATTTTAAACTTATCAAATGTCTACAACTTCCGTCATTCTTGTATGTGTTATAATTATACAAAAAAAAAAAAAACAATTTGTTTTTAAAAATAGCAGAACAAAAATCTATACATATTTTTTTCTAAATAATATTATTAAGCCACACCTAATTATCTTAAAGCTTTAAACAATAAATTCTACATCTGTGTAGATGTCATTGTGTTAGCAATTTGTTTTCGAAACAAAATTACTGATTTGTAGAAAAAAGATAAAGAATTCTCGTAAAATATTGGTCGATATGTTGTTAAAATTAGTTCGTTGTTCTTTAAATGACCATTAAAATGTTTACATGTAGATAAACTTTTTGAAAAGTAGTTTAATTGTATTTTTATCAACGAATGTTATCGATACTTTTAAATATAATTTTGTAAGATCCGGGTTAAATTTTGAAAAAAAAAACTTTACGAATAAAATATAATGATAAATCTGTACTGTACAAGTATAGCATACGTATTGAATGAAACAGATTCCGCATATAAAGCACCGTAAGGCCATTTGTAACGAGCTGCTTAAATCGAGGCAGACGATCGCCAGGGACTGAACCGAACACATCTTACATACTTCTAGGAATCTAACTAACTAACTAAATAACTAACTAACTAACTAACTAACTAACTAACTAACTAACTAACTAACTAACTAACTAACTAACTAACTAACTAACTAACTAACTAACTAACTAACTATTTAACTAACTAACTAGTAGCCTCCGGTAGGTTAGTGGTTAGTGATCTAGTCTGGTAGACCGGAGGTGGTGGGTTCGATTCCCACCCGTGGCACTGGTTAAGGAGCGCACAACAGGCCCGATAGAGGCCTAGGTGTATTTCTTCGGATTTGATGTGTATACATCCTCCTTTCAAACTAACTAACAAACTAACTAACTAACTAACTAACTAACTAACTAACTAACTAACTAACTAACTAACTAACTGAATAACTAATTAACTAACTAACTATTCAACTAACGATAAATAATCCTTGAAATAGAGTTCATTTCAGAACAGTGTATCCCAACAGTACACGATTCTTGATCTCTTTACAGACAATAACGTTTATAGCCCGTGTAAACATTATCCAGAAAATCCGAAATTTGACTAAAATATCTCTTTTTTATCTTTTTTTAGACTAGTAGTTAGTTGCTCGAAATTTGTTTTGTAGTCAGTTTCTCAACATTATCTCACCGATTATCAGAGGTAAACTTTTTATACCCTATTGAGCGGGTATATTGTGTTTATGCTGATATTTGTAACGCACAATAATATTGGTCCTATACCCACTTAAAGGTGTGCCAATCGGCTCAGAATCATTTTCTGAGTCGATTTAGCTATGTCCGCCATTTGGTAAATGATCTTCTATTGTCTCAGGAACGAAGCTTATTGAAAATTGTTAACATCGGTCCATTATTTCACCTATCCTCCATACAACTGAACCCTCGAAAGGGCTACAGATAACTGAATGAAATTTGAAATATGATCTTCTGTGGAACCATATACCAAGCCTATTGAAAATGGTTAACAGCGGTCAATTATTTCACCTAGCCCCCATACAACTGAACCCGTTGAATAGGGCTTTTAAGTTCATAATTATGTTTAATATATAGCCTTGATGACCTTCATGAACTTTATTATATGACCTCATTTGACCCTAGCCCCTATAAAAAGCCTCCTTCAAAATTTGACTTAATGTCCTCAAATATATTCAACAATAAATAGCTTAAGTATGTATAACTGCGGCAAGGTACAAGTCAACTTAAATGCATTATTATGAAAACTTTTACTTTTTTTACTTTTTGTAATAGGTGTAGGGTATTATATGGTCGGCCTCGCCTGACTATAATTTCTTACTTGTTTATTAATAAAATTGAAAAACTATGAAGTGCTGCTTAAGATCTATTAAAGTAAAAAAATAGATCACAGTTATCAATATTACTTAATTAATGACTTATAAACCTGAAGTAATGTTTGTAATTTGTAAAGCTAAAACCTAAAAAGCGTGAGATAAAAAACCTGCTACATCATAAAAAATCAAAAAAATTTCTTAATTATTTCTTAATATTTGACATTTAGTCATTAAATTTCAAAGTTACCGAATATAAATTATACATTTGGTAGCTGTTTAAACACCTACCCTAAACCAAATAACCTCAAAATGTCATAACCTCAAATTAAAGTTAAAAATGTTAGTTTCTTGGGGTCTTTGGTTAACTTTTAATCATGATATTAAAGCAATTAAATTTAAATATTCATATTATAATCATATAAACTCCAACATGAAATGGTCTTCGCAACTTGTTAAAAAAAAATATCACGTAAAAAGATAAAAATTTCATAAGAATAAATAATTATTTAATGTTTGGAGCAGTATATATGTAAAAATAAAATTGCTTGGATTTTTATTTAATCATCAATCAAATTGAAAAAAAAAAATTAAACAACAACTGCTGCCTGTTGCTGCTGCTGCTGTAATTTCAGTATCTAATGACACTCTCAACAATCATTTATTCAAAACATTGTTAACGATTTGTTTTTACAAATGTTTGATTTATTTGTTTACAGAAGATGTTTTGAGGATGATAAAACCTTTAGACAAGTCTACATGTAGACAATGTCTATGTTAAAAGTGTCTCTTTCTTTTCCTCCTATATTATTACTTCTTGTTCCTGGCTTGATCATGAAAGAAATTTTGCATAAATTATAATTTTTGTGTATTTTATTTTTATTTTTTGAAAACTTTTTCATTACATGAAAAATATGCACGACAACATTGTATGAAAATGTTGTAGATTTGAAAGAGATATCTTTGAAAAATTAATAAAAATTAATATGGATGACTACTACTTATATGAAAAGAGATATGTATATCTTCTTTAAAATACTGCAAGGGTCTTCACGGACAGAGCTGTAAAGTAGTGTTATCTTACTTTTTATTTGACTAGACTAGATTATAGACTATAGTCAAGTATATAGTCAAGTCTAAAGTCTGGTCTACAGTCTGTAGTATATAGTCTAGTTAATAGTTAAGTCTATTCTAGTCTAAAGTTAAGTCAATTGTTTAGTCTGTAGTATATTCTATAGTCTAATCTACAGTCTAATCTACAGTGTAATCTACAGTCTACTCTAGTCTAGTCTATAGTCTAATCTATAGTCTAGTGTATAGTCTAGTATATAGTCTAGTCTATAGTCTAATCTGTAGTCTAATCTATAGTCTAGTGTATAGTCTAGTCTATAGTCTAATCTGTAGTCTAATCTATAGTCTAGTGTATAGTCTAGTCTATAGTCTAATCTGTAGTCTAATCTATAGTCTAGTGTATAGTATAGTCTATAGTCTAATCTATAGTCTAGTGTATAGTATAGTCTAGTCTATAGTCTAGTCTATAGTCTAGTCTATAGTCTTGTCTATAGTCTAGTCTATAGTCTAGTCTATAGTCTAGTCTATAGTCTAGTCTATAGTCTAGTCTATAGTCTAGTCTATAGTCTAGTCTATAGTCTAGTCTATAGTCTAGTCTATAGTCTATTCTATAGTCTAGTATATAGTCTAGTCTATAGTCTAGTCTATAGTCTAGTCTATAGTGTAGTCTATAGTGTAGTTTATAGTCTAGTCTATAGTCTAGTCTAGTCTAGTCTAGTCTATAGTCTAGTCTATAGTCTAGTCTATAGTCTAGTCTATAGTCTAGTCTATAGTCTAGTCTATAGTCTAGTCTATAGTCTTGTCTATAGTCTAGTCTATATTGTAGTCTATAGTCTTGTCTGTAATCTTGTATTACCAACAGTCTAATGTATATTGAATTCTATAATGAACTCATTCCTTTAAAGTCCACACTTACTTAAATGGTTAAATAATACATTTTTAAACACAACTGCATACATATCTACATTGTATATATGTATGCCATTATCATATTATTGTTATTTTCTTCAACTCACCTTCCGCCATAAATATCTTGTGTCAATGGTGTACTCTCATCATCTGTAAAGTTGTCATCACTGTCGCCCGTACCCGGTGGGGCCAGAGGGCGATGTCTTATATTAGACATCTCTCTCTATATCCCACGGTTACACACAAACACAACACACGATCACAAACAAACGGCCAAATCAGCCAAGTTACTGCTCAAATAGTAGAAAAAAATGCGAATTCGTAAAATTGCCAATTTTGTTGCTGTATGTGTTGTTGTTGTTGTTGTTGGTATGGTTAAAAAATAATATTATTATAAATTCCAAACAAAAAAATTGTTTTTATTGGCTCTGCAAAGATATGAAAAAGAAGAAGGAAAAAAGTTAAAACATAAACAACTGATTTAAAATGTATGAGAGTGATCAAAATAGTGAGAGAAAAAGAGTGATCAACAATTTGTGGGCTTAAGAGGTGGGCAGGAGAAGCTTAATATAAAATAAAGTTTGAAATTAAAATTATGGTATCGAATATGTAAATAAATAAACATTAAGAAAAAAAAAACAGAAAATAATTGAAAAAATAATATCTCAAGTTAAGTGTTGCAAGTCTAGTTTTTTTTTATTATTTCTTTGCGACTTTTGGCTTTTGGTTCGCGTACCAACGCATTAAAATTGCTTAAAGCTGTTGATAAACTGATTTTAAATTTATTATTACGAATATTTATTATACAATTGCTATAGTTTTTTTTTTGTTATTATAATACGTTATTTGCAGAAATACATTCGCCATTGCTGCTGGTGGTGGGTACCTTTGTTTAAATTCAGGTTCTTTTAGATTTAAAACCACTAAAAATAGAGTTCGTGTTCTTCTGTTTTGTCTGTTCGAAAAGTTTATCTTTTTAAGCTTTTGTGTAATATGGCTTAAAGTGAAAAAGTTGCTAATGTCATGCCATGGAAACGTTTGAATAACCGACTGTCTGTCTGTCTGTCTGTCTGTCTGACTGCCTGACTGGGTGTTATTTTAAAGCTTAACTTTTTGTTATTGTAGTTGTTGTTACCGTTGCGCCTTGCAACACGATACATTCCCTTTTTTTCGTATTCAAGGACTTAATAGTTCTAGTGATTGAGTATTATTGCACCGAAAGCATGTTCACTTAATGCATTCATTTATAGCTTATACTTGGAGGTTGATAGCACTATGAGGTAAAATAACTGACTGCTGAAACCTTTGGCTGCTGTTGAACTCACACATAGAGAGAACACTATGGTGCCGATTGCCAAAGAATTGGCAATAAGCTTTACAATTTTTAAATCACAACTTCGATTGGTAGTTTTAGACGTTTTATATTCTATGTTTGAAACAATATTTTTAAATTTAAGAAAATTCTATATTTCGATTTTTTACAATTTTAATATAGTTAACTATAGTTAAAAAAGTAGATTTGTTTAGATTTGTTGCTTTTTCTAGTGTTTCAAAGTAATAAAATGATTAAAAAACCTTTATACTTCTTTTACTTTATAATTAGAAAGTGACTTGCTGTTTATCGTATACGCGTATTTTAAATTTAAAATCCTAATAAAACGTTTTTCGTTTGAACTAATAAAACGGGCAATTGAACTTTAATGAGTTTAATGACTATTTATATGCTTATTCTATATGTAAATTTTAGACTCATCACAAAAAACATCGATTTGTTTATTCCGTTTGTAATCAGGGTCATTGTGATATTCTAAGATCCAAGATGAAATTCCTGAAGTGGTTACTATTGACGCTGTTCCATATACAAGCTTTTACATTCATGAACTTTTAATATTGTAGTCCGGACAATGTTTATATCACAAACCCCAAAACATTCCCGAACAAAGAGGGACAAGAACAAGAATACAAAATATCTATCATGATGAAACCCATCACATATATCTTTCACCCGTCACATTCATAAGGTTGTGTGGGTGAAGAAAAATTCACTTTATATCAAGTTTTAGTGACTCCATTCTGTGGTCACGAAAACTTTTTCTAAACTTTAATTTCGCGCCGGATTTGAGTTTTAACCTAACTGATACATGAACGCCTAAGATATGAATGAAACGGGTTACTGGAAGACCGAGAGGAAAATAACTGTAAGAAGTCATACTGATAGTGGGCACTTGATTACAATGTTGAAAAATTTAACTGACTAACTAACTGACTATCTAACTAACTAACTAACTTACTAACTAACTAACTAACTAACTAACTAACTAACTAACTAACTAACTAACTAACTAACTAACTAACTAACTAACTAACTAACTAACTAACTAACTAACTAACTAACTAACTAACTAACTAACTAACTAACTAACTAACTAACTAACAAACAAACTAACTAACTAACTAACTAACTAACTAACTAACTAACTAACTAACTACCTAACTAATTAACTAACTAACTAACTAACTAACTAACTAACTAACTAACTAACTAACTAACTAACTAACTGACTAACTAACTAACTAACTAACTAACTAACTAACTAACTAACTAACTTACTAACTAACAAACAAACAAACAAACAAACAAACAAACTACTTTCAGCACACAAACCCAGCAAGAATAAAACGAAAAACTTCCTAACGAATAACATTAATCGCCACATCAAACTTACCATTAAGTAAATTTTTTCACCTTCTGTGGAAGTGATGTTTAATGACTTCCGAAGAAGCGAAAATAATACGAAGTACTTCCAAAGAATAACATTTATCACCACTTCAAAAGTAGCACTAAGTGAATTTGTTTGCCTTCTATGGAAGTGGTGTTTATTGACTTTTAAAGAAGTGAAAAGAATCCAATTTTGTTTAAAATTGAAGGTATAGTTTTTTTGTATTTTGGTGTTGATTGATAAGTGCATGTAATTAATTTATGTTTATACTATTTAAGTCAAATTAGTTGTAATCTAGAATGCAACAATTTCACTTACTAATAACTTCCAAAAAAAGTTCATCAAAATTTCTTCCTAAGAATGACTTAAGATGTAGTGAATTTGGAATCTAATAAAAGAATGACAAGCCTGTGTTAAAATCATCACTTCTTCAGGACTTCCATGGAGTAAATTCGACTTCTTTTTCGCTTCTTTGAAAGTTCTTCTTTTGCTGGGTATATATATTTTTGTATTGTTACATTTTTTGAGTTGAAAAGTTTTATTTTTAGGTTTTTGTATTAAATTTGTTTAACATCTTGAGAATGACTTTAGAAGCAATGAATTAAAAAAGGGACATCCTTCCTATGATAAGCCTGTGTTCAAATCATTACTTCTTCAGGTCTTTTTCAGCACTTCCATGGAGTAAATTCCACTTCTTTAGAAGCTCTTTTTTTTTGATGGCAATTTTACTTCTTTTAAATGACACGTAAAAGCGTTATACGCGTGAAAGCGTTTAATGCGGCGTCTAAGCCTTCATCTTTATATATTCAGAGAAATTTGTAACATTAACCTGCATATAAATTAAATTAGAGATTATGAATCTAGAAAAGAAGTTCTTCCCTAAAACCACCTTCCAGAGAGTTCTAGAACTTGTTCTCTAGGAACTATTTCAAAAATTATATTGTTTGTTTGATACAAAACATTTGAAATAAAAAATTTCTTGCTGAAAAATCCGTTATAATTCTGTTTGACATTTCTATAATACAGTTTAAAATTACATTTAATTAATTTTAATTTAAAACACAAACAAACAATTAATTATTTAATACAAACAAACAACATTATGTTGATGAATCATTTATGACGGTTTTCAATTCTTTTGTGGCTTCTCTTATTTAAAAGTCAATGATAAATAAGTCATTTGGGAATTCGTTAAAAAAATCAAATGCAATAACATATAAAAAACAAGTAGGAAAGTATAGTCGGGCATGGCCGACCCTATGATACCCTACACCATGAGTATATTTTTACAATTTTTACTTTTATAAAATTTTTATTTTTTGTAAAGAAACTTTTATGTTGAATATTACCATAATTTCAAAATATTTAAGCCATTTATTGATAAAAAACTAAAATTTCTAAATGAGGCTTTATATAGGTTAAATATGGGCCGATCCTCGGTAAATTTGGGAAAAGGATATATTTCTAAATAACAGTTAGTTTTGTTGAGTTTCATTGCGATACAAATGGTTACAAGTCAATTTTAGACGTTTAAGTCATTTTTTGAAGGGGGGTTTGTATGGGGGCTAGGGTCAAATATAGGCCGATCCTAACGAAAATCTGCAGTATCATTTATACTTATATAAAACTTATTTGTGCCAATTTTTAGAGAGATAGCAGAATATTTGACGTAATTATAGCATAAAAAGTTCAAATCGGGAGGTACGGTTGTATGGGGGCTAGGTGAAATAATGGACCGATTTCTTCGTCCTTGTGCTAAAAAATATGCTTGGTCCAAATTTCATCAAATTATCTTGAAAATTGCGGCCTGTACCTTGCGCACAAGGTTTACATGGACAGCCAGCCAGCCGGACAGACGGACGGACGAACATGTCTTAATCGACTCAAAAAATGATTCTGAATCGATCGGTATACTTTAAGGTGGGTATTGGACCAATATTTTTGTATGTTACAAACATCAGCACAAACGTATAATACCCTCCCCACTATAGTGGTGTAGGGTATAACAACACCAAAGTAAAGTTTTCAAGAACCAGGCCGTATAGAGTATATAGTGTTTAGTTTAATTGGAATTGTCAGGCAATGCTTGCTGTAGCCTAGAGGCTTAAGATCCAACGAATATCGTACATCGAATTTGAAATACCAGGTTCGATTCTCAGTAAAGTCAAGTTGAAATTGAATGAAAAGATTATTTTAATAAAACTTTTAATTAAATATGTGTTCGATGTCAATTATTAAGTGTTAAGAAAAATGCAATAACCTTTGACCTATGATATATTTTACTACATAGTTTCGCTATAATTATGTATAATTTTTATAAAATTATAGATTTTAAGTTTAGATTAAATATTTTGATCGAATATATGTAGATTTTGCATTATTTAGTCGTCTAGATGTAACAATTTGTATTTGCAAATTTTCTTGATATTTATGAAACATTTTGTATTGAGATTTAACTGCTGGTGGTACCTTTGACTGGCTGGTATTGGCATTAATTAATAGTTTTAAATAAAAATTGTAGTTTACCTTGAAAGTATGATTAGTTATTTATTTATCAGCATTTTTACTTTGTTTCAACTTTTTGCAAAAAATAAAACATAAACTGGTCATTAAAGGGTGTGTTTTGTAGTGAAAAAAATAGCTAAAGAAAACTGAAAAATAATTAAAACTTAAACCGGAAAAGATTTAAGTTTCAAACTACAAACTTAAAATAATTCAAAATTTTCCTACCGGGTTACTACTTACTCCGATTAAG
The DNA here is from genome assembly GCF_022045245.1 of Lucilia cuprina. Lineage (NCBI taxonomy): Eukaryota > Metazoa > Arthropoda > Insecta > Diptera > Calliphoridae > Lucilia > Lucilia cuprina. The sequence goes on from NC_060952.1 coordinate 75,856,308, forward strand.
AGTATGATACAGATGTCTAGTATATGTATGTATGTATGTGTTTTATTCTATAGGGGACTGACTGATGCATGCGCATCTGTTAATAACATCATTAAGGGTGGTTTCTCTAAGGTCATACACAACTCAGTCAGTCGGTTGTAATGAAATGAAGCATCCCTTGTTAACCATATTACATGAAATTAATGAAAATTTGCGTTTTAAATAAAACAAACGTTGTAAGCTAAACACAAGGACCGTGTGGCCTAATGGATAAGGCGTCGGACTTCGAATCCGAAGATTGCAGGTTCGAGTCCTGTCACGGTCGAAGCTTAAATTTTTTTTATATTTTACTTTTAAATTTTGTAAGAAATTTGTTTTAAAGTTGTAAATGCTTTAACATAAAGCAAATAAAATTATTTAAAATTTATTTATGTCTTTATATATGTATGTTAATATAAACAAGTTATTTATAAATATATAATATATTTATATTTTTTTTGTCTCGTTACCATCTTAATAAAAACTTTTGACGTTTTAACAGCTTTTACTTAGTTAAAATTATTATAAATTTTGTATTTGTTACGTTCTGTTTGTTTATTGTTAAATGTCAAATGGTCATTAATGTATTTTTTGGCATATCATTTAAATGTGTTTTATAAATGCAACATTTGTTTTTAAATTATTAAATTAACAACATTAGTATTGGGTTAAACGTTTATTTAAAATTTAAAATAATTTATGAAGATTTAAAAAAAAATTTAATTTTAATAATTTTAGGAAATTAAATACATATTTGAAATCAGCTAAGAAATTTAAATAAAAAAGATTTATCTACAGTAAAGCTTACTATTGAAACCGTTTTTGATAGAAAAGCTTTCGGTCCAAATGTTTTATGTAAAAAGCTTTTATCGAAAAAATAATTAATAGAAAATCTTACAATATAAACTTTTCCTTTAAAAGGACTTTTTACGAAATTTTTATAGAAAAGTCTTCTCCTGAAGCTTTCTATTAAAGCTTATTTTCTATTAAAGCTTGTTTTCTTTAAAAGAGCTTTTTATTAATAATTCTTTTATATAAATGCTTTTTATTGAAACATTTTTTAATAAAGCTTTTCATGGAAACTGTTTTCTATATAAAAACTTTCTATTTACACTATTTTATATTGAAAGTGCTACACCTGCTGAAACTATTTCTTTAGAATTTTTTTCTATTGAAAATGTTTCCACACGAAACATTTCTATGAAAGAAACAGTGTCGTTTGAACACTTTTTCTTTAGAAGAAACATTCTAACGAAACTTTTTTCTGTACAAAAAACATTATTAACAAAGTTTTTTTTATAGAAATGCATTGTTACGAAACTTTTTCTAAAGAAAAACATTCCAACGAAACTTTTCCTATAGAAAAACATTCTAACGAAACTTTTCCTATAGAAAAACATTCTAACGAAACTTTTTCTAAAGAAAAACATTCTAACAAAACTTTTTCTAAAGAAAAACATTCTAACGAAACTTTTTCTATAGAAGATACATTCTAACGAAACTTTTTTCTGTAGAAAAACATTCCAACGAAACTTTTTCTATAGAAGATATATTCTTATATAACTTTTTCTATAGAGAAATGTTGTAAAGATACTTTTTTTAATAGAAAAACATTCTAACGAAACTTTTTTATAGAAAACCATTCTAACGACACTTTTTTTATAGAAAAATATTGTAATGAAACTTTTTCTATAGAAAAACATTCTAATGAAACTTTTTTTAATGTAACATATTCTAACGAAACTTTTACTTTAGAAAAACATTCCAGCGAAACTTTTTTATAGAAGATACATTCTAGCGAAACTTTTTCTATAGAAAAACATTCCAACGAAACATTTTCTATAGAAGATACATTCTAATATAACTTTTTCTATAGAAAAACGTTGTAAAGATACATTTTTAAATAGAAAAACATTCTAACGAAACTTTACCTATACAAAAACATTCCAACGAAACTTTATATATAGAAGATACATTCTAATGAAACTTTTTCTATAGAAAAGCATTGAAACGAAACTTTTCCTATACAAAAACATTACTACGAAACTTCTTCTATATAAAAACATTTAAACGGAAAGTTTTCTATAGAAGAAACATTATAAAGAAACTTTTTTTATAGAAGAAACATAAATTTTTTTTGAAGAAATTCAGTTAATGAAACTTTTCCTATAGTAAAGCATTCATACCTTTTTGTTATATAAAACTTTGCATAGAAATTTTTTCTATAGCAAGGCTTTCTATTAAACCTCTAATGAAACTATTTATCTAAAAGAGTTTTTTTTATAGAAAAGTTTTTTAACGCAACTTTTATGTAGAAATTTTTCAATCGAAATATTTTCTATAGAAAAGCTTTTTTAAGAAACTTTTTCTATAGAAAAGCTTTTTTATGAAACATTTTCCACTTAAAAACTTTTGTTATAATTATTTTATAGAAACGGCTTTTATCGAACGTTATCTTTAGACTTTGTTTTAGAAAACTTTTTTTATGCCTAAAGCTTTCTCATAAAACTCTTTCTATTCTTTTTTATAAAATAAAACTTTTTCTAAAAAGCTCTATAGAAAAGCTTTATATAAAGAAAATCTTTTCACATATATAAGCTTTCTTTTGAAAATTTTTATATAAAAGCTTTCTATCAAAACTTTTTACATAGAAAAGCTTTCAAAACGTTTGTTTTCTATAGAACTTCACAAAATTTTCTAAAGTTCAGATGCTAATTTTTTTATCAAATTAAGATGTAGTTTCATAATAAATATTATTAAAATTTTTATAAAAAAAGGCATAATTTGTTAAACATTAATAGTAAAGCCTTAATAACGCCCATAATTTCTAAGTTTTACTTATAAATACTTTATATTATTACAATTTTTTTTAAACTAACTTTCTAAAAAACTTATTATTGAACAGCAATAATTTCAACACCAAAAAAGGAATGGCTAAGTAATTTAAAGTTAAAGAAATAACAATGAAATGAAATTTTTTTAATTAAAATAAATGATTGTACAGACATTTGGCTACAAAAAGTACATTTATTCGAATTTTTACACCAGGTGGGCGGAATTTTTGGACAATAGAAAAAATAAACACAAAAGTAGAGTTTTTTTTCAATAATTACAATAGATAACCATAACATGTATAACATTGACGTTACAACACCCATTATTAAATGTATTAAAAAAAGTTTTTAAAATAATTTAAATAATAAAAGTCATTGAGGATTGAATGGACATTATACTTTAAGAGTAAATACTTACAAAGTGATCACTAAACATATTTTTCCTATTAGTCATTCCGTTTTTTTGAAGTGTTAAACTAAATTGAAAACACCCTGTATTAAAGAATTACACATTACAAGTTATCTGGTTTCTTTATTAGTTGACATGTTCAAATACCAAAATCTGTCCGTCTTAAATAATGATTTCTTTCGTTTTTTTTTTCTTTTATAAAAAATGTTTTAAAATCCAACAATTGTCGCATTTCAAGTTAAAAATTCAATGAATAGTTTTGTGTTATGTTCATAAAAATAAAAACTATTTTTCCTGTTTAAATACATGAAACCGGTTCAAATTTTGTTTTTGTATTATTTTACCGCAAAATTTTATATATTCCAGCAATGTCTTTGTCTTCGAATAGAGTTTTTTGAGGAAAAAAAGTAATCAAAAAAAGTAAACAAAAATTAAAATAAAATAAAACTAAATGAAATAGGAATTATAAACTATTTGTATGTTTCCTTTTTTAAAAAATAGAGATTCTGTGTGAAACAAACTATGCTCATAGAATATTTAATTAGTTAGTTTTTGGGGTAAGAATTATAGAAAAGATGTCATAATTAGTATTCTTAAGTGATAGAGTACTTTAAAATCTTGAGACTGATGGTAACGTGATATTAAATGAAGGAAAAGAGAACATACATTTGAAATAATATATTAAAATCCTCTGAAATACTTCCTATACTGGATATAGTAAGGATATACCGGACAAATTTCGTTGCAATTTTGGATGCGTGTAACTTTTTATTGGAACTTTTCCCTAAGCCTGATTCTTTCTATAATTTTAAAGATATCGAGTTATTTTCAAAAATAAAAGTTTCTTAACGACTTTTGCAGCGATATATTCAGAAAAGTATTGTTAAAAAAGGAAATATATTCAAAACTAACTATCTTACAAAACACAAGTTTTAAAAAGGGCTTTAATTTGAAAACTGTTCAAGAGATATCTGATATTTAAAAGGATTAATGCATAGGAACTTTACTAAAGACGTTTAGCAGACAAGTAATATCGGATCGAAGTGAAAGTACTTACTTTTCCACTGAATAACTACTTATCTTTCTTCGAAGATATTTTATAAGGCAATTCTACAAACTTTGAATAAGTCAAAATCCAAAGACCAAAACATAAGGATTTAGAAATGCTAAATCCGATCTCAACAGGTTTATGAGATATTGTGACTTATTTGAAACCTTCATATAAAAAAAACATTATGTTTTCCGAAAGTTAAATTTGTTGACATTCAAATCAAACGTTAAGCCTCTAAACTAACCGAAAACTGAACATGAACTGAGCTAGAACTGTACTAGAACTGAACTAAAACTGAACTAGAACTGAACTAGAACTGAACTAGAACTGAACTAGAACTGAACATGAACTGAGCTAGAACTGTACTAGAACTGAACTAGAACTGAACTAGAACTGAACTAGAACTGAACTAGAACTGAACTAGAACTGAACTAGAACTGAACTAGAACTGAACTAGAACTGAACTAGAACTGAACTAGAACTGAACTAGAACTGAACTAGAACTGAACTAGAACTTAACAAGAACTGAACTAGAACTGAACTAGAACTGAACTAGAACTGAACTAGAACTGAACTAGAACTGAACTAGAACTTAACAAGAACTGAACTAGATCAGTTCTACTTCAATTATAGTTCAGTTCTAGTTCACCTCTAGTTTAAGTCAGTTGATATTTGCAGGCAATAAATAGCGCAAAAAGTAAAATTGTTTTTACACTTTCTTTTTTAAACAATCATAACAAAGAAATTCTAGAAATCCTGTTTAAAACAAGTCTAATTAAATGTAGCTCTACTTTGAATATATGGAAATTACTTACCTACATTACTTTGCATGCCTAGACTAAAACAAAAGACTTAAGAAACAAACTTTCAAGTAAGGTAGGCTTTCTAAGATTTTTGTATTATTTTCTAGAAATTATCACAATTAAAAATGAAATTAAATTTAAAAATAAACAAGTTTATAATAACGGTTTCTAAAATGAGGATATAAAATTTGGTATTTACAGAAAAAAAAAAAAAATAAACAAATAAAACAAAAATTGTGAAACAAGTATTATAAACTTAACATTTTGCATACAATTCTACTTCACGGCGGATACGAGTTCAACAAAAAATTTAACAAAAAATAAAGAAAAAAAATTCAGTTTTAATTCGTACAATATGTACATATATAAACCCACCATAGATTAAAATAATTATTAAAAAATATAAAACAAAAAAATATATAAAGTATTTTGCAAGTTTTCAGTTTCTTTGTATGACCAGTATTTTTGGTCGGTCGGTCGGTCAGTCAGCCAGTTTTTTTATTTTTCATTATTTTAAATACAAGTCTAAATGAAACTGGTCTCACTTTTAAACAAAGACTTTTAATGAAATAATTTTAGCACATTCATATTGGTGTTCTCGTGTTTAAAACTTAAGAAAGAAAAATAAAATGAAACCGAATTGAAAACAACATTAAGTTAAATTTTGTTTCTTTTTGTTGTTGTTGTTGCAGCTTTTGTTTCATGTTTTATTAACAAATACAAAAAAAGCGGTAGAATAAATTTTATATACAATTTTTTTTAGATTTAATGCTCGCTTGGTCAATTCAAATAAATAGCTTAGTAGTACTAGTAGTTAGTATGTCTGTCTGTCTGTCTGTCCATCCAGTTGTTTTCAAATTGTATCTTTAGAGCGTGTGCGCTTTAGTTTGTGGTAATAGTTCAACATTCGCTTTTTTTCTTTCATTTTTTTCGCTTTATTTCATTGTTGCGCTTTAATGCTTTTTTGAAAAATAGAAAAAAAGCTTTTTTAACTCTTTTCTTCAGTTTGGTTACTAGTTTTTTCCATTTTTTTTTTGCTTGTATAATTTTATTTGGTTTTTTTAGTTTTACTTTCACTTTTATAGTTTCTTTCATAAGTTTTATTGTAAAATTAAGTTTTTAGCTTGTTTAAATTTCTTGTTTAGTTTGGATGACGTCTTAAAGAGTTTTAGTTTCTATTGTATTATTTAAACCAATTCCCCCGCTTTGTTGGTTTCGCCTGTATGCTTTAATTAATTTATAACAATTATAGTTTATTGATTCAAAATTGGGTTTCGAGTTTCATGAAGTAATATTTATGTAGCATTTCAAAATTAATTGTTACTTTTAGTTTTACAAAATATTGAAAAAAAAAATGTTTAAAATCGCAAAAAGTAGAGCAGATAATATTTATAAATTGAAAAAAATAAATTAATTAAATACAAAAATATGTAACATATTTAATTTTATTTTTTAAGTTAAATCTTCCATCTCTGACTACCGTTAAGAATTTTATGAACAAGTTTTAAAAACTGTTCAAATTTTCAATATTTCTTGAAATTTTTATTCTAAATAAAAAGTTTAAAAATTTTTGTAAAAAGGTCAAAGGAATCAATCCCGCGATTCTCAAAATTTGAAACAAAAACCCCAAAAATTAAATTTTTAAGAATTTTGTCTACATTTATCTCGGAGCTGTGAAAATACTTTAGCAATGTAGATTAAACACATCTAGGTTTCTAGTTTAATTCTATTTCAGTTCTAGTTAAGTTCTAGTTTAGTTCTAGTTCAATTCTAGTTCAGTTCTAGTTAAGTTCTAGTTCAGTTCTAGTTCAGTTCTAGATCAGTTCTAGTTCAGTTCTACTTCAGTTCTAGTTCAGTTCTAGTTCAGTTCTAGTTCAGTTCTAGTTCAGTTCTAGTTCAGTTCTAGTTCAGTTCTAGTTCAGTTCTAGTTCAGTTCTAGTTCAGTTCTAGTTCAGTTCTAGTTCAGTTCTAGTTCAGTTCTAGTTCAGTTCTAGTTCAGTTCTAGTTTAGTTCTTGTTCAGTTCTAGTTCAGTTCTAGGACTGAACTAGAACTTAACCAGAACCGGATGAAGATTTATTCATCCGGTTCTTATCATCTTTTGAAATATAAGTTTACAAAAGGGAATTTATGATACTTTTTTCATTTTTCTAAAGGTACTTTTTAAGTACCTTTTAAACCATATAATAATGAGAGCAACACAGCACATTGTTTGCAGCTTATCATACTATACTTCAGCTTTTAAATTAAAGTCTAAAGCAAGTTTTTAACACACAACTAAATTGTGCACAATATCTGTCGTAAACTTTTATTGCCAATATACCGCAAAATACCATAAATAAAGGACAGATGTCATTTTGGAAACTAAAAATAGTATAAGAATTACATTAAAATGTTATAATAAAAAAAATTATGCTGGTAGTTTGAAAGTAGGAAATAACTATAAATGTTATTTTTAAGTCATTTACAATATGGTGGAACAAAAAATATATATGTATATTTCTTAGTTAGTCCTCCTTAAGTTAAAAAAAAACTGTTAACCAGACAAACCGGAAAGTTGCAAAAAATGAAAAAAATACTGTTAAACATAATGATATTGATTGTCATTTAAAATTATTGTTATAATCCACGCCTCAATCAAATAACGAGACATAAATAATATTTGCAATATAAAATATTTTAAAGGTTATCAGTTTTTTTTATTATTTGTATTTAATTTTAAATAAATATTTTATTAGCAGTTTAACTTACCTTAAGGGAAATGACTAATTTTCTGGTTCTGTTGCTGTTTGATTTCTTTTTAAATTCTTAGTGGATTTTATTTCTTAGCTTTTAGCAAAAAAATCCTTTGTTGCAGTTAAAAAAAAACGCTAAAATAACATTAAAATGGAATTTAAAGCAATTTTTCTTAAAAAAAACTGTAAAAATTTTGTTGTATTTTCTGATAATTTATGTTATTAAAACCATGATGGCGTTGGGAAGCAATATGAAATGATGTGTCATGGTTTTTAAAAGAAGTTGTAGAGGATTGATTGAAGGTTTTACTTTATTAATGTTTAACATTTTTTAAAGGTCTTGAAAGTAATGAGTCAGTTTGTTGGTTTGAAAGGGGAATACCAAGTTAAAGAAAATAATTTATATTTGTAAAATAAAAAAATAAATAGTTTATAAATATTTTAATAATTTATTTAATTTTTTTATTAAAAAATTGTATTAAATGAGTCAAGTCATTTTACTTAATGATTTAAACACTTTCAATTTTGTTTAAGGTTTTTGTATTTGCAAATCAATAGAAATTATTTATTTATTACTAAAAAAACAATAACAAACCTGATTAACAAACCTTAAAAAGCTAAAGTTTATTTACATTAAAGTAACTGTAAAAAGACCTAAATATAATAAATCTAAAGAAAAAAACGCAAATTTACAGTAATTTTTGTCAAAAATATTTTAAAATTTCTCTCTCTGTTATGCAAATTTAATTGAGTAATTGAAAATTTTGCTCAATTTGTTTTATTGCTAACTGTATAATTTTTAATGTTAACTGTTTAATAATTTAATTTAAACAATTACTCTGTTCATTAAAAGAAATAGAGAGAACTTCTTTTAAAGCTCTTTAGATGCAGAGAGTTTTTGTGTTTAAATAAAATGTCATTTGATTTAAAGAACAGCAACCACAACAACAACAACAATTTTGTATAAAAAGTGTGTTAATTCTGTTTAAAACATTTTACATTTTTATATAAATGTAAAAAAAATAACTTATAATAGTGTGTGTGTGCAAGTTTAAACAACTCACGTATTGATTTGTTAATGGCAAAACAAAAGACTTAAGACACAAAATTAATTTAATATGGCCGAGCAAGAGAAAATTTGTTTGGAATTGTAATTTAAAATATAAGAAAAAACATTTAACAATAGTTTTTTTGATTTTAGAAATTTCAAGAAATTTTTCTAAACAGTTTTGTGAAAATTTGATTGTTTAAAAGCAAAGTTGATAGTTTTATTAAAGAAATAAACTTTTTGAATTCTGTTCAATTTTCATTGGCTTCTAATTTTATAAGATCATGCTAAAGAAAGCAGAAAGTTGCGAATTTTAAAAAAGGTGATTAAAGCTGGAGAGATTTATTGAAGATTTAAAAAGAATGGAGCAAAAAATTTTTGTTTGGGTTGGATTTGTAGTATGCAAATATTTGTATGTAAGTCGGACATAGAAGCCTTCGGTATGTTAATGTTCTGGTGTGTTTAAACGGTTATCGAGTATTTCGATTGACATCTGATGCACTTGTAACAGAGGGCACAACAAGACCGATGGTAACATAATTCTTAGGATTTTGAACAAGAACTGAACTAGAACTATGCTAGACCTGTATTGGACATAAACTAGAACAGAAATAGAACTGAATTAGAACTGAACTTGTACCGAACCAGAAATGAACTAGAACTGAACTAGAACTGAACTAGAACTGAACTAGAACTGAACTAAACTGAACTAGAACTGAACTAAAACTGAACTAGAACTGAACTAGAACTTAACTAGAACTGAACTTGTACCGAACCAGAAATGAACTAGAACTGAACTAGAACTGAACTAGAACTGAACTAGAACTGAACTAGAACTGAACTAGAACTGAACTAGAACTGAACTAGAACTGAACTAGAACTGAACTAAAACTGAACTAGAACTGAACTAGAACTGAACTAGAACTAGAACTGAACTAGAACTAGAAATGAACAAAGAACTGAATTGGAACTGAACTAGAAATGAACTGAACTACAACTGAACTATAAGTGCAACTGAACTAGAACTGAACTAACTAACTAAATAACTATCTATCTATCTATCTATCTATCTATCTATCTATCTATCTATCTATCTATCTATCTATCTATCTATCTATCTATCTATCTATCTATC
>NC_060952.1:75866438-75869243 GCF_022045245.1 Lucilia cuprina
AGTTCAGTTCTAGTTCAGTTCTAGTTCAGTTCTAGTTCAGTTCTAGTTCAGTTCTAGTTCAGTTCTAGTTCAGTTCTAGTTCAGTTATAGTTCACTTCTAGTTCAGTTATAGTTCAGTTCTAGTTCAGTTCTAGTTCAGTTCTAGTTCAATTCTAGTTTATTTCTAGTACGGTTCTATTTCGATTCCTAGTTCAGTTCTAGTTATAAACCGGTAACTTACTTTAAATACGTTAAATCCAGATTTACAATACCTGCTAAAGACAAAAAACAACAAACTACCACAAAATGGTAACCACAAAAATGTATGACTAAAACAGCTTCTCAAGATTAAAAGTATGACTCAAAACAAGAAACAAAAGTAATCGGTTCTCCAAGAAATGCAACAAAATTCACAAACTCCAATAAACTATAAACCAAACGGGAAGAAAGACGTACGGACGGCATACACAGATACAAACTACACTACCAGTACAAGAAATAATAATAACAACAACAAGAAATTTAAAAACCAAAATTGATTTTGTTTTTTTTTTTCAAAAGCCAGACTTGGTTTGCAGAGCTTCGAACAAGAAAAAACGAAAGACTTCAACTCAGTTTGCTGAAGACAACGAACTCGACAAGACGTCGAAATCGAAGAAAACGCGATTTTAAACAAAACGGTTAAGAAACGGTGGGTACAAAACAAAAAATTTAAAAAGTGGCTAAAACAAAAAAAAGATCATAATAATAAAACGTGAGTGAGAGTGTATAAATATTTGTAAAGTGAGTAGAGGAGTACTACTACTTAATATTAAACATGTGTGATTGTTGGTAATTCTTTTTTTGATTTTAATGTTATGCACACGACAAGTGAGAGGAATTTTTAAGTAACCCAATAACAACAACAAAAAGTAGTATAAAAAAATAAAACAAAAAATATATAAAACTAAATAAACAAAAACAACAATGAAATTTCAAATTTGGTTTAAATAATAAACAAGTTTTTGGATAAAAAAAATTATAAAAAAACGAAATAAAAAAAATTAAGCCACGACAGAGTTTTGAATGAAGAAATTTGTAGAAAAAAATTAACAAATTAAAGAAGATTAAGTTAAAAAGTAAAATTTTTAATTTAATTAAAATTATTTTTTTTTAAATAAAAGTGAAACTAAAAGTGTTTTTAAAACTGCTAAAAATTGTGTTTCTTTTTTTATTGTTATTGTTGTTTTATTAAAATAAATTTTATGATTTAAAACTATTCATGGTGTTTAAAACGTTTTGTTAACTCTCTGAGTGTTTAAGAAAGAGAGACAAAGTTTTGGATTGAAGAAAAAGGTTTAAGTATAAATTTTTAAGTTAAAAGAGCAAAATCTTTTGTTGTTTTTAATATTTTCTCTTTATTTGCGGGATTTTTTTTGTTTAAATATTCGTATTTTACGTTACGTTTCTTTTCTTTTTCTCGAACCGTTAATTATTCAACCGTATTAAATAAATCACTGCAATAACAACAACAACCTTTCGTTTTTTTATTAAAAAACTTTTTTTTTTACCAAAATATTACAAAAGATTTTCAAATTATGTGAAAGTTTATTTATTTCTTTCTTTTGTTTCTTATTTTCTTTTTGGTCTAATACAAATCAAACATTCGTTTCGCTTTTAGTTTGAAAACTTTTCTTTTTCGTTTTTGACATTCCATCAGACCATTTGACACTAGAAACTAGTTTTATTTATATTTCTTAAAAATTTCAAAACAATGAGTTCTGAACTTGTAGCAATTAAAGTTTAAGAATTTTTAGAATTTTCAAAATTATATGTTTTGAATTTGTTACTTTAGGTTTGTAGTGTTTAAAGTATAATTAAAAAATTAAATGTTTTGGAGTAAAAATAAGTTCTTTAAGGTAACCTAATGAAACTTCAGTGAAATATCGAACATAAGTTCGAATTTTCGGAAAAGAACTACGATCATACAAACGATCTAAAGTTCAGACAGACCGACTAAATTTTGAAAAAATCTAAAACCACAGGGACTAAAGTATACATTCCTAAATCATTGACTTTGGAATTTCGTCAGCACATTAGGCTTTCGAGATGTTTTGAATACAATCTAATTAAAATTCATATTTATAAAGAAAGAAAAACCCAAATATTATACAAAAAATCTATTCAAATTTGCAATTCAAAATCAAATTGACATAAGTTTTTTTTAAAGTATTTATTTGTGCGTCATCATCTCTTCTTTATGTAACTCTTGATACGTAAATTTATAATAACTTTTGGTCATTAAGTTTCGCTTTTAGTTTTAAATTTATAAACAGCAATATTAGCAGCAATAACTAAAAATGACATTTAAACCAAAAATTCCTAAACTTGAAATAGTAGAAGAAAAAAAAAACAGGTAAATTAATTTATACATGTTGTAGCTATTTCTTTTTTGTATTTCAAGAAAACCAGCTGAAGAATGATTCAAACTTATAGCAAAAAAGAAAATATAAAATAAAATATTAAACTTGATCTCCTTGGTTTAAAAGGGTGGTTAGTTATTATAATGAAATGTAGAATATTAATAAAAATGTACATACTTATTAATACTATAATAAAACACTATAACTTATTAAACTAGCTACTAATTTAATTATAACAAATATAACTTTAGGTTGTCTGTTAAAACGAAGTAAATATATTACTATATTCTACAGTAAAGAATTATATAAAATTTATTCGACAGATAGATAGATAGATAGATAGATAGATAGATAGATAGATAGATAGATAGATAGATAGATAGATAGATAGATAGATAGATAGATAGATAGATAGATAGATAGA
>NC_060952.1:75869343-75904961 GCF_022045245.1 Lucilia cuprina
ACTGAACTAGAACTGAACTAGAACTGAACTAGAACTGAACTAGAACTGAACTAGAACTGAACTAGAACTTAACTAGAACTGAACTAGAACTGAACTAGAACTGAACTAGAACTAGAACTGAACTAGAACTAACTAGAACTGAACTAGAACTGAACTTTATAATCTAGATATAATCTAAATAATATAATTGTTTTAACTGGAATAGTAAGCAATTTTTAATTATCAATTTTCTTTAATCAAATTTAAGGTAAGATTTCTATATTGATCGTGATAAAGTGCTAATAAGTTATTTATAAATGTAACCGATTACTCGCTGTTGCCCTAACACCACCAAATATTTAATTAACTTTACAACTTTTTTTACAACAACTTAACGTCGAGGTCGTCTGGTTTCTTGTTTATCTTTTCTTTCATATATTTCTATGTTTAAAGTTTCGTTTTAAAGAAACGATCGTTGCACATTGCTATTATAGTTGCTGTCACAGACTTTTAGAAATAGAAGCTGATTTTATGCGAAATGCATTTGGTAAGATAGTACGAACACGATCTATGAACGAGTGAACTATGCTCGTTTTTAAATGAACTCTTAGCACATTGGTTTGGACTTAAGAGAGAGTGTTAGTAATTTATGTTTTGAAAAACTCTTTAAATTTACTCATAAGTTTTTTATATTTATAAAATATTTAATAATTTTTATTGGCTGAATCTAATCACTATACCAAGTTAAATCGTTGGGATCTATTTCATCTTCACACAACGATTTATATTTGGCATTGCGTTTTTTACACTTAGAGGCCGCTCGCCCTGGTTTATAACTCGGCATCCCTCGTATATTTGTCGATGAGTAATTGCAGGTAAAGATGACAAAGCGTTTGTCTGGTTTCAAGAGATTATTTAGAAAAGCACAACCCACCCGATTATGACGATCATTTACCAGCAGTGTAAAATGGCCCGTTTGAGGTCTAAACAATTTGGAAAAAAATAATTTTGTTTTTGTTGTAATTTGTTAAAAATAGATCTTACGTAGTTTTATGATAGGACAATAACAGTTCATTATCCGCATCAAATTGTTCCTCAAACCATAAAAATATGGCTTCTTTGATAAAACCCTCGACTGTAACATTGATACGACTAGTTTTGGCCATATAAATATTTTGTCCAGCCATGGGAAATTTTTTAGTACTGCGGCACTGATCGTGAGCAAATACACAAGAGCGTACATTGTACTCAGCAGTTTCCGCCAAATCCGAGTCCCATTTCTGTTTTTTTTTATTGAAATAACTTTAATTGTGTTTTTTTTTAATATGATTTAAAAAAAACTCACCAATAATGGCATTCTTACGGCTGGATAAAAACATTTAACCTTACCCGAGGCCACTAGATTTCTATAATTATTGTGTTCATCCAATATCATATTAATATGAGGTTTCATATTTTCCACTTTCAGTTCGCCCTCGCAATCTTTACTAAAACTCTTAAATAATATAAAAGAAATAAAATTGAATTTTTTAAAATTTACAATATACTTTTGTTTTATTGCAGGCCACATGAACGCCTTGATGTGGACACATCTGCTGGTCGCAATAGTCGATTTTTTTACCAAAAATTATTTCGTTTAAACTTAGCAAAACTACTAGTAATAATTTAGTTTTTAAAAACATTTTTCTGACAAATAATAAATAACAATTTCTGCTTTAAATTCTTACTTAAATACTGCTTGGTTTATTAAATTAGTTTATATTTAAATTAGTTTTTATCTTTAAAATGAAACATTCACGTTTACTTTTTAAATCATGAAATTTAAATAAAAAGTGTAAATTTAAGATAATAAGCCATTTAAAACAACGCATAAGTTCAAAACAAGTAATACTTCTATATTCGGCTGTGCCGAATCTTATATACCCTTCACCATGATGTGTTAAAACGAAAAACGTATTTTACTACAAAAAAATACCAGTTGGAAAACGAAAAAGTACCAGAAAGTCCCCCTTTATAGATTTTCATTCATTCCATGTTTCTAGACTTAATATTAACAAGTTAGAGTTCTATATTCGGCTAAGCCGAATCTTATATACCCTCCAGCATAGTGTGTTAAACAGAAACAGTCAGTACTAGGTTTCTATAGTTGAAACGAAAAGTCGACTTTTCGACTTTTTGCATTTTATGAAAAGTCGACTTTTCGACTTTTTGCATTTTATGAAAAGTCGACTTTTCGACTTTTTGCATTTTATGAAAATTCGACTTTTTACATTTTATGAAAAGTCGACTTTTCGACTTTTTGCATTTTATGAAAAGTCGACTTTTCGACTTTTTGCATTTATTAAAAAGTCGATTTTTTGACTTTTCGACTTTTTTCATTTAATTAAAAGTAGATTTTTCGACTTTTAATATTTTATAAATAGTCGACTTTCCGACTTTTCGACATTTTCCAACTTTTCGACTTTTTCCCACTTTTTTCGTATTTTTTCGACTATTTTTGACTTTTTCCGACTTTTCGACTTTCGACTATATTCGACTTTTTTCGACTATTTTCGACATTTTCCGACTTTTCGACTATATTCGACTTTTCGACTTTTTTCGACTATTTCCGACTTCTTTCGACTTTTTCCGACTTTCGACTATATTCGACTTTTTGACTTTTTTCGACTTTTTTCGACTATATTCGACTTTTTTCGACTTTATTCGACTTTTTTCGACTATATACGACTATATTTGAATTTTTTCGACTTTTTTCGACTTTTTCCGACTCTTCGACTTTTTCCAACTTTTCGACTTTTTCTGACTTTTTTCGACTTTTTAAATTTTTCGACTCTTTCCGACTTTTTGACTTTTATTTACAAAGTCGACTTTTCGACTTTTTTCATAGACGATAGTCGAGTTATCGTCTTTTTTGGAACAAAATAGTCAAATTCGACTTTTCGACTTTTTTCGACAAAAAGTCGATTATTCGATTATTAGAAAGTCGATTTATAGAACCCTAGTCAGTACGTATTTTATTACAAAAAATCAAAAACTACCAATTGGAAAACGAAAAAGTACCAGAAAGTCCCCTTCAATAGATTTGAATGTTTGATTTTATGTTTCTAGATTCAATATTATTAAAAGTACCTTTTGAAGAACGAAAAAGTACCAAAAAGTCTCCTTTTATATGTTCTCACTTACTCCGGTCTCACCATGCTTAATTTCATGTTTCTAGATTCAATATTATAGAAAATTCAAAAAGTACCTTTTGAAGAACGAAAAAGTATCAAAAAGTCCCTTAGCAGATTCAAAATGTACCTTTTGAAGAACGAAAAAGTATTAAAAAGTCCAATTTTATAAGTTCTCCAGGCTCTACATGCTTAATTTTATGTTTCCAGGTTCAAAGTACCTTTTGAATAACAAAAAAGTGCCTAAAAGTCCCATTTTATAGGTTGCGGACTCTATATGCTCAATTTCATGTTTCTTGGCTCAATATTATAGAAAGTTCAAAAATTACCTTTTTAAGAACTAATAAGTACCAAAAAATCCCCTAGCAAATTGAGTAACTTTTGAAGAACGAAAAAGTACCAAAAAGGCTCATTTTATAGGTTCTTATTTACTCCGGGACCTACATGCTTAATATCCCCAGCAGTTCGACAAAGAGTCAATGCAGGATTTTGAACATGACCCTCTCCGATTTCCATGAAATTCGGTACACACATTCATCTTGTAAATACGGAATTTAAAGTTCTCCAAAATTTTCAAATTCACTAAGTGTACCCTTTGTAAGCGAGAGAGTGGATACATAAAAAACAAACTTAAGCTTTTTGCAGTCTCTTCGTAATCTGTGGGTTGACGATTGACTTCCTATTAGGACAAGCACATGTTACATGACAGACGGTCCGACTTCGATACCTATAAGGAGTTACATATTGTATTTGTACCTAATAAGGTTACAAAATTAATATTTTTTTAATAATGAACAGAATAACAAACTTATATATGCCCTTGTGACGAAGGTGAAGGGTATAAAAATATCCCTGCGGGAAAAAAATGGTAGGACTTCGATTTTTAGGCCTTCTAAGACACATATTTACTCATTCTAAAAGATGCGATACTCATTCCTCATTGCGAGAAGGCAAGCGAGAAGGCAAGCACTTGCCTGACAATGACACGCCGTGTAAAATTGAAATGATTTTGCAATGCAGTGCAAAATAATGCCTTTAGTAAGGCCTCTTTACTGCCTCTTTTTCTCCGCTGGGATATAACGACTGGATTTTATTTATACATATGTATATCTACACTCTGTGTCAGTAATTTCTATAATATAATTTTCCGACCCTATAAAGTACATATATTCTGGATCCTTATAGATAGCAAAGTCGATTAAGCTATGTCCGTCTGTCTGTCTGTCTGTTGAAATTAGTTTTTAGAAGTCACCAGATATCGGCGAGATCCGAATCTTCAATAATTCAGTTAGACATGCTTTCGAGGAGATCGCTATTTAAAATCAGCAAAATCGGTCTATAAATAACGGAGATATGAGCAAAAATCCGAGACAACCTCTAAAAATTTCATCAAAAAAGCCACATTTTTTTCATGCTTTGTTAAAAAAGCAACAACAACATTGTGAATTGGTACATGTGCGTGTGGAGATGTATTTGGTTGATTAAGCTGTGTATTTTTTTTTTGTATGTTTGGATGCTGTTCTGTTCTCACTAAAGTGAAGGAGATAAAGCAGTAATATGTTGGTAATACAGCTCATATTTGTTTGAGGGTGGTAATACAGTTTGACGGTGATATTACAGGACAACGGTTAATATTTCTTTCTGCTACAGTTTATATTTGTTTGTGTGTATGTTATGTATAACATGTATGCAGAGATACAAAATAAATAAAAACTTTTTTTTTAAACATACTTGGTGAAGGGTATATAAAATTCGGCACAGCCGAATATAGAAATATTACTTGTTTATGTTTATTTTTCACAAAAAATTAAGTTTTACTTAAAGACTTTATTGCAAAAAATATATATTTGTCACATTAAAATATTCTTAAGTGGTATACAGACGGACATGGCTAGATTGTCTTAACATTTAATAAGTATAAATGTACATTTATTTTCTTTTTTCAAAAAAAAAAAGAAAATAATATATACATATATTATATATATATTAAGGCTTATTTATCCATTTCAAACTGCAAACAAAAACTTACAATCAACTAGTTGTTTAAAATTGTGATTTATTTCTCGAATACTTTTAGTAAAATTGTAATCAATTAAAATAATTGTTTCTGACATAGAGAAACGCATAGAGTAGAAAGTTGTCATTATTGTAAATCATATGCTATTATTTATTAAATGTTTAAACTGGAAATCTAATGCAAACGTTACATCCATTTCTCCTTTTTAAGAACCGTAAATGTTTAATATTAAATAAAATATAATAACTTTTTCAAACATTCGATTTTGTGTTTGTTGGGTTATGCCAACTATGGGGAATACACTAATACTACCATATTACTACATTCAGACGACTAAGGCTTTTGACAACAGACTTAGGTGCATGACAGCAGAGTTTCCCTTCTATGTACTCTATGGTTGCTGATTTCATCGGTTTGTGTTTATTTTGTTCGGTTTTCTGAAATACTTAAGTAAATTTTCGTTTTTAAAAAATTCATCTGCAATCTTTGACCAATTTTTAGTACATGCTCTTGGACTGGGATGACGTAGATATAATAGACGTTTTTCAATGCAATATTTTACTGCTTTAAGATTATCATATGCATAACGTCCAATGGCTACAATAACTTCTGGTTGTAGTAATTCTAATATTTGTTCGATAGTATGTAAACAAGCATTGCTAATTTGTCGGTTGTAAGGTGCTTTCAATTTCTGTGGAGAAACATAATCACCCTTGCTATTGTAAAAGAGAAGCGGACAAAAGTTATAAACAAAACATTGTTCAAAGAATATATCAAGAGATCCGTCTGATAATTCTTGAAATTTAGTCCATAGACGTTTACCACTTGGTTCTTCTATTGTAGTTGCTAAGCCATTAACAGGTCTTTTCGGATGAATGTTGGGCGGTTGATTAACGGTACCATTTAGTCCCATTTTATCTCTAACGGTAGTAATATTGCCGAAGGGTATCTGAAAGAAATTCAAATTTTTACTTTCAGCAGCAGTTCAATAAGTAATATAAAAAGAAGTAATATTTCTATATTCGGCTGTGCCGAATCTTTTATACCCTTCACCAAGTATGTTTTAAAAAACAGTTTTTATTTATTTTGTATCTCTGCACACATGTTATACGTAACATACACACAAACAAATATAAACTGTAGCAGAAAGAAATATTAACTGTAATACCACCGTCAAACTATAGTACCAGCCTCAAACAAATATAAGATGTATTACCAACATATTACTGCTTTATCTACCTGTTTTTGTTATACCCACTTACCTTCGTGAGAACAGAACAGCATCCAAACATACAAAAATACACAGGTGAATAAAACCAAATACATCTCCATACGCACATGTACATCTTTATTCAATTCACAGTGTTTGTTGTTGTTTTTTTAACAAAGCATGTAAAAAATGTGGCTTTTTTGTTGAAATTTTCAGAGGTTGTCTCCGATTTTTGCTCATATCTTCGTTATTTATGCACCGATTTTGCTGATTTTAAATAGCGATCTTCTCGAAAGCATGTCTAACTGAATTATTGAAGATTCGGATCTCGCCGATATCTGAGGACCTCTAAAAACCGATTTCGACAGACAGACGGACATGGCTTAATCGACTCCGCTATCTATAAGGATCCAGAATATATATACTTTATACGTTCGGAAAATTATATTATAGAAATTACAAACGGAATGACAAACTTATATATACCCTTCTCACAAAGGTGAAGGGTATAAAAACACTAGACAAATCGTTGTTGAACTTCTTCTAACTACTTACACCTGTTTGCCCCATACCATTAGCTCCTGGATTTAAGCCAATAAATAATACTTTTTCACCTCCCTTAAGGTATTTTTTTAAATATGCTTGATGTAAATCGGCGGCATATTCAACCGGATTATAAATATAAGAAATTTCTGGAGATGTTGTGATATTTCTTAGTTTTTCATTTAGTTGCGTCTCTAAATTGTAAAATTGTCTCCATATTTCTGGATCTACATCAGTGTTTGCTGATATCTACATTACATATTTTATTGTGCAGTTTACTTTTTTTATAAAACAAGTAGGAAAGTATAGTCGGGCATGCCCGACCGTATAATACCCTACACCCTACATTTTTAAAATTTTTACTTTTTACAAAATTTTTATTTTTTGTAAAGAAACATTTGTGTTAAATATTTTTCTAAAATATTTAAGCAATTCATTGATAAAAAAACTAAAATTTCTAATTGAGGATTTATATAGGTCAAATATGGGCCGATCCTGGTTAATTTGGGAAAAGGATATATTTCTAAATAACAGTTAGTTTTGTTGAGTTTCATTGCGATACAAATGGTTACAAGTCAATTTTAGACGTTTAAGTCATTTTTTGAAGGGGATTTTGTATGGGGGCTAGGGTCAAATATAGGCCGAACCTTACGAAAATCTGCAGTGTTATTTATACTTATATAAAACTTATTTGTGCCAATTTTTAGAGAGATAATAGAATATTTGGCGTTCAAATCGGGAGGTATAGTTGTATGGGGGCTAGGTGAAATGATGGACCGATTTCAACCATTTTCAATAGGCTTCGTCCCTGTGCCAAAAAATATGCTTGGTCCAAATTTCATCAAATTATCTTGAAAATTGCGGCCTGTACCTTGCGCACAAGGTTTACATGGACAGCCAGCCAGCCGGACAGACGGACGAACGAACGGACGGACATGTCTTAATCGACTCAAAAAATGATTCTGAATCGACCAATATTTTTGTATGTTACAAACATCAGCACAAACGTATAATACCCTCCCCACTATAGTGGTGTAGGGTATAATTATTAAGCTTGTAAATTAAAAAAGCTTGTAACTACTTACTTACACTCAATAAATTGCACTTGCATAAGTTTGATGAATAAAATGAATTACTACTCACTATCATTAATACATTAGAAAATTTCTCTGTAAATTTAGAAGCTTTCTAACAACAATACAAAGATAAATGTGGTGTTATATTTTGATAGTAAATTCAAAAAGTAATACTCGATTAGAATGTAGACTATTAGACCCTTCTAGAGAATTGTTTTTTTTTTTTTAATATCTTTTTTATAAATTCTCATTTAATAAGGACCGCGTTTCATGTGTTTTTTTGAAAAAGTAGGATTTGAAGAATTAGTCAGTCAGGACCGTGCATGTCAAAAAATTTGTATTTCTAGGTTCAATATTATAGAAAATTCAAAAAACTACCATTTGAGGGACGATAAAGCACCAAAAATTTCCCTCTAACAGAATCGAATTTAATAAGCCTTTTGGCTTCATTTTACAGAACTTTCAAAAACTGCCATTTGAGGGACGAACGAATCACATATTACAGATTCTAATTCTCATTTTTGTTAAATTTTATGTTTCTAATATATTAAAGAAAATTCAGAAAGCACTATTTGATGAACGAAAAAGTACCAAAAAGTTCCCATTTTAGGTTAAACATTATTGAAATTTAAAAAAAAATACGATTTTCCCTTTTCGTCCAGTAACAGACTTTTTAGAGGATTAACTTTACAAAATACTTCCATGTTTAAATGTGTTTGATCACAAATAAAAATCACATTATACAAATCTGCATTGATTATTCAAGAACAATTATGTGCCAAACGATTTACCCGAATTTGCTGGAGGTAACCAAAATCTATTTTAATTTTTATAATATTCTAGAGCTATACACAATATAAATAAAAAACCCTTACGATTTTTATAACCTTCACACCTAAAATACATTAGAATCAATAATAATAATAATCGATTTTGAATTTTTGGTTAGTTAGGGCCGTTTAATTTTAAATTAGAAAAATATAACGGTTGGATTATATTTATATGCATATCTACTACACCCTGTGTCAGTTAACGACTATTGTGAATGACGCATTTCTTTAAAAGTTTAAGAGTTACCAGACTTATGCACTTTGAAACAGTTCGAATTTCCACTATTTAGACCTAAAAATTCCTGCATAAAGACCAATTGTCCTCGTCAGTTTTTTTTCAAAAACAAAACTACCTATTTAACTCCTTTTTAGTAACCTTTAGTGGTAAGTACTTCTTCAACTCGTAATCGTGAAAAATATACGATTTTATATCGAAAATGCCCAATTGTAGTTTTTTAACCCCTGTTAAAGTTAAATTACTTCGACATATAATTTTAAAACAATTTTACATCGATAATAATAAAATGTCTAGCGAAAAAATTTAACCAATGACCTAACAAGACATGATGCCCCGAAAAATTTCTTTAATAAAAAAGGGCATAACTTAGCTATATGTATATGTATAAACCTCAATGCCCCCACAAAATTTTATTAATATAGGTATTTGTAAAGAAATACTTAGTTAGGCTGTTAAAATCGTTAATTAACCCTCTTACAATATTTCCCCAATTATTATTAATATTAGTTATATGGCAACTTAATATTTCAACTTCTAACATTGGCAACCCACAAAATATACAACTCTGTAAATGAGTAGATGAGTGGAAAACGGTCGAAAAAAGACTAAGCCTAGCCGCTGAACAAAATGTCAAAACCACCGGCGCCAAAAATGTTTCAGCTTAATGCGGCTTAAAAATTTTGCCATATTTTGTATAATTTAAAGAAAACTTTCGCTAAATTTATGGAATTTTACAATATAAAATCAATTTGTTTTCATTTAATCTAGTTTTCTTTTATCTAATAATAAGTCGCTCATTGTAATTTGAACCGTGTGTAAAACGTTTGAAGCATATTGCTTCGCCCCAGACATTTTCGTGTTTTCGCGCCTAATTCGAGTCGCTGCTTTTACTTTAAACCAGCTTAGTTGACACCTTTTTACATTGTTGGTATGTCATACCGTAAAAGGCTAGGTATCCTAGCCTTCGAATATGTGTATTTTAAATGGTACCAAGGTACATTTTTTGGTACTTTTTCATTCTCCAACTGGTACTAGTTGAGTTTTCTATAATATTGAAATTGAACCATGAAATTAATAATAAAGAGACTTTTCGGTACTTTTTCGTTCTACGCAGGTACTTTTTTGAGTTGTCTTTAAAATTAAACCTAGTAACATGAAATTAAGCATTTAGAGCCCGGAGTAAATAAGGATCTATAAAATGGTACTTTTTTGGTACTTTTTCGTTTTTCGACTGATACCTTTTTGAGTTTTCTATAAAAATTTAACCTAGAAACATGAAAGCATTTAAAGCCCCAAGTAAATGAGAATCTTTACTTTTGGTACATTATCGTACTTCGACTGGTACTTTTTAACTTTTCTATAAACTTAAACCTTGAAACATAAAAAATAAATATGTAGAGCCCGGAGTAAATTAGAATCTATAAAAGGGGACTTTTTGGTACTTTTTCGTTCTTCGACTGGTACTTTTTGAATTATTTATAATTTTGAACCTAGTAACTGCCGGTCCACATTAGGAAAGAGTATCATTCATCTCTCTCGTGGTACGGAGTTTTTCGTACTCGGAAACTTGTTTTCTTCTATTATTCTTCTCATTCGTACAACGACAAATCAATGCAATTAATACGTAGTTTCTGAAACGAAAGCTTATATGTGTGGACATTAAGGAAACTTCAAAAGAGAATTAAGAAAATGTTTCTCAACAAAAGTTTCTTTGTGTGGACCAGGCCTAACATGCAATTAAGCATGTGGAGCCTGGATAAAAGGGGACTTTTTGGTACTTTTTCGTTCTTCAAAAGGTACATTTTGAGTTTTTATATAATATTAAACCTAAGCATATATTAAATTAAGCATGTATAGCCGGGATTAAGTGAGGACATATAAAAGGGGACTTTTTGCTACTTTTTCGTTCTTTAAATGGTACTTTTTGTGTTTTTTATAATATTGATCCTAGAAACATGAAATTAAGCAATCAGGGACTTGAGGGAATGAAAATTAAAACTGGAGTATTTTCTGGTACTTTTTCGTTCTTTAACTATATAAAAAATATTTGTTTTTACGTTATTGATAATTTTCTTAATGCAAAATTTTTTAGAAACTGATTTTCTGCAAGATGTTTTATGTGGAGGATAGGGTCAAATATAGGCCTATCCTCGTAAAACTTGGAGAAAGGATTTGTTTTTAATTTTTAAGAATTTTTTATCCATCCCTGCATAATTTCTCACACAACTTTTGTGCTTGCTCTGTTTTGTTGTTATAAACAATATATTTGCTTCCAAAATCCCACTTTCTGATCTCTCGGATTCCGTTTTTATTTAAAATCGTTGAAAATCTAAAAACTAAACGTAGTTGAAAACTTAGCCGGCTTACAGTCGATTTTAAGCCGCCGCCGACATATTTAGTGTCAGTCGCCGTTAATATTTGTCGGCGCAGGGCTCCGGTGGAAAACGGTCGAAAAAAGAACAACCAATAAATATGTGCGGAAGTAAAAAAATATCTTGAATTTTTTTTTATAAATTTTTTCGTGTATTTTTCATAAAATTATTTATGAAATACTAATAAACGTGCACAAAATTTCCCTATAAAACATATCAAAATAAATTAAGATTTAGAAAAGCACAAAATTAAAAGAATAAAGCAAAAAAATATGTACGAAATGAAAAAGGTGACAGCGACAAGTGACCTTAAGTGAGAGAAGAAAAATAAAGAAATAAAATAGAAATACAAAATTTGTGTTTCCATTCAGAAAAAAGCAAGAAACGCAGAAGAAGTGAAAATATAAATAAATACTTTTTTTTGATTTGAAGAAAATATTAAAAAGTTTAAAGGCACATAAATTTTGAGGAAAAAAAAAACAAAAAATTGAAGTTGCAAAAGAGAAGAATTTTGTTGTGTAATTTTATTAAATTTTTTAGTTTTTATTTTGGGAGAAATGGGTGGTTGTATGGGACGTTATAGTGGTGATAATGAAACTGTAAGTGTATCATCGGCCAGTGTGTCCAGACCGCCGACAGCGGGTAAGAAATAAGTTTAAAAACTTCATCTTATGGAGATATGCTATTAATGTGTTATGTGTGTGTGTGTTTTGTTTTTCATTTAAGGACCCCAAGTGGGACCAGCACGCAAAAATCGTCCTTTGTGTCATGAAACAATACGCTGGCGTTCAGATGTTCCTTTAACAGAGGGCCAATTGCGTTCCAAACGTGATGAGTTTTGGGATACAGCACCTGCCTTCGATGGCCGCAAAGAAATCTGGGATGCCCTGAGGGCAGCCACTACAGCGGCCGAGGCATTAGATTTTCAATTGGCTCAAGCCATATTGGATGGTGCAAATATTTCAGTGCCGAATGGGTAAGTGTTTACACACATAAAACATACAAACAAACGACATTCTAATGCAATTGCTAGAATCTATTAGATGAGATTTAAATTGCAAATATTTATTAAGATTTTAAAAACCTGGTTTTGTCACAGTCACTGGTTGTTGCTTAAGTTTAATAAGTTTATTTGTATAAGAGACATGAGGCCTATAAATCATTAAATTATTTTGCATTTATAATCAAATTTATGATTTTAGTATGTGAAATTTTGATTTGTAGTTATTGATTGAGTCATTTGTTTTTGTTAGATGTTTGCTCTTTTTTTTAATAACAACAACCTCAGACATCCTTTGTAAAGGTTAAAAGGAGGTGGTTATGTTATTGATATTTAACCATGTCAAACTTTTGCATTAAAAATCAATAACACATTCATTTATACAGTCATTAAACATGTCTCTTACTTCCTTTATAAAGTTTGTGTTTTGGCTGTTGGCTTGTTTTGGTTTGATTTGGTTTTGGAAGGGAGTGTTTGTAACTGTTGCTAATTGCTTGAAATTTTTATTTTTACACACAAACTTAATTGCTTATTCGTGGTTACAATCGTATGGTCGCTTATTTTTTAATGTTTTTCTTTTTTTGCTGTTGTTTGTATGTGTGTTTTTGATGTATTTTATTTGGTCGCTTGACGTTGGCTTTTGTTTATTTGTTGTTTTTTATATTTGTTTGCCTTTGTTGAGGCAGTATGTGAATATTGTCCTGGGGGATTCGTTTGTTGTCCCTTTAGTACTTTGGGTTATTTCACAATTCCTGCATGTGTACAATAAATTGTTGTTTACAAACATGCAATAATATTGTTTTAAATTATATGGTCATTTTTGCTGTAAGATTTTCATTTTATACACTAATGTTAGGAAAAAGAGCACTAAGAGATTTAGTACTGAAAAGAAAGCTTATGGAATCTATAAACTAAATTTAAAAGTATTTGGCTTTTAGCAATAGTATGCATTTAATCCAGCTGAATATTAAATTCGATTAAAAGTAGCAGAAAACACTTCAATATTGCCTTAGTAGTTTCATAATCACAAGTATCTGCTATAAACCATTTATTAGTTTTCATTTTAATGCAAAATACGCAAGAGAAATATATAAATTTGCAGACACTTTGAAGAACGACAAAAGAATAATAACATGAGAAACTATGAATCTTAAAACCATTTACAAACTGCAATTCTTTACATCTTAAAATTAGAGTCAATCTTTGAACTGAACTTGAAGATTATGTATTGAATTAATCTTCGAAATTTTGTTATTGCCTTGTAGGCGATAGGTTATATGGTATAGTTTGTGGGTTAAATCTAACAATTAAATGGACTTTAACTTGTTTAGAGTGAACATCTAATATGATGACAACATCTTATCGTCAGTTCTTCACTGCGCGTAACCTGCGTCGTCCACAACACGCTTTTTAACACCTGGACGAAGGAAGTAAACCTATACCTTGGCATCGTGGTCGATGGAGCCCAAATTCTGACCGTGCACCACACAAAAATATTGGGGATCACATTTAATAGCATTTTTACTTCCTCAGCTCACGTCACTGGAATCACGCACAAATTGCGAAGTAGAAACAAGGTCCTCAAACGCTAACCGGCAGCACTTGGGGTATGGATAAAGAAAATTTGTTGGCTACATATAAAACGATTGGTCGGTCAGTGGTTAATTGTGCTGCTCCAGTGAGGTCACCTTCGCTACGCGATACCCAGTGGAGAAAAATTCAAAGCTGCCAAAATGGCGCTCTAAGGACTGGAACCGGCTGCCTACAAATGACCTCGGAACATCACCTGCACGATGGAACGAAGGTCCTCCCAGTCAAGAAACACAATATCATGTTGACTAAACAGTTCCTCCTGGCATGTCATCGGAGAAGACATCAAAATTTTAACAATTAACTCCCCCGAGGCATGACAGGAAGGATATGTGCGGGATCCACTGGATCAGTCCTCGTATTCGGCAGCTTTAAAGCGCAATCATAGAGAAGCCATTAATTCCGCGGTCGCAGGATACCGCTTGAATGTCGTACTACTGGTCACCTGCATGTGGTCAGGTTCCTCATGATACACATCACATATTCAACTGCTTAGCCAACCCTACTTCACTCTGTCCAATGGATTTATCGACGCATCCAGTTGAAGTAGCCCAATTCTTAGGGCTGGACATTGGTGTAGAGCCTCCCAAGTACATTATTGTATAGTTTTAGCTGTTACAACAACAACATCTTATTCTTCAACAAGTGAAAATATCAGATACATTCACTTTATATTTCTAAAATACTGCAAGTTTAAACTAGATTTTCAAAAGGATCAACTATTGTTGACCCTTTTTAAAATTTTATTTAATACAAACTTAATTGAGATTTTAGCCCACGTTTTATCATTGTTTGCTTATATTTTATCGTATCAATATCCAGCAAAAAATAATTGATGTCATACTTTACAAACTATATCTTAATCACATCTAAAAACGCGATTACACTTTTATAAACCAAATATTTTCTTACAAACAAAAACCCTGTTTAAAGTAAGAAAAGAGATGTAGAAAAGTCATTACAAACAACATATTAGATGTACATTAAGTAACCAGTAAAATTTTCATTAAGAAAATTTTTGACATCCATATATCGGATTTTAACTGCTTCTTAAACTAAGATTATATGTCGTTCAAAGTTGCCAAAAATGAACAATATCCATCCCTCCAATGACATGCTAATATAAAATTCATAGCTTTTTTCACTTGAATTTGAAGCACTTCGAGTTTTTTGCTGAGTTATAACCAGATAATCAGAAAGTGAGCTAGAAAGCCAGAAATATTTTCATGTTAATCTTGAAATAACTGGAAACATAGCGTCTAAAATATATTAATCAAAGTGGACTATAATTGGGTAAAACAAAACTGATTAAAAAGATTTTGGAGTTTCGCGAACAATGATTTCAATGAACACAATATAATGATGAATAATAAGTTCTTTCTACCAACTTTAAAATCACACACATATTTGAGGAGATACATATGTAGTTATATCCTCGTATATGTAAGCTTTTAACGACACTCATAGAGACGCAGATTCAGAATAAAACCTATTGTGGAGAACAATTGTAGTTCTTGTACATGGATCGGTCAACTTCATCTTAATATGTATTACAAATGTAGTTAGTATGTTCTCCCATCTAAGAGATTGTCAGTATCCCTGATAGATTCGAAATTTTCATAACAAAATTATCCCATTCGATGATTAACCTCTTTGCAAACTGACGAACTTTGAAGACCTTAAAAATTATATATCAGTCATCAACTGAAACACAAAATCGGCTCTCTCATGAGAAATCTCTTTGTAGATATGTATATTTTATTGATGACTAGTCCTAGCTATGTAAATATAAAGCGATCGGCTAGCTAATGTTTAAATTCTAAGGAATGTAAGGGTGTGTTTACAAATTATTTTGGAATACCATCTAAACGATGAAATGTATGTCAATGAATACAATATCATGTGGATTACTTCTACCAACTATATAATCAGAAACATATTCGAGGAGATATATATGTAGATATGTCCTCGTATATGTCAGTTTTGAACGACACTCATAGAGACGCAGAATCAGAAGAGAATCTATTGTGTAGAACCAGAGAACTTATTCGATGATTAAACTGACAAACTTAGTAGACCTTAATAGTTATATATACAAGCATCCGCTGTAACATAAAATCGGTTCTCTCATGAGAATGCTCTTTATTGATATATTTTATTTATGACTAGTCCTAAATGCATACATTAATGGAAGAGGATCAGGCAACGGTTGTTAGTAATAACGGCATTTCTCGTTTTATCGAAATCACCTGCAGATGTCTTGTTCTTAATGTATATATTATAAGCTATAGATCAGGCCGTTTCTCGTACTAGAGCTTTTGCCAATATCTGCTATAGATGTGTAGACCTAAACAAAGACATTAAAGTGTATAAAAATGGCCTTGGTAGATACTCAAAAAATGATCTTATATGTGAGAGATATTTGCCGAAATCTGCTCCAGGTGTCTTGTTCTAAATGTATATATAGATCTATAGTATAGATCAGAAATCAGTGAAGATTAAAATATTAGCTTTTTACTTTGTCGATGTTTAGTTCTTAATGTAGACCTTAATTATTATAGATTAGGAATCAATAGAGAATAAAATATTAGCATTCATGCTTTTTGTCGATACCTGCAAAAAGTTTTTGCTACTTTTGTACAGATTACTGTAAATATATATGTATACATAAATTTACCTTTAGCAATCACATTATTTTGTTGTCCTTGTTAATCACTTTACTAACGTACACTAAAGTTTTCATTCATAGCCATATTTGTTCACATGTATATACATGTTTAGTGGTTCAATGAATTACAAATATATTGGTCAAACGCATGGATTGTTTTGTTAACAAAGGGACAGTATTATTAAATGACATTTTACTTTCATTCTTCTTCGAAAAAAAGTTCTCTATGACTGTCTGTAAGTTATAATTATACTAATATTAAATCTTTTCGTCTAATTGGAATCATTGATTGTTTAGTTTTAGTAGTTTGTCTAACAACAATTTGATTTCTTTTGCTTGAAATGCTTGAAAACCATACATTTATGTTAATGAATTCTAAATTCTAAATTATAAGTTTTATTTGTCAAAGTATATAGTATAGCTGTTCATTTCTATTATAATAAGACTAGAAATGTAAGATTTCATTAATATGAAAATATTATCATTATATGAAATTATAAACAGGTGTGAATTCTTCACTATTTATATTATATATACTCATGCAAATATCGGCTGTTAGTTGTCAGCATTATATTCAATTAACTTATGTATTTGAAAAATACATATGTATTTGAAAAATATTTGTATGTATAACTTTTATACATATTTTATTAGTTTGCATAAATCAATAAGTTAAAATAAAGGAATATTATAGATGAGTATACGTTTTATTGAAAGTTTAGAAAGAAAATGGAATATTGTCCTTAATCTATTATGATATTTAATAAATTATCGCTATTTACACTAGATAAATAGATAGATAGATAGATTGATAGATAGATACATACATAGATAGATATATAGATAGATAGATAGATAGATAGATAGATAGATAGATAGATAGATAGATAGATAGATAGATAGACAGACAGATAGCTAGATAGATAGATAGATAGATAGATAGATAGATTGATAGATAGATAGTTAGATAGATAGATAGATAGATAGATAGATAGATAGATAGATAAATGGATAGATAGATAGATAGATAGATAGATAGATAAATAGATAGATAGATAGATAGATAGAGAGATAGTTAGATAGATAGATACATAGATTGAATATGGCGATCACAATGCTTAATATATTTATCGACAGCCAGAAGGCAATTAGGGCGATATCAGATCATAGAATTAAATCTAAGACCGTATTGGATTGTAAAAAAGCTTTAAATGAATACTCTCCCAGAGGTAGAGTTCACATCATATGGGTACCAGACCACACGGAAGTAGTCAGTAACGAAAGAGCAAATGTAATAGCTTTAAGGGGAAGGGAGCTCGCGACAGTTAACCTGACAAATGCAAAACAATTCGACGCAACAAAAGCTCAAATAAAAATATAGGTGAAAGAATCCCATAAGACTTCTTGGAATAATGAAACAGTAAGTAGAACCACGAAAATCCTATGGGGTGATCCTGATGAGAGCAAGACAAAAAATCTCCTGAAAATGAGCAAGTCTGCAGTTAGAATGATAGTACGCATTCAGAGTGGACACACAGGATTACGAGCACATTTATGCAAAATTGGACGTTCGGATTCAGACGTATGTAGAGCATGTGGAGTGGACAGTGAAACACTGGAGCACTTTCTTTGCCACTGTCAGGCATTCGTCCAAGTATCTTGGAAGTGATGTTATTCCGGAAATAACATTCCTGACTAACACAGATTGGAAGATTCTTAGGAATTACGTTCAGGAAACTGAGTTTCTGAACACTGAAAAATAATTCATTCAGTTTCCTTTTTTTCTCATGATAAGGAGCGCCCGATTGTCGCCTAGGTGTATTTCTTCGGATTTGATGTAGTATACATTCTCCTATCAACCTAACTTAATCTACATATATTTTAAAATGAACATAATCTTTAATTCTTTATTATTTCACTATCTACGAATTGAAAAAAAATTTAAAATTAAACATACATTTAATATTTATTTACATTTTTGTTTGCCAAACGTATATAATTAATTAACTCTTGTGTAATACAATTTTATTATATTTAAAAGAAAAAATTAATATGTAATTACTCTAATCAATTATATTTAACTCCATATTTGGTAGTTTACTTTATTTGGACACATAATATTTCATAATTTCTCATTAATGACGTCATTTTATTTATTATAAGTGTGAATGAAGTCAGATAAAGCTTTTTATATTGTTTTTAAAATCATTTGTTTTTAATTTATAAACAGTAAAAAAAATTGTTATCATACCCTTCAGCAAGATTGGTGCATATTTTTGTCTTGACTGCAGAAAAAAACTAAAAACTTTTGAATCATTTTATAACTGTTTAAATATTAATGTTAGTCTCCAATATAATTAAAGTCCTATTTCCTTAATTTCGAGCAAATAAATTGAAAATTTGTTTGTTGATTTCAATCCTAAGAATTCATTTTTTTTATTTTTCCGAAAATTTTACAAATATTACAACCCAGAAAAAATTGTATTAGTTCTACAATTAGTTTCTTTTTTAGCGTTCCTTAAAAACTATTTAGAAGTATTTAAGAACCACATCAATATTCTAAAGAACGGGTTCCAGAAGTAATGGTGAAACTACTAGTTCCAAGGCTGTTGTTTAAGAATCTGAAGTGGTTCTGTTTTTAGTCGTTCTAGAACTAGTAGTTTTTAGAACAAATTCTAAAATTTTTCCTGGGAATTATTATTTTTAATTGAGATATATAAATTTACCTCATATTAAAACGTTACGGAGTAGTATTTCTGTAAATTGTACAATGTTTTCTGTAATTTTGAGGAATTTGGATCTTTTGTATAACATGACGTTGGGCAAATTGACACACGATGAATCTTATATATTATACATTTAAGCAAAACTTTTTCAGTAGTCTATATATAATCTCGTAGACTAATTTATAAGGATTTAGGCTAAACCATAAACAAAACTAAATTATCGAGAATTGGATCACCGCTACAGAACGACTCGATTATCAATCTGCCAAAGATTGCCAATTCAGCAACTGCTGTATCAACCGGATTTTTTTTCCTGTTACAGCCAACCTGGACAGATTGTACGTTAGTCAATCGATTCCCCAAATCGATTTAAAGATTGGCAAAATGGCTTTCAAATCATTGTTGAAGAAATATATATAAGATCATAATATATAGAGATAACGTGGCTCTAGGTGTTTTTGATAAACACCCTGACAAAGAATGCAAAATTGTTTTACGTAATTCTGCTATATGAAGCACTTGTCTGATAGAAAAGTTCCATCTATAGCAATTATATTAAAAGGTAATATGTTCAAATGATTACTGGAACGATTCGAAGCATATCATCACATAATCAATTTCTACTGACCTACCAACTTCATTATTGGCCAAATAAAAACAGATATATCGAACGTATCATTTTATTCAGATAATGTTGAAGTCTAGAAACTTATATTGATGATTCCTAGTTATCAAGGGCAGCATTTACATTCCCCGTTTCAACCAAACGGTGTTTTTTGTCTATACGATCACTTTAGGAGGTTAATTTTGTCCATAACAAATGCTATAAACTGGATAAGGTTATACAATGTCCCATTTAATCTCTATCTATATTTTCAAAACATTCGGATCTAGAACTCGAGGCACCACGAGTACCACTTGATCGACACCAAAGAAACCTGGACTTCTTATGATGGTCGTATTTCTATAAGGTTGTGTTTTCAAAGGTGGGGCTTCTCTTGCACGTAGTCATCTTTATAGGGAACATAACTAACTAGGATTATAAATACTGTTACGATTGAATATGAGTCAATAAATTAACAATAATTTGGTGTCAGGAATATCAAGTCTGGTTTACAAATCAGATAATTATTTTTACAAACAGATAAATAGGAACTCTGAACTGGAATTTCCAAAAAAAACCATCCTATGGATAATTTTCCTTTATCTTTCAGGCGGAAATCTACGCGATTATTATCTAAAAGAAATTGTGAAAATCAGAGATATATGTGACGTCGAATAGTCAGAATGCTCTTAATGCTTTTCTATCATATATATTCAGATCTGTTGTCGTACTTGACTTTTTCTGCATCTCTCAATAAACTGGGTAGATACAACAAATTTACATTATATTTTAGTGAAAAATGTGTTAAACCTTTTGCCGACATACGAGAACATAAACTCTAATTGTGAATCGAAGTGTTAAGTGTCTATCTCTATAAATCAATTAATCAATCAATCAATATGGTTCTGTGTAATAGACGCGCTTTTTAAAAAGACTAAATCTTTCATTTAACGTCTCAAGTAGGAATTTTCCTTCTTTGTCAGATATTGGGATTGACTTCACTTTGCGTGTCATATGTAGCTGTAAATAGTATAAAGGTAAACAAGATAATGTAACAAACTACTGTCTCGCGATGAGGTGAGTCAAGTTATTAATTCTTTACTAACTAAATGTAACCAATTCAAGGTCCAAAGCATTATTACCATAAACTAAACAGTTTGAATAGACCAGAGCATAGACTATGCTCTTGTTACATTACGTTAGATTAAAAAGGGTTATAAACCATATAAACAACGGTGTATATCCACTCGGAGACCATAGGGTCTATTGTGATTCCTCTTAAGAAGTGACGATTCAAAAACAGAGACACAAAGATCACTACTAACACAATACAAGAGGTAAAAGAGGATAAATAAATAAATAAATAAAATAGAAAGATAAAAAAGAGTCAGAGTGAAACCCACTTATAAAGCCCAACTAAAGGAGTCACTAATTTCCCTGACAATACCTAGTAGATTGCTAGGGCTAAAAATATCACAGTTTTTCCTAGAACCTATTCCCTGGTAATATAAGTCTGAGATTCTGTATCATATGACGTTGGAAAATAATGTGCTTGATCGTTTCTACTTCCTTCTCATCCTCGCATAACCAGCAATAGTGTAGTATACTGCCTACTTTCTGCAAAGTTTCTGCCATCCCACAATCACCCCAACTCAATCTTAGTCTCACATTCACTCCTCTGAGAGGTACCTTTTGAATATCGAGGAAAGATATATCCTTTTATTAATAATGGGTTGGTGGATAATTCTCTCTTCGAACAAGTTTGTTTACAAGTGTGAAAAGATCGGGAAAGTCTTAATATATTTGAGATTTGTACTGATTTAGTATGCCTTTTTACGCTTCGAGGAATTTTCTCGGTGCTTTTGCCATCTCAAAAAGATATATAGATATATCGGGGCAATTATTGGGTTTAGTTTACTTTTCAAATTCATACATTATTTTCCACATAGAGCAGTTCAAAAAAAGAGGGATCCTGATCCATTTTGTTGGGTATTTTGGACTACCAAATATGTTTCTAGGTGCTGTTGTCGAAACAACAGTACCATTTTAGTAGCATGGTTGTGCGGGCACTGGAATGAATCATTAGATGATGGGGATTGCATTTTAAATAATGTAATCTTTTATGGAATCATAAGGGTGGTCATCTTCAGGTATATCCAGAAGATTGATTTCATCTGATGTGTTGGGGTTTTTCTCCCCTTCTCTTGACTTTTCCTTGTCGGGTGTGCATTGGGTTTCAGCTCATGCTGCCTGTAATTCCGCAACGTCGCTACTATGGCAAGAGACTATCAACATAAATAGTCACAACCGACCCCGGATCGATATGATTCCGCTAGGATCTCTGCTTGGAGGATCTGCTATATTCGTGAGAAAGTTTGAAAGAATATTTAATATTGATATCAGCGATACAGACACCTGCACCTGTGTCGCTATCCATCTTGGATTTGTCAGTGAAGACTGCATACTCCTCAAACATTCTAATGGATACAAGCCAATCATCCCTATTTGGAAATTCTATCAAAGGTGTTTCCTCAAAGTCGTAATACATACTGCTTTATCTCCTTGTTCTTGTTATACCCACTTTCTTTCGTGAGAACAGAACAGCATGCAAACATACAAAAAAATACACAGCTGAATAAAACCAAATACATCTCCACACGCACATGTACATCTTTATCAAATCCACAGTGTTGTTGTTGCTTTTTTAACAAGGCATGAAAAAATGTGGCTTTTTTGATGAAATTTTCAGAGGTTGTCTTGGATTTTTGCTCATATCTCCGTTATTTATAGACCGATTTTGCTGATTTTAAATAGCGATCTTCTCGAAAGCATGTCTAACTGAATTATTGAAGATTAGGATCTCGCCGATATCTGGGGACCTCTAAAAACTGATTTCAATAGACAGACGGACAGACAGACAGACAGACAGACAGACAGACGGACAGACAGATGGACATGGCTTAATCGACTATAACAATCCAGAATAAATATACTTTATAGGGTCGGAAAATTATATTATAGAAATTACAAACGGAATGACAAACTTATATACCTTTCTCACGAAGGTGAAGGGTATAAAAAAGAAACTTAGTCCTAGATTAATATAAATTTTAAACCAAAAATAACTTGTATTTTGTCTTTCTTTTACAGTTACCTAACAGAATGTTATGATGAATTGGGTACACAATACAAAGTACCCATCTATTGTCTATCATATCCCATAAATATTGTTAAAGAAGAAAATGGTCGTGATTCACCTGCCGAATTTTCCGAACCTGTTGATGGTGGCACAGAAATATTCTTAAAACTAAGAATATCCTCATTAATGACAGATGTCAAATTACCGGTATATTCCAAAGATACAGTGGGACAATGTAAAAAGAAATTACAGGTGAATTATAGAAAGAAAATTTGTATAATAAACAAAATAATTCAATTTTATTTTATTTTAAAAGGCTATGGAAGGTGTTGATGCCTGCTGTCAGAGATGGTTTTATAGCGGTAAACTGTTGGGCGATAAAGTGCCCATTGAAGAGTGTAATATACAAAATGGTTATGTTGTACAAGTTATTGTAAATACAGAGCATTATAATCATGACAATAGCACAAGTATTGCCATTGCAAGCTAGCCAATGTTAACCTTAAATAAATATCAATGTAAACATAAATACAACAACTATTATTACTATAAAAACAACAACAACAACAACTACTTTGGTTCTGGCAACGAAATTAAACCGAAATTAAACTATTGCAACAATAGGGGCAACAAGAATAGAAAAAACTGCTTTGACAATTGCAGTATTTTAACAAATTTAAATACTAATTATAAAAATAATAATCATAATATTAATTGTAATTATTTAAAATTAAATTTAAATAATTTACAATATAAACAAAAACGCTGTCACTTAGAACAAATTTCATATAAAGATAAAACATTTGTTGTTACCAAAACTAATGTTGCTGCTGCTGTTGCTGCTACTACTACTGCTGCTGCCGCTGCTGCTGCTTGTTATGGTAAGAAGTTTAATTTTAGTAACTATTGTAAACTTATTGTAAAAATATCAATGATATTGTTGTTGTTTTTAATTATATTACATTTCGTTGCAAATTTGTTGTTAAATTAATGAAATTTTTTGAAACTCAAACAAAATGAAGAAAATTTTAAAATAATTTTGATTTTCATTTAATGTTTCATTCACCTTGAAAAAAAAGTCATGAAAATTTATTAAATTATACATTTATATTTATAGCAAAAACAAATTCAACTGATGAAATACTAAAAAAAATACCTTTTGTACATTTTTATTATTATTTTTTTTATTTAAATATATTTTTTATTATATATATTTTTTTTCTACATTTTAAACTAAATATAAATATAAATTTTGTTGTTTATAGAAATTAGTTTAATATTTAATTAAAATTTAGAAAAGAAAAAGAAATTAAATAAAAAATTAAAAAAAATATAAAGAAAACAAAATATTAACTAATTTTAAGTAAATACAAGTTTAGTTTGAAATTAATTTAACAAAGCAAAACCATAACATTTTTATTTTTAAATTTTTAAAAATTGTTTTTATTTAAATTCAAAACTAAACTGAACTAACAGCAAAAAGAAAGAAAAAAAATATTAAAAACTTTAATGCAAAAAAAAAAGAGAATAAATGGAAAACATTTAAAAAAAAAGTCATACAAAAAATTCTACTTGTAATTTAAAATAATAAATAAATACTTTATGCGTAACAATGTACACAGCCATATTTAAACAAAATAAATAAAATAATTTAAACAAAACAAAACCCAAAAAAGCAATTAATTTAAATACAATATATACATATTAATTAAATTATTTAAAACATTAAATGTCAGCAACAACAACAACAACAAATCTGATACCAACTAATCGTTTGCATTAATAAATTATTAAAAAACAAAACAAAAATAAAAAACAGAAAAAAAAAGAAATTAAATTTATACTTAAACATTTAGTTTGTAAACAAGTGACGCCGCCCTCTTGGCTCAATTTTAAATGCCTGCATTTATACATTTCTACTAGCAAACACACACATGCACACACACACACATCATGTGTGTGTTGTGTGTTTTTGCAGCCTCAAATGCAATAAATGTTTGCATTTAAAATTAAGCTAAGTAAGCGCACTTTTGTGTAAATCAAAAACAAATAAAAAAATTACAAAAAAACAAATAAAAAAAAAAAAATAAATAAATATAACTACTCAAACAAAAATAATCAAAATTAATTTGTTCATGTTAATTAAAATGTTTGGTTTGTAATGTCACACTGGGTTCATTAAATTGTAAGTGCTCTATTATTTAGCTTTTTTCATTCTTGTTGTTATTTTGACGTCATTGTGTTAATCATTCTAAATATTTTAGTGCAATGCTGTAAATTTTTGTATTAAATCATTTCTTTTTTACAGTTCAGTGCTAAGTTTAGAGGAAACTTAATTTCAATGTCTAAAACATTACACTGTGTAAGAAAAATTTTGTCACATTATTGTAACCAATAACCAATTCAATGATTATTAATGAAAACTAAATGTTTAAACAAAAATTTAAACTAAAGTGTGGAACTAGTGTTAGACTAACGAAATGTCGTCTCAAAAAACACAATTCTTGATTATTTGCTAATCATAGAGTCGTGTGCTTTGGCACTGTAACATCTTAATATAAAGAACGTCATGAGCTCTGGCAATAATAACATTAAAAAGGTGACGAACTGCTATAGGAAATTGACGACTTCAGATTCTTTACTTTTCTGATCAGTTTCATATTTTGATAACTCGTAGTTGTAAACGAATTACATTATCTCCCCTTTATCATATTCATGGAACATAGAACTTAACTATAGTTAAGTGTGAAGAAGTGAACAGGAATTGAAAAAGAACTGAACTAGAACTAAACAAGAACTGAACAAGAACCGAACTAGATCTGAACTAGAACTGAACTAGAACTGAACTAGAACTGAACTAGAACTGAACTAGAACTGAACTAGAACTGAACTAGAACTGAACTAGAACTGAACTAGAACTGAACTAGAACTGAACTAGAACTGAACTAGAACTGAACTAGAACTGAACTAGAACTGAACTAGAACTGAACTAGAACTGAACTAGAACTGAACTAGAACTGAACTAGAACTGAACTAGAACTAAACTAGAATGATAACAAGCAAAATCAGTTATCATTATTTTTTGGCTTTTTATTTATTACGTTCATCTATTGTTTGCAAAAAAGTGAAAAATGAAAATGCCGTCGTCATAATCTGTAATGAAGTTCGCTGTTAATAATCATCATAAAACAATTCAAAATATTATTTATAATTACACTTTTAAAACATTCAACATTCAAGAAGTAAATTCTGCCAGCTGACAACTTAAATGGTTTATTTGTATTCAGTAGAAATATAAGAAAATCCGTTTTCATTTCACGCATATGAATGTACCAAGAACTTCTCATTACTGCTTCGCCACAACGTTGACTATTAATAGTAATAACTTCACCGAAATAGCAAATCACCAGCATTTCCACAGCTACCAAAAGTAAATAATTTGCCAATGATAATATTTTCATATAAGATGTATCAGCATTGATTGTCTAGCAAACAAATTTTAAGTTTAGTTGAGTTTTAGATGAATGAAAGATCACTTACCTTAACCGCCACAAATGCCACCAAACACATTAAAAATATTACCTCTCCAGTTTTGAAAAACCATATAATACTACAAAAATCATCCATTTTCTTTAAACATTCCAGTATATAACGATGATGATCAATGCAATTTTTAAATGCATTACGAAAATGATAGCGAAAATCTCGACGTTCTCCTCTATATGTTGCCGACGTTTCCAAAGTGTTAACATCACTTACTATTTCCTTGGAACAATAATATTCATTTACTTCTTGTACTTCAAATTCGGGAAGCTTATATGCCATTCTTTCAAAATAAATTAGATAGGAATAGTCTAGCTTTGAACAAAGTGCTGCAATTTTATTTTCTTACCTTAAATCCATTTGCGTAGGATTTCTTTTGATAGCAATTGTTGCTAAAATATTCTTGAGACTACAAAATAAAACATCATATTGTCCTGATATTAGAATACATAAGGTCATATGAAAACTACTTGAGGAAGAAAAAGCAGCTGCAACTTGTATTTGACCAACAGATTGAAGGAAATACATGGTTTCATAAATGATCGGTTGCTGACAGAAGGACGCAAAAATAAATATTAATTGCTCAGGAATATTTGTAGAATTACTTCTAAAAGGTATAATAGCTTAAAGAGATTAATTATAAATGATTTAAATGTAATTAAAATAAGTGATTTGTTCATGCAATCATTTCTGTCGATAAAAAAATGGATCAATTGAGACAACCCGAAGTGCATGAAATCTTATGTGAAGCACGCCGACAAGCAGATAATCTATGGCTATAATGTAGTTCTCTCTATGAAGCTCTCCATCTATTATGTTTAGCCGACACCGGGTCAGACAGTCACGAAAATAACTGATTCATTATAAAACGGCAAAGAATATGTGACCAGATAGGTTGTCATAATGTTTTACAATTAGGTTAGGTCCGAAGAAATACACCTAGGACGCTATCGGGACTGTTGAGCTCTCCTTATAGAAAAAAAAGTTTGACTGAATGAGTTATTTTTCAGTGTTTAAAAAACTCAGTTTCCTTAACGTAATTCCTAAGAATCTTCCAATCTGTGTTAGTCAGGAATGTTCTTTCCGCAATAACACCACTTCCAAGATATTTGGATCTAACTTCGACGAATGTCTGGCAGTGGCAAAGAAAGTGTTCCAGAGTTTTATTGTCCTCTCCACATGCTCTACATTCGTCTAAGTCCGCACGTCCAATTTTGCATAGATGTGCTCGTAATCCTGTGTGTCTACTCAGAATACATACCTTCAGACTTGCTCATTTTAAGGGGATTATTCGTCTTGATCTC
The DNA here is from genome assembly GCF_022045245.1 of Lucilia cuprina. Taxonomy (NCBI): domain Eukaryota; kingdom Metazoa; phylum Arthropoda; class Insecta; order Diptera; family Calliphoridae; genus Lucilia; species Lucilia cuprina. The sequence continues at coordinate 75,897,353 of NC_060952.1, forward strand.
ATCAGGATCACCGCATAATATCTTCGTGGTTCCACCTATCAACGTTTCCGGGGCCTTGGTTGAAGTAGTACACATGGCACTACTTATACCCTTTCCTCAATTGAATATTTTACTATAGTTCTTAACCATTTCTCAACAAATATTAACACAAGTTAAAGTAATGAGACAAGATTATACTTTTCTAAGAGTTAAATCCGCGATCTTTGGCTCCAAGGTACTGTTCTCTATTTGATCTATTATGATCAGCTGAAGTTGTTTTATTTTACAAACGACCAGAATATGTGACCATATAGGAGGTAATAATAGTTTACTATAGTTCCTAACCTTTTTCCGACAAATTTCGAAAAAAAGTCAAAACCCTGAGACAAAGTTTTTTTAATGAGCTACGATGACCTTTTTTGAAGGGGCTCAGACAAAAATATTGGACACCGGGTGAAAAATTTCGTAGGCGTGAGTAATCTAACAATCTTTGACAACATTTATGAATTAAAACCATTACAGGGAGTTTAACTTATTTACATATTGATTTTGGGCAAATGAGCACTATGTCGCAGAATTTATCTGGTACTTTTAGACATTAATACCAAATAGAATACCATAATGAAGTGGAACCTTGTTATATATAAGAGAGCATTAAGCGAAAACTTTTCAAGAAGCTTGGCATTATATGACTCTCGGTTAAGGAGAGCATTGAAAGATCTTGTCTAAATCAATATTACCAGCCAAAAGGCAAATCCGTATTAGAAGAAATTATTAACCGAATGCTCTTCCAGAGGGCTGACCTAAACCATTGCTATTTGAAATAATAAAACAGCGAGTGAAACCACAAAGACCCTATTGCGAAACCCCAACGATAAGAGCGTAGAAATTTAATTTTTCTGATGTCATTGTGGTCTGGAACTCGAATAATAGTAACAGGAAGAAATAATTAACCGAATTCTATTGCAGTGAACTGACCACCGAGGACAGACTTAAACTACGGCCATTTGAAGTAATGAAACAGTGGTTGGAATCACAAAGATCTTAATGGGTAACCTCAGCGAGAATAGCACGATAACCCTCTGCTAATGAAAGTTTTATTTAATGGTAGTATTTCGATTGGATACAAGGGATTAGGGACAATTGCGTTGAGAATTATAATTTTGATTGTCATTGTGTTCTGGAACTCGAATCACAGCAGCAGAAACAATTATTAACCAAGGACTCACTTAAACTACGGGCTTTTGAAATAATGAAATAGTGGGTGGAACCGCAAAAATCTTATTGTGTAACCCCAATGAGCAGAGCATCATAACCCTCAGCGACTCTGAGTTTTGCTTTTGTTTGAGTGGACACAAAAATAAGGGGCAATAGTGTTAGAAATTTTATTTCTACGATTGTCATTCTGGTCTGGAACTCGAATCAATTGCTACAATTATAATTGAAAATACATTTCGAACGTTATATGTTTTAGTTGATAGACTTGAGAGATGCAAGAATGTCACAGATATTAGACAAACTAATAGAGACCAAAGTCATCTCTCCTGACCCTAGAGTTGCAACAATTTTTGAACCGTCAGTGTGAATTGATATTGCGTCTTCTTGAAGGTCAGTGTTTGTGGCCGAGTCGTCTCTTATTTAATGTTATTTTCGGAAATAACAACGATGAAATATAATCAATCAAACAGAAGACACGGTAAAGAGTCTACTTAGATAGTAAGATTACCTGATAATCAAAAGGATACCAACAGGTTAAAGGCAGACTACGATCTCCGTAAGTGATGGGTAAAATCAACCAGCATATGGCGCACAAATAACACGAATACAAATACAGTTTAATCCATTTGTTTGACATGGCTAAAGTATCGTCCATGGTGACGTAAGTAAAACCTTTTTATAGCATGAAACAAACATATTATTAACTATATGATATTCATTTCCGTTAATGACTAAACATACCAATGGCCGAACGTTGTTTGCAGTTAAAATTTATAAAATCCATTAAATCCTCTAATTTTTTTGGTCGCATGCGACGAAAATACAATTTCATGACAATGGTCCATAAATAAATAACTGTTTGCATTAAACAATTTACCAATAGTTCCAAGTCACCCGTGTGGTAATTCAGAAATATTGTGCAAATATACAAGACTGCAATGTGAATGCTGACAAAATATAGAAATATTTCAAATAGTATTTCCAACATGATGGCCAGATACGAAAGAGAGTACGGCAAATAGCGTTCCAAATGTATGCGATACATTTGAGCACAATACATATTGCGGCGTATATATTTAAAGTAATCTTGGCGTTGAAACATGCTTCGGAACACCTGCTGACTCCCTCTAGATTAATACTGACGGTTTCTATTCAAATTCTATTTGTTTTTATTTGTTATAGAGTATCAACTCTGTAACCTTTTGCAAAAAGTTCTTTATTAAAAATGCAAAATTTAAATTACATTTTACTATATCGATATGCATTTTAAATGAAAAGTCCACCTAAAAAAAACTATTTATTGAAATGGTAAATAGGAGAGTGGACATTAAGGATTTAAATTATATCTGTTTAAATGATTATAAGTTGTAACACCACAATTATATTGTGTAAACATTTTAGCAATTTGAATTTTGTTTATAAACAATTATTAAAAGTAAGGGGAAACTAAACTAGTTACGTGGCACCTTCGTAGGTGCTGTACTTTCATTTATCTCGTTCATCCAAATTCTGTAACAAAGTCAAGAAAGAGAAAGCTGTGGATAATATCTGAAAGGAATAAAAGTCCTTTAAGAAACTTTAATTTAATTATTCACTATTACTTACACTTTTAAAACATTCAATATTTAAGGTTATAATTTTTCCAGCTGTCAACTGAAAAGGTCTTTTCGAATTCAAAAGCACGAAAATATAATCAAATTTTATATCACACATATAAATGTACCATGGAATTCTCATTAAAGCCTCACCACAACGTTGACTATTAATATAAATCAGTTCACCAAAATAGCAAATAATTAATAGTTCCCAGATGACCAAGAATAAATATTGGGCTAGTGATACAATCTTCATAATTGAATTAGCACTGGTAGACTTGGGAAAAATATTCATAAGAAAAAACTAATTCCAATTAACACTTTAATACCAACTTACTTTAACCGATACAAATGCCACCAGACATAATACAGATATAATTTCTCCCGTTTTGAAAAACCATATTGGACAATAGAAATCTTCCATTTTATGCAGACATTCTATAATATAACGATGATGATCAATACATTTCTTCAGAGCATTATTAAAATGGTAACCGAAATCTTCTCGCTTTGAAATTTTTGTACTGCGGACTAGAGTATCAATATCGCAAGTTTTTTCCTGGGAGCAATAGTATTCACCGATTTCGGATTTTTGTAGTTTGTACAGCTTTCTGTAGTAGAAACAAGTATAATATAAATTTAAAATCATAAATAACATGTAAAATATTATAGTGGGGCGTGGCCGATCATATAAAACCCTACACCTGTTACAAAAAAAGATTTATTCAATTCACAATTGGTGTTGTACGGTTGTATCGTTTGAGAGTCTTGAGATATGCAAGAATGTAAGCTTAGATGATAATGGTTGACGTTTCGAGGTCGTATGTTTCTTGTAGTAGTAGTATGTCGTGATTTTTTTATTATTGATTTGTTTTTGTTTCAAAAAATTTTATTTGAAAAATGCCATACAACCCTACAACGATACGACATCAGTTGTGAATTGGACAATTGTGATTTAGTTTTCATAGTAAAGCATTTAGGTTGAATTGTACCTTGCCTTAGATATACTTAAGCCATTTATTGTTGAATAAAATTGTGAACACTTAAGTCAAATTTTGAAGGCGGCTTTTTATAGGGGCTAGGGTCAAATGAGGCACTATATTACATAGGGGGTTGTCAAGGTTAGTATAGAACTTGGTTTTGTAGCTTTTTGTCGAGATACGAGTATATTAAACATTAATTATAACTATAGAAGATCTTGCGCCAAATTTTATTGAATTATTTTTAAAATTGCGACGTGTAGTTTGATTGCAAAGTTTACAATACCTATTCTACAGTTCAGTTGTATGGGGGCTAGTTAAAATAATGTACCGATGTAAACCATTTTTAATAGGCTTCGTTCCTGGGACGAAAACATAATTATGAACTTAGGCGAAATAATAGATCGATGTTAACCATTCTCAATACGCTTCGTCTACGGTACTATAGAAGATCTTGCGCCAAATTTCATTGAATTATATGCAACAATGCGATCTGTAGTTTGATTACAACGAAACTAGTATCTCTGGTGTTGGAAATTACGAACAACCTAAACAGAGTCGTTGACTTTTTAATGAGGCCTTCTGTAGCGGTACAGAACGACTTGTCTGTGTTTAATTATGTCTTTTTCGACAATTGCCCCAATCTTTATTCAAAAGGACTATGAGCAGAGATGAGATGTGTGCTGTCTTGGCAGCATACCTATTTCGGTGTAATATGCTATAAATTTTAGTATAGGTACTAGATCAGTGGGCCTTTTAAACCACTAGGTCTCAATGGTATTATTAAAGCTAAACATCAGCACAATTATGCCCTATTTAATCTGGATATTATATAAGAGCTGCTTTCACTGGTCATGTATCTCAGAATCATGCACCAATTGTGGGAGAAGGAAGGCTTTACATACTCGTCCGATAAATTTCGGAAATGCCAGTCTGTCGTTTTTCATCTTAATAACTATGGAGAGGATTATTGATCTTCATCCTACCCGACTTTCTTTATCTTAACATGTGAACATATGAAAGGAAAATCTGTTGAGACTGTGTTAAGTTCACTTATAGAAAAAACTTTAGAGCTTTAAGAATTTGCATTTGTAGCCATTTTAGATAATGACCAATGTGCTCCCAAGAGCAATTTGTCAACCGTTAGTTATTCACTTTTAAGTTTAGATTGATTCTCGGTTGTGCTAGACATATGACATATGCAGGCGATGTAACAGTTGCTGTCTCTGACAAAGGTCGTGCTACTATCTTCCAATGCCTATAAAACTCACCTAGACAACTTATTTTGTGGAGCACTGCTATTATTTCCTAGATGCTAAAAGCGGAACAAATTACAGAGTATAACTGCAGATTAGTAAAATGTGGTTTTATGCAAAGATTGGGTATGGAGTTTTCCTGATGTTTTCTGGTGCTCTCTGATGTCTACTCTGTTTTGATAAAGCAGATGATTTGATAGAATGGATGGAATAATTGATGGATTTAACGGATGAATTGATGATGTGCTAAATAATGGTTTAGCAAGAGGGGACGTTGGGAGTTGTGATGCGTCACTGCCCTTTCTAGCATTTATCAGCGATTATCCTACATGGCTGACATGCATAACTTATTAGGGTGGGTCTTTGTGAATTAAAGTCTTGTCGCATAATATTATCCGTGTTTCGGACTACCAATAACGCCCCTCTAGGTGCTCTAGGTGAATCGATACAGATATCTCAGTAGTGTGGTTGGGCGGCATTATTGTCGGTGTTAGATTGACCTTGCTTATGACACCTGTCCTTCCCCAACGGTGTAACTAAAACAAGATATAAGATAGCTCGGGTACACCTATATGGACCGGACATCCATATATGTAAATTACAACTTGTGTAAGATACACAAAGGATCAGAGGTGAGTTGTTGCTTAGTTTTACTCACGCAGTGGATGAAAAATACCACCGTGAAATAGGCCGTCAAGATAAGTGTTCACGTAAAGCAATATCACACACTTTACAGGGAATCCGAATTTGTACTAAATTTGAACCACCGATTAGATATCTTTCAAAAGTCTGCAAGATTTGAACCTGAAATCGGAAATTTCATCAGTTCATATTATAAGGCTTAATAACGTGAGAGGCTAGGTTGTAAATAATTTGTGTGGCTGCCATTAATTGTGATTCCACACATACCAGTAGTAGTAAATTTATATTCCAGATAAGATCTGGGTCAGTACAAAAAATCTAGTGAAATCGCTGATTTGAAAATTGTATCGTCATACCTCAATTCAATTTGCTTTCTTCTATTTATAGCAACTGTTGCTAAGACATTCTTAAGACTGCAAAATAAAATATCATATTGTCCAGTTATAAGAATACATAAAGTCATATAAAAACCACTTGAGGCAGAAAATGCAGCGGATACTTGTGTTTGGCCAATAAATTGTAGAAAATATATGAATTCATAAATTATCGGTTGCTAATGGGAATAGATGAGATACATGGAATTAAACAATTTATGTGATTAATATTTTCAATTAAAAATACACCTTATAATCGAAGGGATACCAACAGGCTAAAGGTAGACTACGATCGCCAAAAGTTATGGGTAAAATCGACCAAAATATAGTGCCCAGAAAACAAGAATATGAATACACTTTAGTCCACTTATTCGATTTGACTATAATTTTGTCCATAGTGATGTAAGTAAAACCTGTAAAGGAAATATGTCAAATGACATTTCAAAAACTTCCGTTAGTTAGAGTTCCAACACTTACCAATAGCCGAACGTGTTTTATAGTTTAAATTGATAAAATTAAATAAATCCTCTAGTCTTTTGGGTTGCATGCGACGAAAGTATAATTTCACAATAATGGTCCATAAATAAATAATTGTTTGCATTAAACAATTAACAAATAATTCTAAATCTCCTTTGTGAAAATTCAAATAAATTGTGCACATATACATGATTGCAATGTGGAAGGTGACAAAATAGAGAAATATTTCCATGACTAATTCCAACAATATACCCAAACCACGCAGTCCCTTTGGCAATCGTCGTTCCAAATAAAAGGAATACATATAACCGTAATACATTATAAAACGTACAAATGTAAAAAGATCTTGACGTTTAATTGGCTTTTCCCCATCCTCAATTTTAACTTTAACAACAGTTTTACTCCAATATTTATTTGTTGGAAAATTCATTACTGAATTTTTATTTTTCAATTTTCGCTGTTTATAATATCTTTTAACAACTATACTCATTTCTTCTAAGTCTGATTATTTCCTAAGGTCAGAATATACTAGCAGAAACGACTAGCAAATTATTTCAATAGGTTGCAAATATTGTTTTATACAAAAAAAAATATTTTTAAACGTTCACACGTGCCTATCATTCATGTTTATGATTATAGGTTAGAAACAGTTTTATGCATAAAGTTATAAATGTCTACTTCAAAAGTTCACAGTGCTCACATTTGCAAATTTAGAACGATGAAATTCAAAATAAGAAGTCCTTAGTTTTAAACGATTTTTTGAATACACACAGTATTAAAACAATTGTTCAGGCTTCCTGCAGCATGGAAAGGAAAATATTCAATAAAGTTTCTGCTCATTAAGAAATTGTCAACTTTTGTTCACAATTTCCCATTATATTATATATTTTAAACTATACTAGACTAAAGACTAGACTAAAGACTAGACTATAGACTAGACTATAGACTAGACCATAGACTAGACCATAGACTACACTATAGACTAGACTATAGACTAGACTATAGACTAGAGTATAGACTAGACTATAGACTAGACTATAGACTAGACTATAAATTAGGCTATAAACTAGACTATTGACTAGACTATA
>NC_060952.1:75905061-75914191 GCF_022045245.1 Lucilia cuprina
ATTAGCATATTTAGTGTTTCTAAAGCTAAAAATTTTATCTAAATTGGATCATTGTGTTTGAATAAAATCAAATTTCCAGTTTTTACCCCTTTTGGTACTTTTTTTCTACCCAATAACGAAATAAAAATTCTATTCCAAAATGTTGCAACATCGTAGTGGGAGCCCGTTATTACGTATTTATATGTATAAGTTAATAAACCAAAATCAATGTTTTATGAAAAAAGTACCAAAAATAGGTACAATTTTCACCCCTTAAACATCCGAATAACCAAAAAGTACTAAATTTATATTTTTATTTTTTCGTCAAGTTATGAAGAAGTCAAAAATATTGTTTGAATGTTCACTGGTTTAAAAGATACATGGGGTGCAAAAAAGTACCAAAATACAGTTTTTACCCGTTTATTCCCTAAAGGGGCCGAAATTGAAAAAAGTACCAGACACCTGTCCGCTTATTTTTTAAATGAACGACGATAAGCTTTAAACTATTTTTGTATCTGTTTTAGTTTAGAAGATATGAGGTTACCGATTATACCCGTTTTTACCCTTTTTTACCCCCTAAACATTCGAATTTCCAAAAATCCCGTCTTAGTGGATCTATTTTGTGGGAGACCTACCCCCTGTCCAAATTTCAGCTCTTTAGCTCTAACCGTTTAGGCTGTGCGATGATGAATCAGTCAATCAGTCAGTCAGTCAGTAACGTTAGAATTTTATATATATATAGATTAATTTTAATGTAGTCGAATAGAAAAATAAGAGTGAAGGAGATTGAGAAAGTAAACATGAAGAATCTTAAAGGGTTTTTTTGGTCCTATACTTTTATTTTGGGGTAGTAAAGTGGACTGGATATATTTAGTAAATTACATAAATTATAAAATTCATAGTACCACTGTCAACAAATAAAAAGTTTGTACACATTTTTTCCTGTTAAACATTTTACACTAATAGTTAATAATAAATCTTTTCGAAATGACCAACAATTTGTCATGTTTATAGCCAAATCACCAGGGAAGACGAAAATATGCTCGAAAAAAAGAGTTTTAGGCGCAAATATGCAGTAAAAATTTTAAATATGCTTTAAAATTTTGAAAATATGCTCTAAAAATAAATTGTTTAGTTTTTAACATTAAAAAGCTCAACAAGACTCAAAATATAATGAAAGATTTAATGCCATGCTTCAAGATTTTAAGAAAAAAATTTTTTTTTTTTAATTAAAACAAATCTTAAGATTAAATTTTGGAAAAAAAATGTTTTTTAAATATACAAATATGAAAAACTGAAGCGTAAACCTCAAAATATGCACTAAAAGAGTAAAATAAACATGCGATTGCATATTTTGGTTTTCCTGCTAATCACTATACCCTAAACTATAAACCCTTTTTTATCACTTCTGAAACTATTTATTGCAAATATCTTATTATGTATCAAATTTTTATTAAATCAAAATTTTCACTTTTAATAAGAACATTTGGGACAAACCGCGTTCAATCATCACGCTGATCCATCTTCTGTAATAAGGTTAAAAATGAAAATGCTGTTGTTATAACCTGCAAGTAATACACATTTTGAAGTTAATCCACATAGATTCACTTATTCATACTTACACCTTTAAAACGTTCAACATTTAAGGTATAAATTTTGCCAGCTGTCAACTTAAATGGTCTTTTTGAATTGAGGAGGAATAAAAGAAAATCATATTTCATTTCACGCATATGAATGTACCAGGGACATCGCAATAAAGCTTCGCCACAGCGTTGACTATTAATGTAAATCATTTCACCAAAATAACATATAATCAATAATTCCCAGGCAACCAACACTAAATATTGACCCAACGATACAGCTTTCATAAATGATGAATTAGCAGTTGTGGACTGAAAACGAAAAAAAAAATTGAAAGTGATTTTTATAAATTGCAAATCATTAATTTTCACACTTACTTTCACCGAAACAAATGCCACCAAACACATTAGGAATATTACTTCACCCGTTTTGAAAAACCATATTGGACTGTAGAATGCTTCCATTTTATTTAAACAATCGACAATATAACGATGATGGTCAACACACTTCTTTATTGCATTACGAAAGTGATGACGAAAATCTTGTTGTTCATTATTTGTGTTAGTGCGAACTAATGTATTAACATCGCAGGTTATTTCCCTGGAACAATAGTATTCGTTGATTTCGGGTGCTGTAAATTCTTGTAGTTCGTATAGTTCTCTATAATGAAAAGGGGTAGACTGTTTTTGAGAAAATTTTCTATATAGAATGAAGAAAATAAAAAACAAATAAAACAAGCGAGAGTGTTATATTTGGCTGTGCCGAATTTCATACACCCATAATCAAACCGTAGGCCTTAAAAGGAATGCTCCCCTATAAACATCAGGGCGATATTACTCATCAAATTAAGTGAATAGGATCGAATATTACTTCCGTACAAATTTCGCATACGTTAAAGTAATTTTCTTATAGACCGATCCTTAGTAGAGAAGTTTTAACTCGTATAAAAAATATGTGTGTCGAATTTCATCACTGTACTCGTATTTTTAAGCCAGTTAAAGTCATATTCTGCAGAGGACCTTATATGAGGGGTAGGGTCAATTATAGAATGATTAACATAGAATTAGGTAGAGAGATTTTGGATCATCTGCAACTTATTTATGTTGAATTTCATCGCTATACTCTTACTTTTGAAGCAGATGTGCTCATTAAAGAGGTTTTTCGGGGCTCCACTTGTATGGGGGCTATCCGAAAACGTGGACCGATACATTTTCAATACCAAACAAATCATCATATTTGTGGAAAACTTTAATTCTCTATTTCGTTTCATTCGGACTCTATCGTGCTTTCAACAGACAGTCATGACTAGTTTTTCTTAGAATTTAATAAAGACCCAGTGTATATACTTTTGTGGGTCTATGACCAATATTTCGATGTGTTACAAACAAAATGTCAACATCATTATACCCCTATCTTTCTTGATAAAAAGGATATTCGGGCGTGATCGACCCTATGATACCATGCACCAGAAATGATGAATTTAACGGATGGAGTGATGGTATAATGATGTTTTTGACTGTGGTCTAGCAAAAAGGGACTGATGTACGAGGTGCAAGGTCGTCACTGCCCTTTCTTTAATTTATTCGCGATTTTCCTACATCGTTGAGTGCATGCTCAACTTATCACAGTGGGTCATTGTGGCCACAGAAATAAAGTCTTGTCAATTAATATGATCCGTGTTTCGGACTACTAATTATGGCCCTACAGGTGCTGTTGCCGAAACAACAGAGCCATCTAGTAGTGTGGTTGGGCGACATTATTGTCAAGAGGAGAGCTAGCTCAAAACACCTCTCCTTCCCCAACGAGACTACTATGACAAGAGATTAGATAGCTTGAGTAATTGAGCAAAGTGCTTGTGCATGTAGCGGACCATCCATGTACAAAAATTGCAACCGACGTGTAAGATACACAAAGGGTCAGTGGTGAGTTGTACTCACCCAGTGGTTGTAAAAGTACCACCGTGACATAGGGCTAGGCGCCAGGTACTCTCGTAAAGCATTTTGACTTCATAGCCTCCCGAATAAATTGGGAGGGTATAAAACGTCCATTTATCTAGGAAACTAGAAGATATAGAGCCAAAACAGTGATAATCTGTGATCACTTCGATTTCTAATGAAAGAAATGGTAATCTGTGATCACTTCGATTTCTAATGAAAACACTAAAGTACATTTATCTTGGAAACTAGACGAGATAGAGCCGAAACAGTGATAATCCGAGATATCTTCAATTTGTCATAAAAAATAGATTTTTTTAGGCAAAACATAAAAGTTCTTTCATCTTGGAAACTAGAAAAGATAGAGCTAAAATAATGATTATCTGTGATCACTTCGATTTCTCTTAAAAATTGTTTTTTGAGTGAAAATATAAAAATCCATTTATCTTGGAAACTACAAGAGATAGATTTACACCCAATGATATTTGTGATCACTTTGATTTAACATAAAAACCGGATTCTGAGTGAAAACATAAAAGTCCATTTATCTTGGAAACTACAAGAGATATAGCCAAAACAACGATAATCTGTTGTCACTTCGATTTTTTAATAGAAACCGAAATTTTGAATAAAAATAAAAAAGTCCATTTATCTCGAAAACTAGATAGATACTGGTTGAGATATAGATTAACTGTCACATAACATGTTCAACTTTCAGCATATTTTAACAAATTTAAAATTTCACTTACCTTAATTCTCTTTTCGTTGCACATCTATTGATAGCAATAGTTGCTAAAATATTCTTAAGACTACAAAATAAAACATCATATTGTCCTGAAATCAGTATGCCCAATACCATATGAAAACCACTTGAGGCAGAAAAAGCAGCTGCTACTTGTATTTGACCAACAGATTGAAGAAAATACATGGTTTCGTAAACGAATGGTTGCTGCAATAAAATTAGGAAAAAATTAAATTTAATAATATATTTCAATTTAAGTTTAGTTTTATATGAGTAAGTAAACCTTATAATCGAATGGATACCAACAGGCTAAGGGTAGACTACTATCGCCATAGGCAATGGGTAAAATAAGCCAAAATATGGTGCCAAGGAAACAACAGTAGACATACGTTTTAATCCATCTATTCGACATGGCCAAACTGCCATTCATAGTCACGTACGTAAATCCTTTTTATGTCATAGAACAAAAACAAGAAAAATAGAGAATAAAGTGCAAAATGTTCAAACAATACACAAGCAGTATACTTGTGTATGTGTATATTTCCATTGGAAAGTACTGAGTACACACTTACCAATGGCCGAACGTGTTTTGTAGTTTAAATTTATAAAATCAATTAAATCCTCTAGTCTTTTTGGTTGTATACGACGAAAGTACAATTTCATAATGATGGTCCACCAGTAAATAATCGTTTGTATTAAACAATTGACCAGCAATTCCAAGTCTCCCTTGTGATAATTCAAATAGATGGTGCACATGTATAAAATCACAATATGTACGGTGACAAAATAGAGAAATAATTCTAATATTAATTCCACTAAAATGCCCAGACCAGAGAGCAGATGAGGTAAATGACGTTCCAAGTGAAAGGAATACATATCAGCGTAGTACATGGTATAACGTATGAAAGAGAAAAGATCTTTACGTTTCACCATAGCTTCCAAATCCGTCATTTTTGTATGCTGCTTTTCCGAGTTTGAAATTTAATACTGAAGTTTTGTTTTTAGATTTTTTTCCCTTTTTATGTGATTTTTTTTTATTGAATCTATATAGAAAATATTTGGTGTTTAAAATAGTTTGTCTTTAAATTAGTTGTAACACCTCTTAAATAGTTTAAACACTTAATTTTATTTATTTGTAAAACAAAAACTTTATTTGTTATTAATAATGCATGCATGTGTGCGTTTTAAATGCGTATGTTTGTGTATTAGTTTAGTAAATATCCTTTTAATCTACATTTTATAAAATAAATATTAGAACTTATTTTTGGTGATTATAGTTTAGGGCTAATTTAATTGCTTAAAGTGTTTTTGTTGTTCTTCATTATTTTCAAAATAAATAATAACAAAATGGCTGTGTACTAGATGTTTGACAGTAATGTATTAATTATATAAGAAAAAAGTAAGGGGAAATTGGTCTTAAATTCTATAGTCTAGTCTATAGTCTAGTCTATAGTCTAGTCTATAGTCTAGTCTATAGTCTAGTCTATAGTCTAGTCTATAGTCTAGTCTATAGTCTAGTCTATAGTCTAGTCTATAGTCTAGTCTATAGTCTAGTCTATAGTCTAGTCTATAGTCTAGTCTATAGTCTAGTCTATAGTCTAGTCTATAGTCTAGTCTATAGTCTAGTCTATAGTCTAGTCTATAGTCTAGTCTATAGTCTAGTCTATAATGATTTAAAATGCTATTGTGTAAGTAAAGTTTAGCATTTTAACTTCCTACATGGCAATCAAAGTTTTTATTGGGATATTATACATTTCTTTGTAAGTTTTTTTATTTGTTTGTTTGTTGGTTTATTTGTTGCGCGTCAAAGGTGAAAACGACGAAAAATTAGAAAAATTGGTACTTTTGTGCTAAAAACTTATTTTTGGCTATTTAAATGGAAAAATTTGCGAAAAATTGGGAAAATCGGTACTTTTGTACTTGATAACGAATTTTTGTATATTCTAAAACGAAATTTTTTTCGACTTAGTTATCTAAAAGACGTAATACACGGTTGTTAGGTCTTACAACGTTGTCAGTAAAATGTTCAGAAAATATCTAACAATCGTCTAAACTTACAATTCTTCATTTGCAACGTTGTCAGACTGACAATATTTGTAAGTGTAAATTTGTTTGTGTTATGAGACATTTTCTGCACATTTTACTGCCAACGTTGTAAGATGTAACAAGCGTGTTTTCGTTGTAAAAGTTTGGTCAAAACGGGTTAAAAGGGAGAAATGATGAAAAACTGTCAAAAGTACTGTTTTTGTCTGTTCTAAAGCTAAATACTTTCGATCTAGCTTTTAAAGTGTCAGAAATATGTATTGGGAAAGAGTCTTTGTGAAAGTTGGTCCAGGACCAGGATGTGAAATAGGCTTGTAGGTAACTCAATCTTAACGGGTATTTATGTGTAGTTTAGGTACTTTTTCGGAAATATGGAAATACTTGAGAAGTATTTTGCTGTAATCAGTCAAAAGATATATTTTAGAAAAAGTAAATAAAAATGGGTAAAAAGGGGAGTTTCGTGTTATTCATAAGGTCCACACCTAAATGGCTGGGCCGACTTTAAGAAATTTTCAACAGAAATGTATCTTTACTTAGAAGTTTCAATTGGTTATATCACTATTCCAAAAAATCAAAAAGGGACGAAATACGGAATTAATTAAAAAACTTACCCCTTTATTCATATAAAAATTTACAGATAAAATGAACGATTTTTTTGTGTAATCTTAAAATGATATAAAGTTTTTGAATTTGTGAATTTTGAATTTATAAATATCAATAATTCGTACACATTAAACTGCAAAGGAAATATTTGTATTTTTAGTACATTTTTTGATACATTATTATATTTATTATGACAACGACTGAATCGAAATTTGTGAAATTTGAACCGAAGACTTCAAGTCTGTCTTGGAAAGCATTCATAGACATTTTTTAAAACATAAATACGAAAAGGGGAAAAATTAGTTCACACTTTTTCTCTACGTCAATGAATATTATTTATTCTAAGGCCCCTTTCACACGAGCACACAAGTAATATGATCTGTGAAAATTTTATGTAGAAAGATACGGATAACACGATATGTTATGAAACCTGACTATATCGAGTAAAATACTGATGGAAAATTTGATATTCGTATGGCCCTCTTCGTCGTATTATATCAGGGATATAAACTCAAAAAAGTAAAAAAGCTGGAAACTCACTTTGTTATTGTTTTATACCAGTCGTATAAACACAAAAAGTATAAATCATACGACTTTTATTCTCTTTTTTGAAATACAGATGGAATTGTTTCTTACTTATTCAAAGTGTGATCGTGTGAAGGCTCCTTTTAGTGAAGTACCTTTTCAAATGCTTTGAAGAGATTAAATCATGCTTTATATATATATATATATATATATATATATAAAAGTATTTTATTATAAATCATTTTAAATTCCGCACAACGCCGGGTACAAAAAGCTAGTCTATCTATATATGATCTAGATTATACAAAACTACGAACAGATTGACAAACTTATATACATACTCTACTGAGCTATATGTAAAACCCATTTCCAACATTCATGCGGGTTGACCTTTATATTTAAAACTAATTTGAACATTGAAATAAAACTTTTCTATAGTTTTTTTTTAATTTTCCACATTATGAACCATTAAATTAACTGCTGTAAACGCCTAAAACTATTTCTAAAATAAAATTATTTATTTATAATGCAAATGATGCTGAAAATAGAAAACATTATTTCATTATTTGTTTATTATGGTGGATAGAGTTAATGTTTAGGAGAGTATGAACAAAATATAAAAAGATAAATTAAAGCAATTTGTTACCCTTTGTTCCGCAACTAAGTATTTATTTAAAATAAAACATTACACTAAAAACTTTAATACCATCTCTTTAATACCATCTCTATATATGTTTAAAAATCCAATTTAATGAAAAATCAGCAGACGAAGAAGTGCTTCTAGATAGCTTTATTATTATTTTATTGTTTCACTAAACTTATTAAAACGTAATGTAGCCCCGCAAATAATCTCGGTGTTGTGCCTTTGACTTATAAAAATTAGTAACTAATTTAAAGGTATTGCTTGCCTGTCTAGTTTTAGATAACTATTAGGGCCTGTCAGAAGCGTCAGTTAATTTGCTTAAATTAAACATTCCTATTAATTGTCTTTTAGTTTTATATAAAAAATTAATAAGCTACTTAGAGTACTTAATACGGATAGTACTATTCGCAGTATAATATACTTACCAATAATACTTATAGTCCACTAAGCTCTCAGTACGCCTTATATCATTATAGAAATGGACATTTACATGAATTATATAGGAAATATAAACGTTAAAGTTGGTTCTAATCATGGACATAGTTTTGATTTTAAAATACATACATTTTAGTTATTCTTATATAATCTGAAGGGTATATAAGATTCGGTGTAGAATGTTGAAGCATTTATAGTATTTCACGTGTTTTCTATATAGGGATATCATGCGTAAAAAAGGGCAGACTTTCAATTGGCCTTCTTCCTTTTACAACAGCTTTTGTAAAAAGCTTAATTTAGTTTTAATTGTCACAAATATTTGCGAAATTTTTATAAGTTTAAATAAATTACTTTATTGATTTAATTGATTTCGAAAGTTTATAAATTCCCTTTACTTTTTGTTGGGAAAGAACCTGTTTATGCCGATGAACATTGTAGTAGCTAGGGAATTTTATATAAAAGTTTATATAAATCTGTTTATTTTGAAGTAATGAGCTTTAGAAATAATTTTCTTAAGGGAACTATATACTATATACTTACAGTTATCTATCTATCTATCTATCTATCTATCTATCTATCTATCTATCTATCTATCTATCTATCTATCTATCTATCTATCTATCTATCTATCTATCTATCTATCTA
>NC_060952.1:75914291-75936140 GCF_022045245.1 Lucilia cuprina
ACAGACGGACATAGCTAGATCGACTCAGAATTTGATAAGGACCCAGAATATATATACTTTGTTGGGTCTCAGATGAATATTTCTTGGTGTTACACACGGAATGACAAAATTATTTATACCCTCTATCACCACTGATGGTGGTGGAGGGTATAAAAAAACTTGTGCAAAACATAGAAATTCATCACAGACATCAAAAAAAATCATGTTTTTAATAACATGAGTATGTACGTTTACATATAAATGTATGTATATAAAAGGTCCTTTTCATTTCACAATTGAATGACTAAAATTTTATTTGTGCTTTTCACTGCAGCTACGTTTGACAATTGAAATGTTGTTGATGGTTTTCGATTTTCAAATGTTTTTTTGCATTTAAAGGATTTTTATCATTATTATACTTTACACCACTTTAGTGAGGAGAGTATATTGGGTTTGTGCTGATGTTTGTAACGCACAATAATATTGGTCCTATGCCCACCTTTAAGTAAACCGATTGTCTCAGAATCATTTTCTGAGTCGATTTAGCTAAGTCCGTCCGTCTATGTTAACATTGTAATCAAACTACAGGTCGCAATTTTGAAGAAATTTGGTACATGATCTTCTATTGTCCCAGGACAAAGCCTATTGAAAATGTTAAAGATCAGTTCATTATTTCACCTTGGCCACATACAACAGAAGCCCCGAATATAGCTTGTAAACCTTGTAATCAAACTTTAGGTAGCAACTTTAGAGATAATTCAATGAAATTTGGCACATTATATTCTAATGCACCGTAGAAGTTTATTGAAAATAGTTGAAATCGGTTCATTATTTCACCTAGCTCCCATACAACTGAACCCGCCAAATAGGGCTTTTAAGTTCATAACTATGTTTAGTATACTCGTATCTCGAAAAAACATGCAAAACCAAGTTCTTGATGACCCTCATTAACTTTATAATTGTAGAGCCTTATTTGACCCTAGCCCCAAATGAAAACTAAATCAATTTTTTTCGTATACAGGTGTAGGGTATTATATGGTCGGCCTCGTCCGACTATAAATTTTTACTTGTTTTATTTATTTTTTGAATTGAACGTCAATAAATGTTATTGTGCACTTTTTATATGTTTCGCTAAGGACATTAGCACCACCAAATGTCAATCAGTTGAAATAATATATTTTTAATAAATCTTTAAACATACATAAAATGTAGAAATTGTTGGTCCATGACCCTTTTTCGAATTTATAATGATTAAAGCGTGAAACTTCGAAGCGCCTTTTTACAAAAAATAACTTTTATAAACAAATTATAAAAGA
Source organism: Lucilia cuprina (assembly GCF_022045245.1). Lineage (NCBI taxonomy): Eukaryota > Metazoa > Arthropoda > Insecta > Diptera > Calliphoridae > Lucilia > Lucilia cuprina. Next base: position 75,915,587 of record NC_060952.1, read on the forward strand.
CCCAACTTATACGTTTTTAAGATTGTAGTTCTAATAGTTTCCCTGATATTATGTATTAATTTCATAGTTCTTAATGTATTCTAGCTTTATAGTTTTCAAGGTGACACACCCCCTTTTGATTGACAGTAACGATCACAATATGCCACAATGGTGCTACATACTGTAATCCATATTTCAAACTATAAATCATTCTTCACGATGTGTTCCCCCCAGGGGCATGTTATCTTTATGAAAAACCCCATCTTTGAGTGATTACGGGGAAAAGTGGTGCTACCACTAACTTTATGTTTCGATAACAAAATACAAGTAAAACTTTTACACAAAGTACTAGCACGTTATTTAGAAACAAGACATTAGTCTGCCTGGACTATAAACTGTAGATCAAACGTATACTCGGCCTTTCCTTCTATTGATTTGACATAGGTTAGAACCAGAGAGCCACATAATCTGGTACAACGGGAACCGGTAGCACGTAGATTTTTAGAGTTTATATTGTTCCAATTATTGGAAAGTTCACTTCGGGTTTCACGTGGTTTAAACCCAAATTCGCGGGAAAAGAGTGTCGGTTAAAAGGCTGATGAAATCTATAAATCTGGACAACAGCACTGAGTTGCCGAGACAACTGATATTTCAAAGATCTTGTTTTGATTGTAATTCCGGGAGAAAGAGTTGCTACCAATACCTCTATTTATATCCTCGGTCTTTCCTTGAAATGATTTGACATGGAGTCGATCATAACATAATCTAGTACAACAGGTGGCTAATTGCCCGTAGGAGTTTGTCCTGACTATTCTGTTGGTTGAGGTTGCATCGGTATTTAACGTAGTGGCGGAATGTGAAATTGTGCTTTAACTCTTTCACGTATACCGGATGCCAGTGTCCCAAGATTTTTTTTACATAATTATCGATTTAGAGCGCTATTTTGATTTCACAGCTACAGTATATGGATATCTCCAAAGAAAAATCTTCTAAAATTTGATTTCACTATATGCTAAAAAGGATAATATCCTGCAATATCCTTTGAAAACACTATTTAAATTTTTCGTCAAAAATTATCAATATACTTCAAAATAAAATGTGTGCTGAAGACATATCCATAAAAAGTCCAGAGGTTTAGTTTTGTGATCTATAATTCGGAAAAGTTCGGTGATGTTGCCAGGACATCAGACACCCTGCACAAGAGTAACTTTTAAACTAAGCGTTGGAAACGGTTTAGAATGAATGTAGATTTGTTATTTTTCCGTACCGAATGTGTATCTCTAGATGCTGTCGCCAATTCAACAGAGGCTATTCTATTTGCGTGATGGTAAACGGAAATGATGTTTTTGCATCTGTCAAATATCTGACCATTGATCCGTGGTCAGATATTAGACAGCTCGAGTACTTGGGCATAAATCGACAAAACCAAAATTGCCACCTGCGTGTAAGTTACACAACTGGACAGTGGTCATGATGTGCTGACGATCTTCATGATATGCCTTGCGATCTTTCCATTTAAACTACAATTTTCTTATATTATTTATTTGGTCAATTTTATTTAGAATTACATAAAAAAACATAAACTTTATGAGAAAAATAATGGAAAACTCTTGAGTAAAATATGAATAATGAAAGGAAACGTTTACTTTTAAAATAAAATTAAAAACAAAATAATTAAAATTGTAAAAAAAATTAAGCTATAATACGAAATGAGTTCAAATAAACACGAATACTACGCGAATATCTTAAATAAAAAGCGATAACGAAACATTTTGTTCAATTGAAAATATAAAAAATAATTATAAAAAATAACCACCGAACGAAACGTAAGAGCAGTACGTATAATCTCAAATATCTGAGGTCTAAAGCGAAGTTTAACGTTATGGCTTCTACCCAATTGCATACAAAAGCTTAATCGATATTCAATTGCCTGAAGGTGCCCTCCATGCCAAAGAGATCATCACTGGTCTTGGGTGAACCGGGACGCAAGGCTTCATTGGCCTTTTGTTCTTCTTGTTCTTTAAACCAGTTGGTGTATTCACCCAACTTCTTCTTCCACATTTGAGTCAACTCAACAATGGACCCAGCCTTGCCACCATATTCCTCGGGTAGCAAATCTTTGGGTACCGATTTATATAAACTTTCCATATCATTATGGAAGGTAATACGATTGATGATCTTCTCCTTAACGAAGGGCTTGACAAACTTAAAGATGGTATCGACCAGTGGAGAAATGTTAATGACATGAACTTCTTTAACCTTAACGGGATAAGCTTCTTGAACACAAATCAAGAATTTCTTTACAACAGCAGGAGAGAATTTGGCAAAGTGAGTTGCGGTGGCAACGGCAGCATCCAAAATGAAAATATCACCGGCAATGCCGACGCTCTCCTCCAACAAACGAACATCACCAATCATAAGAGCAACTTTCATGGCATCATTTACTTGGCTGGGTTGAAAATCACAATCGATGCCACGAATAAAAGTAATGCGGCGACCGTTAGGAGTCAAACCGGGCAAGGTAGGGCAGTGTCTATAAAAGAGGAAAGAAAAGTTAATAAAATGAAATACGAAAAACGAACAATTCATCTTGAACTTACACATAATCCAACACTATAGACAATTCTTCACGATTGATGTCACGATTTGAAAAGAACTCGGGTATAGCATTACGCATGGTATAGTACATGTCCAACTTCTTTTTCACCTTTTCCAAACTGAATTTGCAACCACGCAAAAATGTACGCAAACGACCATCATCCATGTCTTTGGGCAAATGAGGTTGTGTGTCCAACCATTCGCGTATCAACTTAATATCGCGCTCAATCTCCTCGGCATTTTCGGGTTCACGTAATTCTTCGCGAATGGTAACACGTTGTTGAGGTGTGGGTTGTACGAGCATCATCTGCAATTGAAAAGAATTAAAATTAATATTTTGTGAATTTCGAAGCTTTAAATACAAAATCTAACAATAAGTTGTGTATGACAACTATGTTCTTTGCTATTTCAATATATCAGTTTATTGTGAATGCCAGCAATACAATCTACTACTTCAATTGTGAACTTAACTAATATTTATTTATTTATTTATTTATTTAAAAAAAATAAACCAGAGTAAACTTTGAAATAAATGTATTTCAACAAATTTTGTTTAACTTTTAGAAAACTCAACATATTTATTTAAGTATATTTGCCAATATTAAATAAACTTTAACAAAAGTTTATTGGGTAATTGATTGTTTACAAAATTTTCTAGACATCAAGACTATGAATGAGTTTTTAATGCAACGCTTCAGTAGTTTTTAAAATGATTACTTTTTGACTTAATTTATTTAGCTTTACACGTAATAGTATGTTATGTTTACACATATTTACGTAAGATATGTATAAATAATGCATTTTATGATGTAAAACAATTTAAAATAATTATTTTTTTTTAATTTATTAAATAAAAAAATTGTATGATTAAAATTGATAAGATCTGACTACAGACCGCATAAAGACATCATCCGAAGTTTAGAAAGTCAGAGTAAAAGTTTTATTAATATAAACATTTTATTACGTCACGTATGTATGTCATAAAGATATAATTAGCGTGAATAAATAGTACTTCCACAATTTGAATCGACATCCAATAGAAATCGACAAAGTGTTAAGCCCTTGACAAACCCATAAAGAGAAAAATTTGCTGAACGAGAAGGATAATTTTACTATCGGGAAAATCATTTATTGCGGCGTTCCTCATTCGTCAATTAATTTAGACAGATCGTATATATGACAGCTAAGCGCAGTATGATAGTTCAATTGAGGCAGGTAATCATTACGTAATTTCTATCTACCGTCGAAATTAATTTCAGTATCGTTTAAATGATTCAGAAAGAAGAGCTGAACCGATTGGAACGAATAAATGAAATTAGGCCAATACGTGAACTTCTGTCGTATTGGCCTAATTTCATGGTGGTCTTTTTCAACCACTCGGTGAGCTTTTGTGATGACTCATTATCACCCGTGTATAGAACTTCCGATCCATTACACATGTACTTTGCTCAAGTACTTGAGCTATCTTATATCTCACATTTCCTGCCCTGTTGCTTAACTTCCGATATAGAAAACATCACAACTACGCAGATGCTATGGCCTCTGATGAGTCGGTAACGGCACCGAGTGACGTAACCGGTAGACTGAATTACGAACCCATCAAATAATCTAAAGACTTTGTTCTTAATCACAGAGAACACACTGTGGTAAATCAGAAAACACTGTGAACAAAGTTTTCTTTGAACATGCTTAGACAGGGAATGAAATTTCAATGGTATCACTTGTATAAGATACCTCTCATTCACCATCTTTGGACCCATCACACTTCTAATTCATCTGACACACTCATTCTAGGTATACGGTCTTCATTCATCCTGTATATTATATCTAGAACACCAACTAGTTTCCAACGCTTACTCCAGTCATTCCTCTGTGGGATATATGTTGTATTAAAAGGAACCTTAACTAACTGACCAGCCATAGTTCTACGGACAACGGGCCATCCGTAGTACAAGATTATGTGACTCTCTTGTTCGACCTCATGGAAATCATTTCATTTATAGTTCTGGCAGGTACTGGTAGCACTTTTTTTCCCGGGATTTCAATAACATTAAGACGGGCTCTCGGATTCTACTCCATGTCAAATCATTTCAAGAAATGTACGAAGAGTGAAGTGGCATCACCAGTTTATAGTCCCGGCAGACTAAAGGTACTGGTAACACTTTTTTCGGGATTGCAATAACATTAAAATGGAGACTTTCATCTAGAAAACATGATTGCGGGGGGAAAGCCGATTGATTCAAATCTTTAATGCTCAGATATGTGTAAAGTTCCGAAAATAAACCGTGATTTCACTTATATAACAAACTGTAAGATATCATATTTTATGGCTGAATGACTATTCTAAACAATTTTAAGAACAGAGTACTGTTTATTTTTTTGTAATAGTAATAGGACTTTGTTGATTTTTAATTTATGAGAAAACAAAAAAATCTTTGATTAACTATGATTTGGGTTGTTCAGATTGATTGTTTTTTAAATACTTTTTAAACGTGTATTCATTGTATGAACGCACGATCGGATTCTTAAGTATGCCAAACGAACTCCATCGATCCTGATAGAACTCATGAATATTCGCGATTATTTTTTTTACACAATATACAATACATTAGGCTGATAAATTAAAGTCCAACTAACATCGGATATTATCTACTTAATTTGTGAGATAAAGTTTTACACCAACTAGCGAATATTCGCTATTAATTTTTAACAAAATAATTCGTCAGAGATTTTGAGTCAATTTAAATTCTAAGACACATATTGATTAGATTTGTTTGGTATTGGGCAATATCGGTTCGCGATTTAACATAGGCATAGAAAACAGTCGTAAACACTGGATGTACAACATTAGGCCGATACATTTAAGACTAACTAATATCGGAGACAATTTACTTAATTTGCGAGTCAAAGTTTTACTACAACTCGCGAATATTCGCGATTAATTTTTAACAAAATAATTCGTTAGAGATTTTGAGCTAATTTAGATTCTAAGACATATATTGATAAGATTTGTTTGGTATTGGATAATATCGGTTCTCGATTTAACATAGGCTTCTGGTAATGCATAGAAAACAGTCGTAAACTCTGGGTGTATTACTAACAAGGTTTTAGAAATTTGTACGCCATTTTGATATGTACTTTATGTGTCACTTATATATTCTTGAATCCATGAGATCTTAAAACAACTATTATGCATCACCTAAGTGTTGAAAAATAGTGTCGAATCGACACCAAAGCTAAATATCCATGACGCTATGGAAATTATGTGTATTTGGTGGGACCAAATAGGAACTATCAGGTCTTTCAATTTCCTAATTTTCTTCTTCAATAAAGTAAAAATGGCAATTTTTAAAGAATGAAATGACTCCGAATTTTCATCGTGAAATTAACAATTTATTATTTTTTCAAGTTTTTACCGATTTATAATTCCACTTTCGATCGGAATGGTATTCTGTGATAGGCCTGTTTATAACCTAGAATGCTCTGTCAGAAAGTTATTTAAAATTGGATTGATTCATTCTTGGCTACAAAGGATAAGACATTCTTTTGCCTTGGAATTCATATGTTGTATCCAAAAAAACACATTTTTAAGTTATATACCCAACGTGATCAAATTCAGTTTATTGAAACCAACATGTTCTCAACATGTTCCAAAGTAGCAGAAATGTATTCTTCACGAACAAGAACAAAAAAACCAAATAATTTATGATTAAGCCACGCGTAACCAGTAGCAGATTAATTTCTTGTATAAATAAATTAATTAAATATAAACATTCACACGAATTAATTTGTTAAATCAACTCAAAAATCCAACGAAGCATACTTGACATTTTAAGAAAAGAAGCAGAAAACAAAAACCAAAAGACACTTCCGTATCACAGCTACTTGCTATTCATTAATCATTTTAAATTAATGAAAGAAAAACTTAAACAAAAAAATTTTAAATTTTTATTAAAAATCTTAAAAAAACAAAAAAGCAAGAAATATTTAAATAAATAAAAATATAATTTAACCTACTGACACAAACACACAAGTACCTACTACCTACTCGAAAGCACTACAACTCGACCAGCATGCTGCTGATATGAAGTTGAAAATTTTTCAGCTAAATAGCGTAACTAAATAGTAAATGCTGCTGCTAACTAAATGATATTAAATGGTTTGGTTCTTTTTGCTGTTAAATACAAGATTTTATTGTTGTTGTTTTGGTTTAAAAATAAAAAATAATATTTAGTTATTTTTTTGCTTGCCACTTGTTATGTCAAAATTTGTTTAGCTCTTACTTTCAATTCCATTTACAAAGGAAAAAAACACAAATTGAAAATGTAAATAATAATACCAAAAACAACATTTCATTTTTGTTTTTGTTGCTAATGTTATGAATTTAAAAATATTCGAATGAAGCCAACAAATAACAGCAAAAAGTGTCTAAAGATGCTAAATTTAAAATTTTATTTGGTCTTGTTAAAATAAACAAGAAAATTTACATAAATTTAAAACTTTTTCTAATTCTTGTCTACTTTTGGTTCTCTTTATTTTTCTGCCAAAACATATTTAAATAATTTCATAACAACAGCAACACAAAAGAATGAATAAAATTTTGTTATAAATAAATTATTAAAATAATTTAGCAAACATGGTCAAGAATTCTTATTAACATATAATCATAATTCATTAAATGTATGACTCAGAGAGAGGTGCAAGGAGAGAGAGACTTGTTTTCAAATATAGAGATGATTGATTTAATGATAATTTTTTTAAGATAAATAGAATAACGGCGGTTTAAATAATATATTTTTTAAGTCAAATTAAGTTAATGTTTATAGACTAGCCTAGGACTAGTTCTAATTTATAGACAAATTTATGGACAAGTTTATAAACTAGTCTATAGATTAATGGACTTTTCTTTGGACTTGTATTTAGACTAGACCTGATATATGGATTAGTACTTGAACTATTGACGAGATAATTGACCATTCAATTGACTAGGTAATCGACTAGTCTATTGACTAGTCGATCAGCTAGTCTATTGACTTGTTTAACTACCAGTCTATTGAGTAGTTTATTGACTATTGTATTGACTAGTTATTTAATTAGTTAACCTGTTCTGTAGTCTTGTCTATAGTTTATTGACTAGTTGATCAACTAGTCTAATGACTAGTTTATTGACTAATCTATTGGCTAGTTAACCGACTAGTCTATTGACTAGTTAATCGACTAGTATATTGACTAGGTAATCAACTAGTCTATTGATTAGTTTAACGACCAGACTATTGATTAGTTTATCGACCAGACTATTGACTAGTTTATCGACCAGTCTATTAAGTAGTTAATTGACTATTTTATTGACTAGTTATTCAATTAGTTAATCTGGTATATAGTCTTGTCTTGATCAACTAGTCTAATAACTAGTTTATAGACTAGTTTATTGATTAATCTATTGGCTAGTTAACCGACTTGACTATTGACTAATTAACCGACTTGACTATTGACTAGATAATCGACTAGTATATTGACTAGGTAATCGACTAGTCTCTTGACTAGTTTATCGACCAGTCTATTGACTAGTTTATTGACTATTCTATTGACTAGTTTTTCGATTAGTTAATCGTGTCTATAGTCTAGTCTATAGTCTAAAGTCTAGTATATAGTCAAGTCTAAAGTCTAGTCTATAGTCTAGTATTGTCTAGTCTATAGTCTAGTTTGTAGTCTAGTCTATAGTCTAGGCTTTGGTCTAGTATATAGTCTAGTCAAAAGTCTATAGTCTACTCTATAATCTAGTCCATAGTCTAGTCTATAGTTTAATCTCTAGTCTAGTCTATAATCTAGACTACAGTCTAGTTTATAGTCTAGTCTATAGACTATACTTTAATCTATTCTATAGTATATTCTAAAGTCTTTTCTATAGTCTAGTCTTTAGTCTAATCTATAGTCTAATCTATAGTCTAGTCTATAGTCTATGGACTAGTCTGAACTAGTTTATTAACTAGTTTATTAACTAGACTTTTTCTTCAACTGATCCATAGGCTAGATCATAGACGTTTTCTTAGACTAGTCCATATGCTTGATTGTAGACTAATTAGTAGTCAAGTCTGTAGTCTAGTGTATAAACTAGTTAATATACTATTAGCTAAACTTGTCAAGAAACTAGTCCAAATACTAGCTCATTGACTAATCCATAAAATAGTCAATAGTTTATTCTATAGACTGATCTTCAGAGTAGTCAATAGACTACTCCTTAAACTAGCTCATAGGAGTTTTTAGACTCATCCAGACTAATCGATAAACAAAGATTAACTTTACATTTAAAGGCAGCAATTATCAGTTAATAAAATATTTATTTTGTAAAAAATTTAACTTTAAAATCCATTAAATCTGTTATACACCTAAATTGTTTTCAATTATCTCTTATATAACACTTTTATATGAAAACAATTAAACAAATATGTTCATATTGAATATAAATATATGTTTTATTTATTGATATTTGTTTATTTTAGCAAAATAAACCATTTCAGTTAAAATTTACATTTTGTAAAAAATAAAAAAATAAACAAAAAACTAAAACACGCGACTTTAACTGATGCAAAAAAAAAAATATGATTGTGTGCTCACGTGTAACAAAAAATTTACAAAAACAAAAATGAAATTTTAAAAATTCCAAAATTTGTTTATTTAAACTTGCCGTTACACTGACTCACTTAAATAATCACAACAGACAGACAGACAATTTGTATAGAGGTTTTTAATGGACTGCAAGTTCAAAGTGCTTGTCAAAAGAAAACAAAACAAATTTATACAAAATAACGTAATATTATTAACAATTTTAAATATTTTGTTTATTTTTTAAAGAAAGAAAAAAAAACTACAATAACAATACAAACTACGTAAGTAAATAATTATAGAGGCTGAGATACATTAACCAGATAATAACTAATTGAAATTATTTCTTTGCGCTTAACAAATATTTACTTAAAATATTTTTATTTTTTTTTTTTTGTATTCATAAGTAAATTAAATTTTTATTATTATTTTCTCTTTTTAAAAAATGGCCTTGTCTGCAAATTGTGAGCAGCAAAAAAAAAACACCAATTTTGTAATTTCACATGTTTGTGTCATTATGGCCCTAGTGTTTAGTAACTTTTTCCACAAAAAAAAAACTTTATTTAATTGTAATTGTAAAGTTAAGTAATGTGGTTTAGTGTAAGAAACAAAAGAAATGAAGCCAAAAAGGTAATGAAAAGTATGTTGGAAGGTTTTAGGTTATTAACCTACTTGTATGTTTTAAGAAATGTTATAAAAAGTTGCTCTACATAGGCCCGGTTTTATCTGTATTCTTTTTTTTCCAATCTCCACTATCATTTGTCGCTTTTAACCAAAACCTGTATTATAAATTTATGTTTTTTTCATAATCCTGTTTTTTCATATTTTGTTTTCTTTAATGACGTAGGAAATTATAAATCATTGTAGTTTGCTCGTTTTTTTTAACCTGTTTGTGGCAAGTGTGGTGTAATTGTGGCTGCCACATTAACATTCACTTCTTAGTCATTGGTTTTTGCACAATTTCTTTAGCATATTTAATTTACAGTATAAGTTCAATATTATTTGAATTTGTACTAAACTTTCTCTCAAAACAAATTTGTTGATTTGGGATTGAAATAATTTTTCGCTATTTTACTGATTGTTCTATAATTTAAGCTATTAACTTAGCTGTGTATAATTCTATTGACTAGTCTATTGACTAAACTATAAAAAAGTGTATTGGCTGGTCTATATACTAGTCTATTGTTGAAACTATTGACCAGACATTAGACAGTAGTCTATTGCTTAATCTGGGCTATTGTCTAGTCTTTTGACTAGTCTATTAACTAGCCGATGGACTTTTAACTGTTTACTGTCTATTGCTTAATCTAGGCTATTGTCTAGTCTTTCGACTAGTCTATTGACTAGCCAATTGACTTTTAACTGTTTAGTGTTATGAACTAGTTGATTGACTAGACTCTAGACTAGTCTGTTGACTGGCTTATAGAGTAGTCAATTAATTTGCCAGTAGACATGTGTATTGACGAGTCTATTGTCAAGTATAACGACTATGTATTATTCTTTTTTCTAGTCTATAGAGTGGTATATTTTCTGGTCTATAGACTAGTCTATGGACATGTCTATTTCCTAGTCTATGGTCATGACTATTACCTAGTCTATGTACTAGTCTATTATCTAGTCTATGGCCTAGTCAATTAAGTCTATTGCATATTCTATTGACTAGTCCATGGAAATTGCTTTTGTCTAGCCTATGGACTTGTTCAATGACTGCCCTATAGAGTAGTCTAACGACTAGCCAATGTACTTGTGTATCTACTAGTATATGACTTATCGATGTATTAGTCATTTTCTAATTTTTGGAATAGTCTATTGTCTGGCCTATTACCTAGTATATGAACTAGTCTGCTTACTACTCTATGGAGTAGTTTTTTGTCTAGTCTATGGACATTGTTTTTCGACTAGCCTGTTGCCTATTCTACGGACTAGTCTATGGATTTATTAATTGTCTAGTCTATGTAGTCTTTGATCTAGACTAGATGAGTCAATGGCTAGTCTATAGACCGGTACTAGTCTAAGGACTAAGTATTCTATGTAGTAGTCTATTGGCTATTTTATTAACTAATCTATCGATTAGTGTATGGACTATTTTTAAAACTAGCCTTCTAGTTTACAAACTACCCAATGGACTGCTCTAAGGAATAGTATATTGACTATTATAGAACTACTTTTGTTTAGTTTAACTACTAGTCTATGGACCAGTGTATGGGCTATACATTATCTATTATACTGACTAGTCTATGAAGTAGTCAGACAAGTTAAGCCAGGCCATGTATTTAGACCACCCCTTTGACTAGCCTATGGACTAGTTTATCGACTTATCGATTGTATAGTCTATGGATTAGTTGATTGATTAGACTATGGACTAGTGTATTGACTGGCCTATAGAGTAGTTACTAGACTAGACAATGGACTAGTTAATTGACTGGCCTATAGGGTAGTCATTTGACTAGCTGTTGACAATGAAATTGACTATAGATAGTCTAGACTATAGAGATAGATAGTTTTTACTATAGAGTAGTCAGTTGACTAGCCTATGATCTAATCTATTTACTATTATATTGTCTAGTCTATTGACTGGCGCATTGAGTAGTCTATTATCTAGGCTAGGCTCACTAACCAATGGACTTGTCTATTGACTAGCCTATGGAGTAGTCAATTTTCTAGTGAATGTACTATTACATGCATATATATAAGTCCATAGCCTATAGACTAATATATAGGCATTATCTAGTTTATGCGGTATTCTATTGTCTAATCAATAGAGTATTGTATCGAACAGTCTATGGACTAGTCTATTGTGTAATTTATAGACTATTAACTAGAATAACAAGTCTATGGACTAGTCTACTTTCTAGTTCATAGACTATTGGCTAGTCTATTTAATAGTCTATGGAGTAATGTGTTGACTAATCTATGTGCTAGTCCATTGTTTAGTTCAGTAACTAATTTATGGAATAGTCCATTGTCTAGACCAATGACTAATCTATGGACTAGTCCATAGCTAGTTTAATGACTGGTCTATAGACTACAAAAGAAGAGAATATAAAAAATTTTTAATAATTGAAATTTATGTCTAAAAGCTTAATAAAAGTGTTGATGGTTTATAGGAGAAAATAAGCGTAATAAATCTAAAATAAAAGATTAATATCTTCATGAAAGTTTATGAACGAGTGTAAACCAATGGGGAACACTATTTCCAGAAAAAAAGGAAATGACACTATAAACAATTGTGATTGTCGTAATTACAAATATGTTCAATTCATTTAACAAATTGTTTCTTTCTTTATTTCAACAAATTTTAAAGTAATTTTCTCTTTAACAAACAATCCGTTTCTAGCATTTCTCCTCAATTTGCTCAAGTTGATAAAAAAAAGCATACAATTTTTTCCCGCATTTTAAAACTGCAAACTCATTGTGCTAATGGCAAACAAAACTAAAATTGTGACTGTATGTGCCACAAAAAAAAAAATGCTTGCTGACGTTGTAAATTTAACTTAATGTTTGCAGTTCGTTGCAGCATCGATTGCTGCAATCAACACCATTAAACAGGTTTTACTCTAAACTAAATGCTGTTGCATTTTAACACTCACAACTATTTAATTCTATTTATTTTTTTTTTTGTTTTACCACTTTGTATTACATTGTTGGTAAACATACATATATTTCCCTTTTGTTGTAAGAAGCTTTGGAACACAAATTTGTTCCATTGTTGTAATCATACCCAGTAAATTGTGTGCAAAATTTGATTTATCATTGTAATTGTATGTTTACAATATTTGCTCTGTAGTATTATTGCAACATATTAAATATTGTATTTGTCATAAAGATAATGTTGTTTTTTTCAGTAAATGTTGTGTGTATTTAGTGTATCCAACTAAATCATTGGTTAAATATTATGACTTTGAAAATTGGCGTGAAAAATAAAATGTTTATTTTAGGGGAAATATTTGTAAAATGTTACAAAATTCAATTATACGTTTAGTAAATTTTGCAATTCATATGGGAATAATAATAATATCAAAATATACATTTGTATTATTTTTATGTTTTCCATACCCTTTTAAAACTATTTGTACTCAAGTGAAAAATTGCTTTTAACATATGAGGACATAATTATTTGCTTATTTTAAAATGCATTTTATTTTAAATTATTAAGTTTAATAATCATCATCGTCATCAGTAGATTTTATTAATTGCATTTTTATCACATCGCCTTATTATGGTTTTTTATTTTGTAACGACTTGTAACACTTGATATTGATTCATGATTTATATTATGAGCTATGTCCTTGAAATGAAAATTTAAATATTTTTTTTTATCTTTTTGTAAAAAACGACACTTTATTAAGCAGAGTGAATACTGTTTAATGTGCTTTTTTATATTTAAAAGTTTTCAGCATAATTAAGCGCCTTTTAAAAAGGAAATTTATTGAAAAGAAATATTCTTTTAACGCAATTTGTTTAATTATATATTAAAAGAACTATTAAATTTAAAAGTATTTTTGTTTGAGTTGCCCCATTTAATTTGTCATTCAATAATAGTCATAGGCAAATAGTAAAAGTAGCTCTCTTACTGGATTTGATTGTTTTTTTGCTCCCTTTTGAGAGTGTATGTGCATCGCTGTTCTATAACAATGACAGTCAAACAGAGATTTTAATGAGCTCTCTTACTCTGCTACATTTACACTTAGTTAGTTTGAAAGGAGGATGTACATATATACATCAAATTCGAAGAAATACACCCAAGCCTCCATCGGGCCTGTTGTGCGCTCCTTAACCAGTGCCACAGACGGGAATCGAACCCACCACCTCCGGTCTACCAGACTAGAACACTAAGCACTAACCTAACGGAGGCCACACATTTACACTTAAGTAAGCTCACTTATTTATAGGAAACGAAATATTTAGAGAGACATTTATAGCTCCTCTTCGATGCATGTTCTAAAATAATATTCCTACAAATGAGAACGATTGAAGAAACATAAAGGGTTCCAAAATAGAGACTTTTTATACGGTTTTGTGTACGGTTGTATGGGGATAGCCAAAAGAGTTTCAACCACTTTCAATAGCGTCCTTGGTTTGAAAAAATAAATTAAAATTATCTATAAAATTGCGACCTGTAGCTTGCACACAAGTTTTAGATGGACTAACAGACAGCTTGATAATCGGTTCAGGATCACAAAGTGGTTTATTTTGAGGTGTGTGTTCGATAATTTTGCGTGTTACAAAACAGCACAAACGCATTATATCCTCCCCACTATATTGGGGATCAGGTTGCAAACTGATCAAAATGAATAATTGTTTCAGTGTTTTAATGAGTTTAAATCTCCAGCGATCTGACGTTTCAAAAAGAAGCAAAGAAATTGTCAAAGATAGAATTCAGAAAGAATAGAGCATTCAGATAAGATTCTCTAACCTTTGTGTTTTAGATAAATAATTAATACCAAACAATCGACGATTTTTCCTTAAACAACTTCATACAAAGTGGAAATAATTCTTTGAATCGCAAAGAATAATAAAACATAAAAAGGATCAAAGATTTACTAACTGATAGCTGAGCTTTGAAAGTGGAACAAACTAGGATTATTTGAAGACATTTATTCCCTATTCCAAAAAACGTACAAATCGTTTAGAGAAATATATTATGTTTAAAAAAAAAAGAACATTAGAAGAGACTTAGAAAGATCTTAGATCCATGTAACTAAACTTGAGCAAATCTTATAAAATTTGATTGACTACATTATTTTACTTTTCTTAAACATTCTGATGATATTTTTGAGTTTAGAACTGAATAATTGGATGCTAAAATGATTGCGAATTGAAAATGGAATAAAAAGGGATTCAGCATTTTATTGAAGATATATTGTAGCTCAATAGCTACAATATATCTTTGGAATAGCTATTTTTGGAATAGCTATTCCCTGTTCCAAAAAGGTACAAATCGTTGGGTGAAATATGTTTAGTTCAAAAAGAATCGATCTGGAATGAATCTTTAAAATATTCATTTAATCTTATTTGACAAAAACAATTTAATCTGAATAAGAAATTTAAAAAGCGATTCAATAATAAAGGACCTTAAGAGTCAAATATTCCCGAATATTTGCAATGATTCCCGAATATTCGCAGAGTTTTAACATAAAAACAGATAACAGATAGAAAGATCTTTGATCCTACTTGAGCAAATCTTATAATATATGATTGGCAAGATTATTATTTTACTTTTCTTAAACATTTTGAAGATATTTTTGAGCTTAGAACTGAGGGATTGGACGATAAAATAATCGCGATTAGATTTGTAAATATTTTGTCCAAATATATTAGATTAAAAGTATTGCCTTTTCAAAGATCTATTATCCTTAATCATTTATAACAACTTTGTTTCAAATGAACCGTTAATACTTTTTCGATACCAGTTTCTTTTTTTTTTTGTAAAATAGAAAATGTAGTTTGACTACCTTTTAAAGACAAACATTTTCTCATCTTTCTTTTTTGCCTTGTTTTTTTATTATACACAATTTATTTTCTTTTATCTGTATCGTTATAGATATTTTATAATTTTCCTTAATTTTTTGTTTTCATCCTTACCTTGAAAGCTAAAATTTATTTGGTTAAACTTAGTGAAAGAAAATTAAAAATATTTTTTTTATTAATCCACAGACAGTGAGTGATCTTTGGAAGGATAATCCAAATAGCAGGAACTCGTTGCAAATAAAAATTGCAATTTTTTGTTTAAGCTACGAATAATAAATAAACGTTACCGAATTTTTTTTTATATTAAACTTTTCTCAATCAAAAAGGGGGGAAACGAACAACCGACTCGAATGAAGTAAAATCTGCAACTGAGTACAAAAGAAACATGTTTTACTGCTATATAAATCGTACGATCGTGTTCCATTGCACTTGGTTGAAAACACACATTAGTAGAAAAGCAAAAAAAGCAAAAACAACAAATATAAAGTTAAAGAAAGAAAAAAAAACATTAAAAAGCAAATTCACTAGCGTTATAGTAAAATACATATAAGTAATACGAGCGCAATAACAACAACTAAAATTTTCAATGATTCAAGTTAAAAAGTGCACGAAGTGTAAAAACGACTTATACTCGTGTATGAATTTTGGTAAAAAAAACAGTTAGTTAATGTTAAGATTATTTGTAGTTGTACCTGTAAGCAGTGGTAAGTGATGTTTTGCTAAAATTTAGATTGAATACAATTCAAACTTCATATTGTACAAATACTTGTTTGTATGTATTTTAGTATGCACAGTGGTTTTAAATGTTTACTTTACATAAAAAACAAATACATTGATTATAATCTATAACTAAAGAATATACTATAGATAATACTATAGACTAGACTACAGACTACACTATAGACTAGACTATAGACTAGACTATAGACTAGACTATAGACTAGACTATAGACTAGACTATAGACTAGACTATAGACTAGACTATAGACTAGACTATAGACTAGACTATAGACTATAGACTAGACTACAGACTAGACTATAGACTAGACTATAGACTAGACTATAGAAAAATATCAGTTTTGTGTAAATGTCTACATTTATAGGACTTATAAACATTAGCCATTTAAGTGGTGTAGGGTGTGAAAAAATATTAAATTTCTAGACAAGATTATTGCATGTGTATTCAACTCATCAGCGAACTGTTAAATGTTTGTAGCTCCATAAACATGCATTTCGTTACGGTTTTATTTCGTATTTAATATCTTCTTCTACTCATTTTAGTTTTAACTTTTAATTTTTTAATATTTTTTTCGCTATTTTATATCTTTTGCTTATTCTTCTTCTCACATTATTAAATATTTTTATTATTTTTAATTTTAATTAAGGGCAAATATGTGCAACAACAACAGAAATGACATTAAATACACTAGAAAAAGAAGCAATAAAAGTAATAAACTAATGATAGTGAAACAATGTTAAAACCCTAAAATAATAAAAATAGTTTACAAGAAATAAACAACAGCAACAACAAGACAAACGGAAACAAGACATTTTTGTTTTCTTAAAAGCAAAGTAATTAAATATTAAAACATTGTATGCCACTACAACAAAATATCTAGTTAGTTGAAAAAATACAAAAACATTAATATTTACAATAACTTAATAGTTTTGTTAGTTAGTTGTTAAACTAAATTTTTTTCAAGAAAAGTAGATCTACTAAATGTTAAAAAAAAATTTCCATATGTTTGTTATGTTATTAAGTATTACTCACTTGAACAGCTGAGTGGAAACCAAAAAAACAAAAGACTTAAGCAACGAACTTGAATTATAGAGCTCAAACACACGTTCATTTTCAGTTACATTTGCTTGATTTGCTTTCGATTGTGATTAGTAAGTAAGCAAAAAATAAAAACGAAAAACCTGTCTATATTTCTAATAGATCATCATGCTCATTGTTAATTTATTTTTCATAAAAATTAATAACGAAAGCAAAAAACACACACACACACAAAGAAAATCCATCAACACTTTTCTTTACTCAACCGTTACAATTTCATAAAAAAAATCCACTAACGATACGCTTTTATAAGCAACTCTTGATTTTATATATTTTAGTTTTTTTTTTTAATTCTTTAATTTGAAAATAAGTAGACACATTTTGTTGGTCAATCTAGACCGACAGCTGAGATGCCCGTAATCCAGAAAAAGTGATTGGGGTATTTTCATTTAAGTGAAAATATCAAATAGCTTTTTCTAAATTTATTTGTTTAATTTACGCTGAAAAATTGGTTAAATATGTAAACACATACATACTTTATAAAAAAACATGTTACAAATGCCAAACAAAAGGTTCAATTAGGAGATTAGAATTTTGTATTGAAACTAGCTATACCCAGTGTGCTTTGCTATCCTAAAGCAAAACAACCAACTTACACATGGGAGATGTCACTCGTCAATTTTTCCGAAATTAATCCCCCCATTGAAAGTCCGCCAATTTTTCTCTAAATGTTCACATGAATGTCAAAGTTCTTCATGTAAAATTTGAAGATTCTAGCTTCTATCTCAGATATACAAATTTTTCTATATAATTCATAATGGGGTTCCAAGCCACTTCCTGATGAAAGTCCGCTTTTTTCCCAAAATGTTCAGATGAATATGAAAGTCCTTTTTGCAAAATGTTAGGAATCTAGTTCTATTAGTTTCTTAGATAAAATATTTTGTTGTATTTAATTCATATGGAAGGTGCCGCTCTCCAGATTGGTTGTCCGCCAATTTATTACCCAAAATATTTACATGGATACTAAAGTTCTTCATGTAAAATTTGAAGCTTTTAACTCTAATAGTTTCCAAGATAAAGGAACTTGTGTATTTTATTAATATCGGAGGGACCACGCCCCCTTCTGCTAGTCCGTCCGCTTTTTATCCTAACTAATCATATTGAGACTTATGTGGCTACGACCAAATTTGAGGGCTCTAACTGTTACATTTTCCGAGATATACTGATTTAATATTTTCTTAATATGGAAGGTGCCACGCCCACTATAGTCATTCCGCCCATTTTATCCAAAAATATTTGAGAACTCTAATTGTACCAGTTTCCAATATATATGACTTTTAATAGCTATTAAACAAGTAGGCGTGGCAACTCGCCTACTTGAAATTTTAAAATAAAAAGTAGCCCAGATATAGATATAGAGGAAGGTACTGTTAAAATTTCAAGAAAATCAGTCCAGCCGTTTAGCCGTCTATAGACTTCAAACTAACAAACTTACAAACAAATAAACACACATTCATTTTAATATATATAGATGTAATAGGACTGTGATAGATCTTTTGTAAATATGTCTAGCCCATCATTTTGATTATACTATTAGTTATTTAGACCGGCGATATGCCCTGGAGAAACCCTAGATAACTGAGCAGATTCGAAACCTTAGGAAGACTCTTTGCAAACTATTTAACCATGCATGGCGTAAAAATATCGCAGCATTCTGTGATGGATATCGTAATAAACTTGGTAAATATAAGAAAATAGTTCGAAAAGCCAAACGAGACTCATGGAAACTTTTCTGTGAACAGGATATTAGCGTGAATGACTATCGAATATAAAAAATTCCTATCCAAAACTCATGTTCAAAATGAAAGTATGGTCGGTGACATGGGCAGGAGACTGAAGGGTATAGAGTTAACAATGAACTCTCATTTCCCACCCGGTATATCGAATAACATAGATGAGCTGATAAGGGGAGGCTAACAGGGAAATTGTTATTACATCTGATATGGTAAAAGGGACAATCAAGAGTTTGACTGCTTATAAAGCTACAGGACAGGATGGCATTTTTTCAATTTTCCAATATGAAAAATTTTCCAAATGCTAACCAACCGAAATGTGAAGAAAAAAAATTGTGTGGAAACACACTCACCACTCTTCAGTTATTAACACTTGTTGCTTCATTATTGTTGCTTCACCACACAGAGTCGTTCGACACGCAATTAATGTTAATGGTCAAAAATTTTCATTTCTATTCATAGTTGTTTTTGTTTTATTATCTTTATTTATTTTCTTTTTCATTGAAACTAAATGAAAAATTCTATTATTCATACAATAAAAGCAATAACAACATAAACAATTACACAGAAAAATATATTTTACTAATAAAAAACATAATAACAGCAGCTACTAAGTAGTTGCCACTGGCTGCATTCCATTTGATGAATCCGCCAGTGTCTGTCTGTCTGTCTACCAAACCAAAAATTATAAAGTTATGACCAACATTTTTCTTTTATATTTTCATATTTCTTTTTATTTAATATTTGGTTTAGTTTTCTTTGTGGTAAATACCGTACGCCTTACAAAATTAAAAATTGAGAAAAACACACATTTTTACTTACATACATATTAACTACAGTCACTCAAACATAAATACAAGTACACGTCAATATACAACTTCATTTACGAACATTTTTATTATTTGATAATTTTTTCTTTAAGTTAAGTGTTAAAAGAAACTTCACTTAAGCGATGTACGACAGTGGCGTAATTGAATTAAATGTAAAAAAATATACATATATGTATACCTAGAATATAGACTAGTCTATAGTCTAGTATATAGTATAGCCCATGGTCTAGTCTATACCTTACTTTATAGTCTAGTCTTTAGCCTTCTTTATAGTATAGTCAATAGTCTAATATGTAGTCTAGTCCCTAGTCTATAGTCTATTCTATATTCTAGTCTAAAGTCTATAGTCTAGTCTATAGTCTAGTCTATAGTCTAGTCTACAGTCTAATCTATACTCTAATCAATAGTCTAGTCTATAGTCTAGTCTATAGTCTAGTCTATAGTCTAGTCTATAGTCTAGTCTATAGTCTAGTCTATAGTCTAGTCTATAGTCTAGTCTATAG
>NC_060952.1:75936240-76041418 GCF_022045245.1 Lucilia cuprina
AAGAACAGTTTGAAAGCCACAGATTGAAGCTTACAAAAAATTAACTTAACAAAACCTTAATTTTAGTTGGTTGGTTCCTAGCGGAACCACCAGGATATTAAGGGTTAAATAGTAAACATGCATGTTATAAAAAAGTTTCTTTTTTTGCGTTTTTTCTTTCTTAAATGTTTGTGGTTGTAGCAAAAAAAAAAACTATGCAAAATCCATTAGTTAAAAAATCTATACACTGGTAAGATGATTCACACTCTATTCATATAATATATGTACACCTTTAAAGTGAGTTGCAACTTGCAAGTGCATGCTCATGTTCATATTAATTGTGGAATTTTTATATGTGTCTGTATGTACAAATTTAGCAGCCATTGAACTTGTAAATGTTTTAGTTTATTTGTATCAATTTAAATATATTCAATAAGTTTGGATTTATACATTTGAATTAAGTTTTTTTTGCTAAACACGGAAACAAAATAGTTTTTAATACGGAAGACTTTAGCTAGAGAATTTTCTTTTTGATGGTCTTTTTCGTTTATTTTTGTTAATATGATTTTAATAATTATTGTAGATGTATAATTTTAGATTTGTTTATAGGCCAAGACATCGGACTGGTAAAAATTATTATTATTTTTATTAATACACCTTTTCAAAAATAGTTAAAATTACCTGATATTTAGCTTAATTATTGACTATTTTTTAATTATATATAAGTATAACAATGCATTTTAGGACCAAAACGGGAGATTTATAATTGACTATGTATATCCCTATATAGAGCCTATGAACACGACGTATCTTAAATGTACTACAGTTGGGAACTAAGTATTAAGGCTCAGTTATACTCCGTCCACGTGAGTTAATTATTCACGCTCTCTTTCGTCATTCAACGCACAATTACAAACTGAATTACATGATTAACCGGTGTTTAAGTTATCCAATATCTGATAACAGCAGGCACTTTGCTTAACTTAAGGCTCAGTTATACTCCGTCCACGTAAGTTAATTATTCACGCTCTCGTTCGTCATTCAACGCACAATTACAAACTGAATTACATGATTAACCGGTGTTTAAGTTATCCAATATCTGATAACAGCACGCACTTTGCTTAACTTCTGAGATGCTTTAGAAACATCTGCAGAAAAACTAACATTGAAAAGTAATGAGTTAAAATGCTAATAAAACTTTTTTTCACTACTTCTTCTTTAGGATTTTAACTCATTATTTTAGCACGGTAATGTCATTGGAGGCAAGTATGCTCGCTTACAAATAGGGAGTTATGGAAGTATATTTTGCTTACAAAGAAGTTGTTCAGTAAGTTGTTTTGTTTTTAATAATAAAAAGGAGTCAGTGAGAATACGAACCAGGGACTTCGATTTGTTAGTTAAGTGTTCTGCACAACTGCTTACAAATGCTGTTTTCTTTTTTATAAAACACAATTCTTAAAACACAATTCTTAAAACACAATTCTTAATAAAAAGTGCAAACAAAGTGACAAGTGAAAATGAAGTACTTCTAATTCAGATTAAAAAAAAGTCATTACTAGAGTACTTCAAAGTAATGCAGACGGCAAGAAAATAGTACTTGAAAAGTAAGGGGTTATGGAAGTACAACCCATTACCCTTTCGTTTGTATCCAAGCGGAAGAAATAACCTCTGTTGATTCGGCAACAGCATATTTAGATCAAAGTACGAATACATTAAATCCGAAGAAATACACCAGGGCCACTGTTGTGCTTTTCATGAAAAAAATCGCACGTTCAATTTTGCATTATTTTTAAATATTTTGTAACTCAGTTTCTTGAACGTAAATCCTAAGAATCTTTCAATCTGTTTTAGTCAGGATATAACTACGACAAATTCCTGACAGTGGCAAAGAAAGAGTTCCGAAGTTTTTTTTGTCGTATACACATGCTTTACATGCGTTTGATTTAGCACGTTCAATTTTGCATATATGTGCTTCAGACTTGCTTATTTTAAAGAGATTTCTCATCTTGCTCTCATCAGTATCATCTTATATGATCTCTGTAGTTCTACCCACCATCTCATTATTCCAAAACGCCTTATGGGATTCTCTTAATCAAATTTTAGATTCAACTATTGTTAACAAGATAATAACAATTACAATAAAATAAACAAAATAAAACCGAAACTTTGAACTGAGGGCCATGTTTTCACTGCTTAGGCTGTGGGTCAAATAATTCCTTCTGTTTATGGTCGCAGCAGACTAGATATAGTTGTATCACCTCTATATTCTATGATAGAAATAACATCAAGATGAAGATGTTTCACCAATGAATATTTGAGGAAATATATACTACTGCTGTGGAAATCAGACTCTTTATTTAGACTTCCCAAAAAATGAGCAGAGAATTATAAACATTAGAGTGGATACGTTTATATGGAGAAGAAAGAAGGTACTGATGTATCCACGAAAATAAAAGCTAGGTTTGTATGATGTTCTCACCATTTCTCAAAATGTTTGTCCAGAAGTAAATATAATGGAAGGAAACAATCCTCCTATCAGAAAATACTATAAATTTTGCGATTGGCCACTAATGTCAGTTCTTTTTTGACATTTGTGTAGTAAACACATGCGAAATACAAGTTGATAAACAATGTTATGCTACACTGCTCCAGATCGCGGAATATTGTTGACTATTTATTTCACCAGTCGGTGACTTTGGCACAACTTGAATTTCGTCGCGGATTTCCTGGCCGTCCAACGCAGTGAAACACTGCGACGTTTAGCAGCTCGCCTCAAAGAGACTGCTGTAGACGAGGATGTAATGGAAACGCCATCGACATCGACCAGACAACGTGCCACGCAAATAGATATCATTCGACGGTCTTTACAGCGAATTTTGGTACAAGATTTGAAGATGTTTCGTACAAAGTCCAAACGGTGCATCAGCTGTTAGCTGTTGCGTCTAACATACGCTAAGCCATCCTTAATCACCACCAAAAGGAAGATGATTTTTCATTAAAAATAATCATGAGTGATGATATATTCAGCAAATTCCTTCAGAAACATAGACTCTTTACATTTAATCTCTATATGTTTCTGTCATTGGCGATATGTAGTAGCTCGTTAAAGGATTTTCAAAATTTCGTTTGAGATTGTTCGTGTCCAAGTTATTTTCGGCTTTCGAAAACCTATGTTCCTTCAGGAACATAGGCCGTTTACATAAAATCTGCATCTGTTTCTGCATCTTCGTTAAAAGATTTTCTAAATTCGTTTGAGATTGTTCGTCTTCAAGTTGTTTTCGGTCTTCCTCTTGTCCTTGAGCCTTCTGGGTTTTATTTCAGTGTTTCGTAGAAGATTTCATTGCATGGTCATCTGAGGGTATGAACAATCCAGTAGTGCTTTATCCTCATTATATGTGTGTTGATGGAAAATTATGTTCCACTATTTCAAGGAGTTATCAGTTTGTGACTTTACGGGGTCACAAAATTTTAAGTATTTCTTTATGCTCTCAGTGACTAGCCTGATTTCGGATCCGTAAAGGAGAATAGATTTCTCGCAGGCGCTATATATGTAGATCTTTGTTCAAGGGGAGAAGGCGTTTGATTTCCAGATATTTCATACGCTGTGTAATGACGTTCTGACCTTATGTATACGTTAAGCTATGTCATTGGATGCACCGCCGTCTGGGCTTTATAATGCTCTCCAAATAACAGAAGTTGTCGATGTTTTGAATTGGGAATTTATTTAGTAGAAATATAAATGCCACCTTGCTTTTGACACATATACTTTTTGTTTTGTCTACTTTGATTCGCAGACCTTATTTTAAAGCTGTTGAGGGTTCAAGTGTCCTTCCACAGTGTGAGATTGTCTTTTTGTGACCTTATAAGTTTAACGATTTTATCCTATATTCCCTTCGCTCTAAGAGCGTGTCATTTTTGCCCCTATCAATGGCACCGAACGCTTTCTCGAAAACGATGAAATTTGTATATATGGTAGCGTTATACGAGTTACAGTGTTCTATTATCAGATGTAGGATGTTGATATGGTCAATGCATGAGCGATTCGGAAGGAAACCGGCTTGTTCCTTTCGTAGTTGATCATCGATGGCAAGGAGGATGCGGTAAAGTTTACATACGGCCGGAGTTAGTGCGATCCCTCTTTAGTTACCGCACTTCCTAATATTCTTTTTTTTACCCTACACCACTACAGTGGGGAGAGTATTATGCGTTTGTGCTGAGGTTTGTAATACTCGATGTTTGTAACATCCTCCTTAAAGTATAACAATCGGCACAGAATCACTTTCAGAGTCAATTTAGCTATGTCCGTCCGTCCGTCTGTATGTGTGTCGATGTCAACCTTATGTTTACTTTTGGTTCAAGGACGAACGCTATTGAAAATAGTTGAAATCGGTCCATTATTTTGCCGAGCTCCCATACAACCGTACCCCCCGAATAGGACAATTATGTTAAATGTTCTAATAAGTCAACAAAAGTCGGTAGAACTTAGTTTTATAAAACTTTAAATGACACCAACGATTTTTGTAGTGATCGGCCCTCACCCTAGCTCCCATATAAACCCCCTTTCAAAAAATGACGTGAAGGTCAAAATTCACTTATAAACTCTAATAACAGTATTAAATTCTACATAAATAACTTTGAAGTATACGTAAATTCCTCTACCAGCAATTATAAGGATGGGGTCATACACCCCTATGAGCCCGCTTGTAGAAAATATCTTTTTTTTGTCAACAAAATGTAAGAATATTCATGAATAAAGTTAAAAACTCACATTTTTAACACTTTCACATACGTATATTGATCATTTTTGTTGAAAAATAAAAAAAGTGTTTTCGAAGGATATTGTCCTTTTTAACAAGTAGTGGCATAAAATTCTAAGAAATAACGTAATTTTCTTTGGAAATAAGCATAACGCTCTAAATTGAGAAAAACGCAAAAAAATCTTGGACCACCGGTGTTCCGTATACGTGAAAGAGTTAACATACTGACTGGTGTAGGGTATCATATGGTCGGCCATTCATACATGTTTTTATGGTATTTTAATAATAAGTCTTTCCTTGCAACTATAGGTTTTGTGAAATTGAGTTTTAATAAAAGCGGTACTGCTTCGTATATACCCATTTAATTATATGTAAGTCATTATATAAGTAGTTAAAAGTATGTAATGCAGAAAATAAAGTGGTTATGTAAGTACAAGCTATTACCGAGCTTTTGAAGGGTATATTAGGTTTGGATGACAAATCTGTTAATGTCCTCTATAGGGTCAACTTTCCTAATGTTTGTGCTTAATAAAAACTTTGATTTCATTATGGTACATGGAATAAAAGCTTATAATTAATGGGTGCTTAAGAGTAGAATATAAGTTAAGAAATTTGAAAAACCCTTTACAAAAGACAATTAATCTATAATACTAGCTGTAATTAAAGTAACTGAACCGGATTTTTTACTACCATAACATTACCTAAAATATTGTTGTCGTTACAGTTTCGTTATTTTTACAGCTTTATACATGTTTTTTTTCAAGAAACATACAAAATAATTTCTGTATCATTTTCAACTAAATACAACTTACAGAGTCGTAATAATAAATATATAAAATTTAATTACGGTCAATGGACTCAATAATTTTAGGGCAATGAGGAGTATACAGCGTACACTATAAGGCCATAAAAATGTTATTATTGTGCAAAATATTAAAATTAACTTGTAACCTTTAAATAAATTATTAAATAAAAAGTGCACTCCCTTTTGGTTTGTATCTTTAAGATTCAATGACAATTGAAATAAGATAAGAAACAGTAGGTTGAAAAATCACAACAGTGTAAGACTTTTGTGATAAACTGTTGTATTAAATTGAAAATGAATTTAATAAAAATTGCTGCTCAATTAAGCACTAAAAAGCTTTTTTTTTTGAAGCAGTCGAATATTCTAGATAAATATAAATTTAATATTAATTAATTTAATTTAATATTTTATAAATGTTCAAATAAACACAAAAAAATATAAAGATTTTTTTTTTTTGGTTGTCATGGTTGAGTAAAATAATGCCCAACAAGCAACTCTATAAATACATTGAAAAGGCTGCTGCTAACTTTGTATTTATCTGTAAGTATTAACTAGTATAAGTATTAATTATTACTTAGTTTTGTTAAAAAAACGAAAAACTTAAAAATTATTTTTTTTTTTTAAAAATAAAATAAAATATGTATTATTTGTCTATACAGTCAGTTTAACAATATACAATATAATTATTTCATAAATGTTTTATTAACAATTAACTTTATGTTTTCATTTTTGTTATTTTTACAAGTGCGATCAAGTAGTATTTATTATTATTTTTTTTACGTTTTAAACAACAACATTTGCACAACAATTAATTATATTTTATTTTTCGGGAATTGTGTAAAACAATAATATTTGCGCAAAAAAAAAAAATTATTACAAATTTTTGTTGCTTGAATTATGAATCAACTAATAATGCAACAATACTCTTTGTCTATTTGAAACAATAAATTTTAAGTTTGTCAGTTCCATTTCAATTAGTTGAGAAATGCATTTATTTTGAAAATTGTGAAAATTTATAAATTGCTTGATTACACACTTAATAAACTAGCTAAACCCAGTGTACTTTGCTACTCTAAAATCAATAGAAATAAAAAAACACTAATATATTTACAACCGATTTGTTATAATTAATTTATGAACTGCAAGACACCCATTTTTCCTAAACGTTAATATGGATTTAACTGTTACCCATGCCTAATTTGACGACTCTAATTATAATAGATAGAAAGATAGGTAGATAGATAGATAGATAGATAGATAGATAGATAGATCTATCTAGCACCTGCAATCGCATCTCTAAATTGGTTTGTTTTTTTCATGAGCTGGTTTATTTAACTCTAAAGCAGCTCACCTTTATCCGTTTTCCTAATGTTCTTACTATTTTCACCAAGGACATTGAGATCTGGATTACTCTTAACTTTCCTAAGTATGTCCGCATATGACGTTTCTCCACAGGTTTTAATGATAAGAGCATCTGGCCGAGTTTGTTTCATTATCTTTTTTGCTTTTGGTTCTACTTTTTTCCCATCCGTTTTCACCTTCTCAGTATCGATCTTTGCGCTCTCTTTGTAGGTAGATTATTCCGAATTTTTACTCATGTTAGTGCTTATATCCTTTTTCTTTTTGACTTCGTTTCCTCTTGGACTCTGTGTTTTTGCTTTTCTTTTAACCGCTGGTGAATCTAACTTTTGTGCTTATTTCGGCTTTGGCCAACGTTCCGTCTGGGTTTCTTTCGACTCCAATAGGTTCTCAGGCCTGGAGGGACAATTTTCTGTCTGCGATGCTTTGTTCTCCAATAGATTCCTTTGGCCGTTTGCTACTGTATTGTTTCTTGTTGCCAACGTCTGGGTTTCCTTACTCTCCGATACATTTTTTTGGGAGTCTACCGATGTGATGCTTCCTGTTATCAACGTCTGCGTTTCCTTACTCTCCAATATTTTTTGGCAGTTTTCACTAGGAGTACCTACAGCCTTCGGCATTTGCAGGAAGAGAGCTTATACCTCATGAGCCAATATATGAATTTCCTTGTGAATATTCTTGATTTGTCTCAAAAATTTTACAAGCTCTTCAATTTACGCGCCAAGTCGATCAAAGCCATCTGTTTTATTTTTAAGAGGTGCTTCAACGTTTCCTCTTTCATAATCTTTTTTTTTTACATGCTGCTTGTCCAAACTCAAGGCCGCTATCTCCATTCGTTGTGTAGTCGCGTCAGGATCCCATGGTTATCTATGCTTGTAGGGAGGCCATGACGAGGGTTGACTTGTTGCCCTTATGAGGTTTTAAGCCGCGTTAGTCGGGTCCAATTAATATCAAAACGTTCATTAATATCAAAACGCTTTCAGATATACCAAAATTAAGATCCTACTGGTCTCGATCTTAATACCATAAAGACGGGTAGTTATGTTTACTGCCGCCCTTCCTGGGGTCAGACGCAGACCAGCGAGCGGTCCAATATGGAACAGATTTTGACTAGGGGAACCACGAAGGCATCACTCTTCTAACTGCACCTCTCTTGAGAGAATACCTATTTGGATGGCGGCATCCATTCGCCATTGTCGCAGAGTTATCATCACGCTTATGTACCTTTTTATAGTACGCCCTCAAAAACTGCCGCTCTTGTTCGGGGACTGCTTATCCATCGCAGATGGACTACATATCTGTAGGTCGTTCAGTCATCCGCCACCTACTGATCCCGATAGTAGCCTGAGCACAGCACTAGATAGATAGATAGATAGATAGATAGATAGATAGATAGATAGATAGATAGATAGATAGATAGATAGGTAGATAGGTAGTTAGTTAGTTAGTTAGTTTATTAGTTGGTTAGTTACTTACTTACTTTTCAAGTATAGGTAATTTTCGTAAATGTTATTGGTTTCTATTATATTTAATGTGTAATTCTAATTATCAATAATTGTCTCAATTACGCATTACAAGCAATTGTAATTAGCAAAGAATTGTTTGGACTTTATCTCGCACAGTGTGCTGAAACTATTAAAAACATTGTAAAATTTGATTAATTTTATTAATAGTTTCTAAGTAAATAATTTTGTAGAATATAGCCTGACATTAATCTCACTGCCCCAAAAATGAAACTACTACAACCATTGTAAATATGTAGTTATTATTATAATTTGAAAACATTGTAATAATAAATAACCTTTAGATCTTTGTATAGTTAAACGTTGTATATAGTTAAACGTCTGTTAAGAGTTTAAAACATTTAAGTTACATATTTTACTTGTTTAGTTTGGGGTTTAACAGATAGATAGATAGATAGATAGAAAGATAGATAGATAGATAGATAGACAGATAGGTAGATAGATAGATAGATATATAGATATAAGATATATATATATATAATATATATATATATATATATATATATATAATAATATATATATATATATAATATATATATATATATATATATATAGATAGATAGATAGATAGATAGATAGATAGATAGATAGATAGATTGATAGATTGATAGATAGATAGATAGATAGATAGATAGATAGATAGATAGATTGATAGATAGATAGATAGATAGATAGATATATAGATAGATAGAATGATAGATATATAGATAGATAGATAGATAGATAGATAGATAGGTAGATAGATAGATAGATAGATAGATAGATAGATAGATAGATAGATAGATAGATAGATAGATATAAATAGATAGATATATAGGTAGATAGATAGATAGATAGATAGATAGATAGATAGATAGATAGATAGATAGATAGATAGATAGATAGATAGATAGATAGATAGATAGATAGATAGATAGATAGATAGATAAATAGATAGATAGATAGATAGATAGATAGATAGATAGATAGATAGATTGATAGATAGATAGATAGATAGATAGATAGATAGATAGATAGATAGATAGATAGATAGATAGATAGATAGATAGATAGATA
Source organism: Lucilia cuprina (assembly GCF_022045245.1). Taxonomy (NCBI): domain Eukaryota; kingdom Metazoa; phylum Arthropoda; class Insecta; order Diptera; family Calliphoridae; genus Lucilia; species Lucilia cuprina. Next base: position 75,945,720 of record NC_060952.1, read on the forward strand.
GATGGATAGAAGATAGATAGATAGATAGATAGATAGATAGATAGATAGATAGATAGATAGATAGATAGATAGATAGATAGATAGATAGATAGATTGATAGATAGATAGATAGATAGATAGATAGATAGATAGATAGATAGATAGATAGATAGAGATAGGTAAGTCGTTAGTTAGTTAGTTTGTTAGTTAGTTAGATAGTTAGTTAGATAGTTATTTGGTTAGTTAGTTAGTTAGTTATTTAGAAAGTTAGTTAGAAAGTTAGTTAGTTAGTTAGTTACTTAGTTAGTTTGTTAGTTAGTTGGTTAGTTAGTTAGTTAGTTGATTAGTTAGTTAGTTAGTTAGTTAGTTAGTTAATTGTTTAATTACTCATTTCAAATATGTAATTCTTAGATCACAATTTGTTGTAGTAACTTCTACTTGTTCAAAATTTGAAATTCAAAATTTTTCAATTTAGTTAGCATGGATTTTGTAAATAATATTTGAACTTATATTTTAGGTAAATGATATTGAAAGTTTGAAATTTCATATTAAACTTGTTTTAAATTTAAAATTTTTGTTTTTATTTATTGAGTTACCTTAGGTTTTTGGAAATATTAAATGAGAAAATTTTTGTAGGTAAATTGTTGTTTTTATTGTGAAAACTTAAAATTTGTTTAGGAAAACTTGTTTATGAAAAATTTTTGTATCATGTAGGCCAATATTATTGGAAAATAGTTTTTGATAATTTTTGAAGTTGTTTTTGAAAATATTCATTATTGTATAGAATTTTGAAAGGTGCGGTTTAAAAAAAATTAAAAAGTAAATTTTGAAACGGAAGATACTTAATAGTGTAAAATCATACAGAAGGATATTAGAAAAAAAATTAATTAAAAGGATTACTTATTAAAAGGATATGACCTGCAAGGATTATAAAGGATATAAAATGAAACAAAAAGGATATACAGTGATATTAAAATAGAGAAAAACGTGAATAAAGGAAAATGCAAAATAAACGTTTTTTTATGAAAAATATATGTGAAAGTGTAATACAAAAAAAATGTTTGAATAAAGCATAAACATACAATTAAATCAACAAAATAAAGAGCTAAACAAAACTAAAGATTTTTTTTAAATAAATGAACAGTCAATTTGCTTTGAAAATTAATATAAAAACTTAAAATTTTGAATTTATGAAAAATCAAAATAAAATGAAAATATTTAATTACTTATGAAGAAAATTTTATAATATTTCATAATAAAATATGAAAAATATTTAAGAAATTAAAATTTGGAATTTTAAAAAGAAAAGAAAATAAAATAAATAAAAAAACTAAAAAAAAAATAAATTAAAACTAAAAATTTTTAATATTTTAATATAAGAAAATTTGTGCAATTTTTGAATAAACAATGACAAATAAAACATAAATTTTTAAATTTTGAAAAATTTTATAAATTTTAATATCAAATGTTGGATATTTTATAGTAATAATGAATGAATTCTGAAATATAAAAAAGAAAACCAATGCAGTGAATTTCAACATTCTTTTAATTCAAATGGATACAGTTATCTGGCTGAAATAATATTAAAATATTTAATCGTTGTTATTGTAATTAATGTAATTTTTCATTTAAATTTAATTTCAATTTGTGGTGTGTTTTTTTTTATTATTTAAATTTAACTTAATTCTGTTTTTATAATTTTTATAACTATTTTTAAATATGCTGCTGATATGTACATATCGAGGTTTATAATATGTAAGTTGTTCTTTTTCTTATATAATATTTTCTTTTTATTTTAAAATATTGATTTGTTTCTTTGTTGTTAAAAATTTATTCATGGCAATAACATTAAACATTTCAATTTATTTAAATAATGTATTATTATTTGTATTTAATTTTTGATTTAATAAATGTTGAAATTATTTTGATTTAAAGAAAACATAATTAAAATGGTGTGCTAAATTTTTAAATTTTTGAGTTGTGGAGAATTGAGGTGAGAGATGGAATAAAAAAGTTGTAGTAAGTTTTTCATTAAAAGATAAAATTGAACATCACTGATTAGAACCCAATAATTGTGTAGTCATGAATCAGTGACATAACAAATTACTTAATGTAAAAAGTACGTCAATCTAATAAAAAATCCATTTAGGTGATACAAGTTTTAACAAAGATTAAAATTCTAGCACAAATTTATCTGGACTTTATCTCGCACAGTGTGCTGAAACTATTAAAAACATTGTAAAATTTGATTAATTTTATTAATAGTTTCTAAGTAAATAATTTTGTAGAATATAGCCTGACATTAATCCCACTGCCCCAATAATTAAACAATTACAACCATTTTAAATATATAGTTATTATTATAATTTGAAAACATTGTAATAATAAATAACCTTTAGATCTTTGTATAGTTAAACGTTGTATATAGTTAAACGTCTGTTAAGAGTTTACAACAATTAAGTTACATATTTTACTTGTTTAGTTTACATGAATATTTAAATGTTTCCATAAAGACGAACTCTGAAAATACACACTTATTTACACTCATAATGGCAGCTACACGTGTAGTTTGTAATCATAATACCTTTTTATTTAAAAATTTAACTTTTATACTAGTTTTCTGCAAAATTTAAACCTTTGAAGATTGAAATATATAAAATGCTTTTTACCTTAATTTTTGCTTAGTTTTTTTATGTTTCTTGTAATATATTTGAAAATTCATTGTTAATTCAGTAAAAAAATTTTTGGTAAAAGTTAAATGAAAGTCAATTTTTTGCTTGTGTTTTTTTAAGTTGTAATATTTAGTGTTTTTGTTATTGTTGTGTTATTTTTTCATACTTTTACTAAATACACTGTATTAACGATTTTTAATTTTTAATTATGTTTTTTTATCTCTTTATATTCGTACACTTTTAAGTAGAGGGTAAAAAATAGTTTATTTTGCATAATAGTTTTGTGTGTGTGTTTTTTTAATCAGCTTTTTTTTTGCGGTTTTATTTTATTAAAAATTTTGTTATTAAAACAAACATTTTGATATAAACTTTATTCATGGAAAGTTAATTTGATAAGCTGGATAATTTGCTTGACCTGGCTGCTATTATAACATTGAGCTTTAAACTTTCAATTATTCTGAATTAAATATTGAAAATAGCTACTTTTTTGTAAATTTCGATAATAGTTTTAAAAATTTTAATTTTTTTTATCAAAAATTCTCATGTTAAAGATTTTGGTTTAATTTATTTTAATTATATCTAATTTAAATGAAAAGGTTTAAATTTTAATTGTAATTGTTGCCATTTACAATAGAAAGTGCTACATAATCTATTGTAAAGTTTTGTGTTGTAAATTGTGAAATGTAAATAATTTACACATTTATACTAAATAGAATTTAAGTTTACAAAGAAACAAAATGTAAAACTTTGCATGTAATTAAATGTTTTAGTTTTGGTTTATATTTACAAGAACATACATGTACTTGCTAACTGACTCTTTAAATTAGGGTCATCCACAAGAAGTATTTTTGGATGAAACTTAAGTAGGCCATCTCTGCGTTTATATAACCCGTATAATAAAATATTAGCAGATTTGGTCAATTTGGAATCAATCATGGAATTTTATAAAATGATTTGAGTTCTTTTGCAACTTTTTGCTAACAAACTTCATCGCTACAATATGCTTTTAAAGACAGTTTTGCATTTTCTGATGTGAACCTTATATGAGAGTCAAATCTGAACCGATCATCTTGAAATTCCGTAGAGAGATACTGGTTCTAATAAAACATGTTTATGTTAATATTTTAAAACTAGTTATAAACTTTAAAGTCATTTTGGGGACTATTGTTTAATATGGTCCGTTGTTTACCATTAACACTATTTTTTCCGGGGCTGAAGCTATATCATACACAATTGTTGCATAATTAACCTAGTTATCAGTCAGTTATAATATCAGTTATATTTTATAGATAGAAAACAGTCCTGGGCGATAATGATTGCATTTTAATTTACAAATACATTTGTACTAATTGTAATTTAAGCGTTATATGTTACAATTCCTTTAAATTGTAATTGAAATTACAATTATTTGTATTTGAAATTCAAGTTTTTCCAATTATTCAAAATTATTTTTGCCAATCAGAAAATATTCAATTACAATTATTTGTAATAATAATTAAAAAATTTTCAATTACAATTATTTATAATTGTGAAATTTGTTGTTTAAAAAAACCTAAACTACAGTTAAAAGTTATTCTTCAAAATGTTTATTACAATTGGTTATTGGACAATTACACATTACAACTTATTGTAATTGGAAAAACTTTAACAATAATCACAAGTTGTTGTTATTGTAGCAGCGACACGTGTTAATTCGGTGTGGCTGGGTTGACATTCCTTGGTCGTTGTTATTTGAACTTCGAATCGTTCCGGTGAGAACAACCGATTTTCGAGGGAACGACAACTACTTATAAGTTATTGTAATTGGTTATTGCTCATTTAAACATTACAAGTAATTGATCATGTTATGAATTACTTTGTGAAATCATTACCCGCTGAATTAACCCAACGTGATGTCCACGGTTGCTTTATGATCGTATATAAGTGCTGATATTTATAGTTATCGGTGAATTTAAACTCTGACCAGCTTTTACAAAAACTGGTAGCATTATTTATTAAAATAATGTTTGCCAATTTTTTATAGTAATACTAGAACATTTAACATAATTATGAGCTTAAAAGCTCTATTCGGGAAATATGTTTGTGTGGGTTCAAAACGTGTCGATTGATTTACTATAGGGTGCATGTAGGACCAATGATTTAATTTGTTATAAACATCAACATAAATGCATAAACGTGTACGTGTAGGGTATAAAAAGGTGATGGAGTTGTTTTTTTTGTAGTTCAAGATTTTTTGATATGGTACCACCCTAATGTACAAACATGTGTATGTATAGGATTATTACATTGTATAGTTTTTTGTTTTAGTAGTACAATTGTTGCTGTAACTGTAACATAAAAACATAGTTTTAATGGTTTTAATAAAAATTATTCGTTTTATTTACATGTTGTTTTTTTTATAATTCGCATAATAAATTCATAATTACAACAACAACATGTAAGAAAGTGTAGCCCGTCTAGCCCCACTAAATAGTTAATACCGATAAACCACTTTTATATTTAATTTAAAAACTTTACATATAAAATACAAAATTTTCATTTTAGTTCTCATACATTTTCTATAACCATTTCGTAGTTTAATGTTTCAATCTTGTTATTTTACTTATCCAAAAATCCTACACACTTCCTCTTTATCTAACAATCCCAACTTTGATGAATGTCTTTAGATGTGTGTCAAACCCAATTTGTTATAAAAATAGTTTTCAATTGCTTTTTGTTTAGGAGGGGTTGAAAATATACATAAATCTACTAATTCAACGACAACATTGACAGGAATGGACCCAATTTCTCATTGATTTTTGGTGATAATCGATTATAAACTTCCTGTTTTTAGGGTGTCAATCAAAAGTGACATGGAAAATATTCAATTAGTTGAATATGATTGGAAAATTTATTTGCTACTATAGTTTTTAGATAACGTTGTAAGTGTGTTGAAGGTCATTAAACATAATTTTTGTTTAAAGAGTATACGTAATATGTTAAAAGACTTAAATTGAAAATCATGTATTTGATCCGTTACATACAAGACTAAAGACTAGACTATACTATAGACTAAATTATAGACCAGACTATAGGCAATAAACTAGACTATGGAGCAGACTATAAATATAGACTATACTATATACTAGACTATAGACTAGACTAGACTATAGACTAGACAATAGCCTAGACTATAGACTAGATTATAGACTAGAGTATAAACTGGACTATAGACTAGACTATAGACTATGGACTAGACTATGGACTAGACTATAGAGTAGACTATAGACTAGACTATAGACTAGACTATAGACTAGACTATAGACTAGACTATAGACTAGACTATAGACTAGACTATAGACTAGACTATAGACTAGACTATAGACTAGACTATAGACTAGACTATAGACTAGACTATAGACTAGACTATAGACTAGACTATAGACTAGACTATAGACTAGACTATAGACTATAGTCTAGACTAGACTATAGATTAGACTATAGTCTAGACTAGACTATAGATTAGACTATAGTATTTACCAGACTATAGACTACTACTATATTTTCCATGCCTGTTTCAATTGCCATACAAATTTTAAAATATGGTTGAAAATGAATTTTACTTCTATATAAAAAATATATATAAAAAATATACGTTAAAATATCTCAAAATTTTAACATATATTTAGTAAAATTTTAAGCTACATACATGCATAAAGAACGACTTAACACCTTGAAAATTAACACATTTTGTAGTTAATTGTCACGATGTTCATTGAGATAAAACTTCCCAAAAAATTTGTAGACTATCAGCTGGAAAAAAAACACAAATTAACAACCCGGCAAACTTTCCTTTTAGTCAACGACTTCTAACAATAGATTTGAATCAATAAACACGCGTGTCTAACAGCGCACCTCTGCTGCTCTTGAAACTATTTTCATTTGGTGCCAAACAATTATTTACCAAACTAGATTTATACAAAGAGAATTTTACTGTAGGTTGTATTTGGAGAATGATAAAAGGATGTTAGGTATTTGCTATTACTGCAAAATAGCACCTTCATAATAGAAAGTTATATGAGAAGCTATAAAGGCAAATAATAATTTGCCACCAATAAAACAGTTGGGCAGTGACAGGTGTAAAAGTGTAACAGCATTTATGTTGTTGTTGTTACAACACATATGTATGTATCTGTATATCTCTGTAAGCGCTTTGCTAATCGATGAATAGGCACTAACCACTCGTTGATGTAAAAATAAATGTGTTTTGTTTAAAAAGTTTGTGGTCAATCACCATGAAAACACAATGTTTGTTGCGAGTTTCTGTTTTCGTTGACTAATAAAAAAACATACATTTGTTGTAGACTTATTTTTCACTAAATCAATCAATTTTTGAGTTCAATATTTGAGCATGTAGAAAATATAAAATTTCAAATGAATTTTAAAAACTTAACAACATCTTGCTTACATTTAGCTTGATCATAATTTATGTATGTACAATGTACATACATAATTAGACCGATTAATATGTAAGAACCGATCCAAATCTATTTCTTAATTCGGATATTGTAGAAGTAGTGATATTTGAACACCTAAATTCCATCTCTCTCATCGGATATTTTATTCCCCCGGATACCCTTATGTCCTGGAATCCATATCAACTCAACGTGATGTTGTAAATCCAATTAAGAAGACATTTCGGCTTAAAAACATAGGAGTTAAGAGTCTTGAGTTATGCAAGTCTATGCAAGTCTATGCAAGTATATATGTATAGTCGAATATTCGAGTTTTCATTGCCGGATTCTTATTGCGGCTTTAACGATGGCAGTGTCATGTAGAACACCTGTCTTGACGGCCTTATATTACCGTGGTAATTTTCATGCACTGGGTAGACTTGAGAATGGTCTATCATACGCCCTTGAATACTACTTTGAAGAACACAGGTGACTTTTTTTTACATGGCTGAGCCGGTTCATGTATAAGCACTTTCCTGAAGTACTCGAGCTATCAAATCTCTTACCATAGTAGCCCCGTTGCGGAATGACAGACGGCATAGACTCAAACGAAATGCACCCCCGACAAGGAAAGAGCAATCACTGGTCCAAAGTCAACAGAAGGCAACATCAGGTGATATCAATCTTCCGGATATACCAGAAGATGACCACCCTTATGATGCCATTAAAGATTGTATTATTTAATAAGCAATCCCCATCATACTAACCTGACAATTTTCATACGGAAGTTAATACGGGCGTCCCACTACGCGACCAGTAAGAAGAGATCGGTATGATCGGGTTCAGGAATCCAGCATATACTGTTTTGACACAGACATGTTCCAGACCTGTTAAACCATAGCAACTACGTGGATCCCAAAGTGCTGCGGGCAACTTGGCCACCCGTAGTACAAGATTATCTTGTGCTCTGGTAAGACCCCATGCCAAATCTTTCAAACGAGAAGATGAGGATACATTTGACATCACCAGTTTATAGTTCCGGCAAACAAGAGATATTGGTAGAACCTTATTACGCCGGGATTGAAATTACACCAAGGTGAAGATTTCACTAAGCAAACATGCCCCCGGGGGGAAGTCGAAGAGACTGTGGAAGATTAAGTTTTTCGCAGAAGAAGGATATGCAGGATTACATGAAGCTTTTAACATTTAAAGAGAATAAGAATTATATTCTAATTCAGATAGATTATCTGATCAAATTGATGTTATCTGTCTTCTATAGTTATATAACAATCAAATTTCATCTGAATGCTATTCTAAAATTAAATAATAACTCGCAATAGTAGTAATAATTATTTATTTCCAACAAATTTTTATAATTTTTTTAAATAAAATTTTGTATTAAATACTTAAACATAAATAATAAGAACTTTATTAAGTTGTAAATAATGTTTGTAATTTTTCTAAATTTCGTAAATTCTATTGAGTGCGAATTTACCTTAAAATAATAATAAATATTCGATTTTTCTCAAAATTTTTTAGTAATTTTCAAAAACTTAAACGAAACATATTCGTTTACATTTTCAATGTAAAATCTCTAACATTACTTAAAAACTAAAGAAATATTTTCTAACAAAAACAACAACAAATAATAATGTTCGAGCAAATGATAAAATCTAAAAGAATATAAGATATTTTTGAGAAACAAAAAATAGCAGAAAAGAACTGACAACTAAATGATTCCTGTGGATGATGGCAGCAGTCAACCAACGCCCTTAGACAATAAATGTTTTTACAAAAATAAACGTCTGTTGATGCAGTTGTTGAGCCATTCCAGTACATGAAATTTAAAGTGAGAGCAATATATCAAATTCTCTGATTTACTTCATCTATTGTTGCCTTTAAGGGCAACTAACCAAACAAACAACCAACTTTCCATACAACTCTTAAATGTATAAAATGTGGTTTGCCCTGTATAAAATGGTAGTATTAAGTTGATAAGTGGTGGTATTAGAAAGCTCATAGATACACTAATACTTTTACATGCACACAGACATATAAGTATAGGTATTGAAGTACTATGTATCTGTGTGTATAAAAGTTTCTAAATGTAGGTGAATTATTTGTTGTCTTATAAAATAAGTTTAAAATATATTTTTGTTGTTGTTGTTGCTAATGTCCTTGTTTTATATTTCATTGTTAGCAGAGTGTTATTGTTGCTGTAGCTGGTGTTGCTGTTTCTTATCTTAAAATGTTGCCAATGCAAAATATACAACAGCAAATGTTTTTGCAGCTGCCGCTGCAGTTGCTGCCGTTTTTGCATTAAGTAAGTATATTTGATAATTTTACTTGAGCTGCACCAACACCATGAAGTATGTGACAACTGCACCAAGAACCTGAAAATATTATAAGAAAATACTCGTAAATAACAAAATTTCCAAGTACTTAGTATTTTATCTTATGTATTTGTCGATGTGTATTTGTGTATGTAGATGTACTAGTTATGTACATGTGTGTATATGTTTTGATAACAAATAGTATTTACCAAGTTAATGTTGTTACAAGAATGAAATATTTTCAAAAGTTTTTGTTTTCGCAAATATTTCTAAGAAAAGTTGTTTTGGAAAAACTGATTTTTTAACATTTAGTGGAAGCACATTGGGTTGTAAGAAGATGAAATTTAGTCAATATTTATTAAAAGTACTACCAAATTTTTAAGTTTTATGATTCTTCAGGCCTTGGCTATATTTCTAAGAGGGCTCTAAAAATTGCCCTCATAACAAGAGAAAACAAGTAGAAAAGTATAGTCGGGCATGGCCGACCATATAATACCCTACACCATGAGTATATTTTTAAAAGTTTTACTTTTTATAAAGAAAGTTTTATGTTGAATATTACCAATAAATTCAAAATATTTAAGCAATTTATTGATAAAAAACTAAAATTTCTAAATGAGGCTTTATATAGGTCAAATATGGACCGATCCTTGGTTAATTTGGGAAAAGGATATATTTCTAAATAACAGTTAGTTTTGTTGAGTTTCATTGCGATACAAATGGTTACAAGTCAATTTTAGACGTTTAAGTCATTTTTTGAAGGGGGGTTCGTATGGGGGCTAGGGTCAAATATAGGCCGATCCTTACGAAAATCTGCAGTGTCATTTATACTTATATAAAACTTATTTGTGCCAATTTTTAAAGTGATAGCTGAATTTTTGACGTAATTATGGCATAAAAAGTTCAAATCGGGAGGTACGGTTGTATGGGGGCTAGGTGAAATAATGGACCGATTTCAACCATTTTCAATAGGCTTCGTCCCTGTGTCAAAAAACATGCTTGGTCCAAATTTCGTCAAATTATCTTGAAAATTGCGGCCTGTACCTTGCGCACAAGGTTTACATGGACAGCCAGCCGGACAGACGGACGGACGGACATGTCTTAATCGACTCAAAAAAATGATTCTGAAACGATCGGTATACTTTAAGGTGGGTATTGGACCAATATTTTTGTATGTTACAAACATCAGCACAAACGTATAATACCCTCCCCACTATAGTGGTGTAGGGTATAAAAATTTCTAGATTTCTGGAAAAACAGAAGCTTATTCCGATACCAAGAAAACGCACAAGCTTTTGTATGCCGTTGCACAAAGTGAAGGTCTTTCTAATTGACAATACCCAGCAAAAAAAGAACTTCCAAAGAAGCAAAAAAAGAAGTAGAATTGACGCCATGGAAGTACTGAAAAAGACCTAAAAAAGTGATGATTTTAACACAGGCTTGACATAGAAGGGATGTCCTTTATATTTGATTCCAAATTCACTACATCTGAAGTCATTCTCAGGAAGTAATTTTTATGTTGCTTTTTTTGCAGTTATTAGGAAGTGAAATTGTACCATTATAGAATATAACTAATTTGACTCAAATAATATTAAAATTTGTTTAATTTCAAAAATTCTAGTACAAAAAAAATATACCTTCAATTAAAAATAAATGGATTGATTCTTTTCGCTTCTTTGGAAGTCAATAAACATCACTTTTAAATAAGGTAAACAAATTCACTTAGTTCCTTAAAGAATATCAGTATCATTTCCGCGTAAATGAAGGTGGCTTTATTTTGTTGGAATCCGTACTGAGTATTTCGGAATAGGGGAAGATAATATATATAAATATATATATATACCGATATATACCGATACGGCAGGAGCTATATGGTTTTGCCAGATCAAAGTGCGGTACATGATTATGTGATCCGTGGCGAGGCTATCTCTGCCTCTTTACGTTGTCCGTAAATTGTATGCTTTCAGCCTGTGGAACTTCAACACATTCTGGGCATGTGTTTGAGAGTCGTGCTGTCTATACGAGACCAATAGGTGTGTGTGTGTTCTTCCCCAAGTACGATAATAATACGATAATCTGCAATTTACCGTACCTCTATGAATATCGTTCAGTACTGCAATGAACGATGTGGATCATGTATATAACTCGAAGAAAACTACAACTGTTGGGGTTGGGGTGATTTCACTGAAGTCAACCCTAAAGAAAATTGTAATATTGTGTTCCTTGACTGGTAGGATTTTCGTTTTCTCATAAAGTTGGTGTTCTAAAGACACCTGTAATCAATCCGTAACGGTCTTGAGGGATGCATTTTGGCAGCTATGCGAATGGTTCATTGGGTATCAACGTTAGGAACCACATTGGAGCTGCATGATTGACAATTGGAAGGAGCGAAGTAGGATTGGATGGGCAGTTTAATATGTCGTGGGTGTCATGGGGACTCTAACTGCAGTACATTCGTTTTGAACGGCCCGGTCTATACGTGACCAGTAGGCACTGAGCCTGTAGCTCCATCCCGATCGTAGTTGTGCCAGAACTACTTTTGTTTTCCGCGGCAGGTTTCCTTCCGTGTCTGCTATAGGCGGTGGGCGACCTCCAAGTACAACATTCATACGGCATCCTAGGAGAGCGAAATTTATGGCGTCTCCATGAATGTCGTTCAAAGCTGCTGTTTTCGAGTCTAATCCAATCGATCCTGCGCATATCTTCATATATTTCCCTCGACATGCCTTGGAGGAGCATCCCTCCGTCCCTCCATCTATGATGTTAATGTTGGGATGACTCCTCCGATGGCATCCTAGAAGGAACTGTTTAATCAGCATGACATTGTGTTCCTTGACTGGGAGGGCCTCCGTTTCCTCATACAGATGATGTTCCAAGGTAATTTGTATGCAGTCCTTAGGGTGGCATTTTTACAGCTTTGAATATTTCTCCACTGGGTATCACTGAGCGAAGGTGACCACTCTGGAACAGCATAATTAACCACAGACCGAACGATCGTTTTATATATAGCTAACATGGTTTCGCAATTTGTGCGTGATTTCAGTGACGTGAGCTGAGGAAGTAAAAAGACTATTAAATGTCACTCCCAGTGACGCAGTGAAGAACTGATGTATTTCATGGAGATAGCCATTCACCACAATGCATAATTCATTAATATTGTGGTCCGTAGCCATAATCGTACAGTCGACCGCATATGAAATCACGTCCACGCCTTGTGGAGGTGCGAGGAGCTTCGAGAGGTAAAAATTGCACAAAAGTGCCGTTAGTGCTTAGTTAGTACGACTGGTATAACTCTACGGAGTTTGAAGCGTCTGTCTCTCAACTCTACAAACGACTGACAACCACTTATATAATTCACGATCCACCTCTTCGACTTGTTATGCATTGTGGATTGCAGGATATCTTCGAAGAGTGTGGCGAGACAGTCGAAGGCCTTCGATAGGTCAAGAGTCACTAAGACCGTTCTTTTACAGGGCCCTTGCTAATTTAATCTTGTGAGAGCTGAGTGGCAATGGCGGTTAATGGTGTGGAGGTGCTGTGCATTTGGTGAAAACCTGCGGGTGACGAGCTGCTGTTAGGTATGATTGTCCCTCCGTCGCGTTTTGTCTGTTCAAAGAACGTATACATATTCGTGCTAAGAAATCTTTTCGATCACGAATGCAGCTATATTTGCTTCTTGGGTTACATAACTGGGTGTATAAAGGTCTCTTAGCCTATACAATCAAATTTGAATTCACTATAGGAATAAAACAAAACGATGACCATTTTTATTTTAACAGCACTTTTAATGTTATAAAAACAATTTGAGGACATTCACTTTACAGCCTGTTTGTACTTTTTGTTAAAAATTCGAATAAAAGCCCTTTGAAATACGATCCCTAGAGTGTCTGGCCTTTTGTACGTTTAGCATTTGTGTGCGACAATAAATGTAACTGTCACAAACACACCAGACAGTATCATCCATGCTGAGTTGAAAAAATTGAAAATATTATTCAAAAAATATAAATCGAAGTATCTATATACATATGTATATACATATGTATATGTAAGATATACGTTGTGATAACAATATTAGTTAATGGCAAATATTTGCTTTGCAAGTCACTGTTTCCTTTTTTTTAAATGTTCCTGTGTGACCTACAACACACAGGTATGAATCAATTGTCTGTGATATGTGGGCCTTTGTGTAAACGTCAGGATATGTGTAGGTTTATTTGTTGTATGTTATTCTCTATGTACATATTTGTTCACATATCCTGTAATGTCTCTTTGTAAAATAACACAGAAAAAATTAATTTAAAAATACAATAAACAACATACCGAAGCAAATAAATCCAATGAGACTGTAAAGAATTTTGCACCCGAAATGGACATTGCTTTCTGGCATTGTTGACAAACAATTTGTACAAAGGTTTTTGCCTCCTCAGAACCATCGTACCAGTGACACGAGTATGCAGCCTCCATAACGGATGAACTCTGGCAAGAAAAACAAAAAATAAAGAAAAATAAGAAATAGTGAAATATTAAATTGGAAAGCAATGTAAAAAATAAAAGTTTTAAAACTTTTACTTTAACAATAAAACATTTGCTAACAAATATACACTTACACCATATATGTTCATAAATAGACTACAAAGCCGCACATAAACACTTCTATAAATATCTAACACATAGAGATAAATTTCTACACATTCACAAATACGTGCAAGACTTACACACTTATACATTTTCAAACCATCGCAAAACAACAAAAGCACTTTAGTGCATTTCCGGCTTTCGAATTTCCGATGAGTGAATGTGCTGCTGATATTTTGCTGCTTCTTTAACTGTGCTTTTATTTTCATGGTCATTGTTGCCTGTGTGTATTTCTTTATACAAAAAACTTTTTCATAAAAGTGAAAAAGTGGCGAAAAGGCGAAAAATCTATTTTTGTTATATTTCAAACGGAAGTTCTTCAAAATGTTTTTGTGCTTGCATGAGTCTAGTTTTTTTCTACTTTTTCATTTCCTTATTGCTCTACAAAACGCAAAACTAAATAATATAATAAATATTTACACTTTAAAGTCATGCACAATATGATGTTTTGGAAATTTATATTATTTTCATAAATTTTGAATGTTAAGTAAAGGTCAAAGACGTAAGCTAAACATGGAACTTTGTCATAGAACAGACTAGACTAAATATAATCCAGATTTTAGGCCCGAATATAGTAGAAATGAGATCCTAAGTTATAGAGTACAATCCATAAAGTACATGGACTATATTCTAAACCACAGAGTGCACTATAATACAGACTATAGACTAGATTATGGACAAGTTCGTAGCCCTGATTGTAGATTACGTATAGACTAGACTACAGATTAGATAACAGGCTGGTTTATAGACAAAACTTAGACAACACTATAGACAAGACTATAGACTAGTTTATAGACTAGACTTTAGACTATACTATATATTATACTATAGACTAGACTATAGACTAGACAGTAGACTAGACTATAGACTAGACTATAGACTAGACTATAGACTAGACTATAGACTAGACTATAGACTAGACTATAGACTAGACTATAGACTAGACTATAGACTAGACTATAGACTAGACTACAGACTAGACTATAGACTTGACTATAGACTAGACTAGACTATAGACTAGACTATAGACTAGACTATAGACTAGACTATAGACTAGTGGAATAAATATAGTCTAAAATATAATCTGATTTTGTCTGGAATTTACACTACAGCTTTGCCACATATTTTAAAATTATTTCATAATTATTGGTTATTATTAGTCGTTTGTTTAAATTAATTTCTTCCGTTTAGCACAAAGTACACATAATCTACCCAATGTACATCTCTTTGTAGTTATCTATGACAAATATTGCTTAGCAGTAATACAACTAGTATTTAATGTACTTCAACCAACCGACAAGATACTGTATTCAAATTTAAGTACATTTAGATGTGTGTGTATTTAATAGTATTTAAAATCGACCTCTTACCTCTTCAATTAAACGATTACCAAAAATACAAAAGTGAAATACTTGAGCCAATGCATAACCCAAATAACCAATAACGGTAAAAGCGTAAACATTGACACCCGTTATTTTGGTGGCCTGATATGCCAACAATGTCAACTTAATGGTTGATGTCAACATGTGTAAAAGTAATGCGGCGCCATACGTGTCACCGATGGCAGCAACTAATCTGTAAATGCACGAGAAAAAACAACAACGCAATGTTATTAGTGGTCGGAAGAGGGTGGCATGTAGGTTTGTGAAAAACAAAAATCATGTTAAATTTTTCCCCTAAAAATTATTTCTTTTTTGTTGTACTAAATATAAATACATGTACTTGTAGTTGTAGCTGTTAAAAGCATCTACATTTACACAATATTTATAGAAAGTTTGTTTAGTCCTTGTTAAAAGCAATTTTATTAAGGTTTACAATTGTGTATGTGCAAATGTTTGTTTATTAATTTAAATATACATAGGTATGTGTGTAAAACTATAAATAAATTTGACAAATATTGAAATATTTCATTTCGATTCCTTTTACATAAATCAATATTTGCTTTTAGTTTGACATTTTTCTACTACATAGTAATTGTGTTTTAGACTTGACAAAAAAAAAAAAAAAAAAAAAACGAAGTAAATAAACAAACACATTTATATTTCGCAACAGTTCCTAAGAATGTATTATACACAATTTTCAATATCAAGTTCCTCAAGTTTTCATTTGATGAATTTTCTATAATAATGAACCTAAAAATATGAAAGTAAAGTGCTTTATTTCCTTAACGTATCTTTAATACCCTTTCTTGTACACTAGGGGGGATTGTTTTAATTTATAAATTTTACAAATTATAATCATAATGTTATTTGAAATGGTGATGAAATTTCATCGAGCTTTGTATTCTTTAAATTTAAGAAATGTGTTTGAGAATTTATTTGTGAACTTTAGTTGAAAAAAAGTCAAGTCCTTGTTTTTAAAAAAAAATCAATGAAGCATT
Source organism: Lucilia cuprina (assembly GCF_022045245.1). NCBI lineage: Eukaryota > Metazoa > Arthropoda > Insecta > Diptera > Calliphoridae > Lucilia > Lucilia cuprina. The sequence goes on from NC_060952.1 coordinate 75,962,152, forward strand.
TTGTGGAGAAGATAAATAGATAACACAAATTTTGTTGAAGTAAATATTTCGAAAAAAAAAATGCTAGAGACTAAACAAGTGAGGGTTCTATATTCGGCTGTACCGAATCTTATATAACCTTCACCTTGATGTGTTACAAAAACTGTCAGTACCATAAAGTAATCTTTTCCATCACTTTCATTGGGCTTAACATGCTCAAATTCATGTTTCTAGATTCAATATTATAGAAAATTCAAAAGAGTACCTTTTGAAAAGCGAAAAAGTACCCAAAAGATCCCTTTTATGGGTTTTCATCTACATACTTAATTTCATATTTGTAGGTACAATAGTATCGGAAATTCAAAAAGTACCTTTTGAAAACGAAAAAGTACTAAAAAGTTCCCTTTTATGGCTTCTAACTTAAGCTAGGCTTCACATACATATTTTCATGTTTCTAGCCAATAACAACACACTAGTGCTGCTCTGCCTTGTTTTTATAAACAAGAGTACAATAATAAAATTTTCCGTATGATTATGTATTTTGTTTTTTGCAATTTCTGTCTGAGCCTGAAAAAAAATCTCAATTTTTGATGAAATTTTTAGAGGTTGTCTCGGCTTTTTGCTCATATATCCGGTATTTATGGACCGATTTTGCTGATTTTAAATCGCGATCTTGTCGAAAGCATGTCTAACAGAATTATTGAAGATTCGTATCTGCCGATATCTGGGGTACTCTAAAAACTGATTTCAACAAACACACAGACGGACATAGCTTAATCAATCTACCGAAATTTATGAGGATCCGTTCATAATTATCCAACTCATCGTATAAGTTTCTCCTCAGAGAATAGCTTAAACGCTCACTTCTTGCTTCAAAATACGAGTATAGCGGTGAAGTTCGACACAAGTAAGTTCCTTATAATTACAAATCTGTCTACCGAATTTAATGAGAATCGGTCCATGGTTGACCCTGCCCCCATATAAGGCCCCCTTTAGAAATTGGCTTAAACGAACATTACTGGCTAAAAAATGCTAGTATAGCTATGAAGTTCGATACAAAGAAGTATGTTTTGTACAAGCCAAAATCTCATAATAATATCAACCTAACGTTTTACATTTACTGCAAACGGTTTGATTCGGTATATTCGAATATATCACTCTTACTTGTTAAATTTAGGGAAAGGATATACATGTATTTTGTATTACAAATTCTTATGCAGAATTTCATTACGATACTAATTTTGGACGTTTAAGACATTTCTTATCATTAAAAAAATGCAAAGTTTTGGAAAGGTAGAGGGATATTAACGTAATTATGGCATAAAAATTCATAACTGACCACTGTTATAGCGTCTTAAAATTGATTAAAAAGGTGTTTTTTGAAACTTCCTGACACGATGGCTTAGAGGCCAGATTCAGCGCTGGTAAGTCCTTTAGTCAAGTGTACAATAGTCCCTGGATTAACATTTGCTTTTGTCTGTACTATAAACCAAGCACATTAATAGATTTCTTAAAAAAATCATTATTTACCACTAGTCTAGTTCATTAAATATTAATTTCATTTAATTTGTCTAATAAATATGAAAAATAATCCTCTTAGTTCAACAGTTTAGATAAAATAATGTGTTAATAAAAACTCAAAGAAATAAAAATATATAAATAAATTAATGGAGAAATCAGAGAAAAATCAATAAGACTAAATACCATATTCAGCAATGTTACTTTAAGGAATTAAAATATTTACTTTTATTTCAATTAATACCCAACTATACATATACATAAACAGACATTAAACAAACATGGAAACGGAAACCAAACAGTCAGATGTACAGACACACTCCAGCAAACATAGGATAATAAAAGCCAAATCATCGATGCAAACATGATGGACGATGATGGATTTAGTCAGGACTATGAATATGTTAGATATAGAAAATGCTTATTGGCTTTATTTTTTATCTGTGAATTTTCCATTGGTTTTACTTTTTTTTTTGCCACAAATAAACATGCAACAAAATTAAAAGAAGGAATAGACAAATAGAAAACGGACAGCTGGACGGACGCGTCAATAGAAGGATCTATAACTGTTGAAAACCTAAACAAACCATTTGTCTATAAATAGTAAATAAAAAGTGATGAGTTTAACAAACAAACTAAGTTACTTATAAAAAAACTTTATTCGATTGCAATAGACTGAAAAAACGAAAGGGCCTTGTTTATTGTCTTTAATACTTCAGCATTAGTTACACTGACAGAAAATCGACAGTAAAAATTGTTTCAAAAAAATTAGAAATTGAATTTTGTTATGTGTGAAACATTATTATTTAATTAAGATGATCTGCAAGGGGCTCTAATTCAAGGAATTGTACTACAATATATTTATAAAAATATTCCCTGAATATATATGTATACTAGCTATACCCTGTGTGCTTTGCTACCCAAAAGTTTTTGAAGATTCTAGCTATAACAATTTATAACGCACAATAATATTGGTCGTATATATCCACCTTAAAGTATACCAGAATCATTTTCTGAGTCGATTTAGCTATGTCCGTCCGCCTGTCCGTCCATGCAAACCTTTTAATCAAACTACAGGTCGAAATTTTGGAGATATTTCAATGAAATTTGGTACACAATATTCTATTCAATATCCTGGGACAAAGCCTATTAAAAATGGTTAAGATCGGTCTATTATTTCACCTGGCCCCTCTTCCTCTATTTATAATATCAGTTGGTTTGCTCTCAAACAAAATCAAATCAGTTGCTGATCAACATTTGTCAACGAAAGCCGAATTAATGTAGTAGAACATGAGAGAACAGTTGATAGTTTCTTATATATAGACTTTGATACACGCTCGCTGTCAAAATCCATAATAAATATTTAACAGTTAGCATTAACTTTATAGTTTGGAGTCATTTTATTAGTATACTTTTATTTTGAATGCAATTCTGTTCTCTGCTGCCTTACCAACACACATAAAACTATCTATGATAGTATGTGTTTGAGCACCACTGGTTTAATCAGAAACTAAAATGGAAATATCAAAATATAACACTAACAAGTTATCCGATCTGTTTAATATAACAGATAAAATAGAGTCTTAATTCAATTATGAAATATTGACTTAAAAATTATAGTTGGACCAATTCCAATTTAAGAAACTGGGCACGTGGCTGTATGTGGTACTATTTGAAAGATTCCTCTGACCGAAAATTAAGTAAGATATAATGTCGAAACCACAGTCTGCATGTTCTTATCTTTATCAAAACATTATTTTGATCAAATCCGGTTTAAGGACACGTTGATAATATATATTTAACATATTGGACAGACGTGTTCGATCCTTTACCGGAAGCAGAATATTCTTTACACGGATGTCTCAGGAGGAGATCAATATTAAGAACCCGAAGCCGATATATATACTAGTTTCTGTTCATTAACTAACACATTTCTCTGAGTGTTTTCTATGCTTAAAGGACATTACACAGTTCGTTTGTAATTAAAATTTAAATTTCCTTAAACAACAACTGTTTCCTTCCTTCCATCACTGACGTTTTGTTTATGTTTTCCTTTTCGTTACGATTGAACAAATATAAAGAACTCTGACACAAACTTGGGTTCAATAAACGAATTTTTATGCTACTTAGTTAGAATGGATGGAGTTAGTTGGGTCGCTAACTTATTTACCTGACAACATGTTTATGCCTCTCCACCCAATATTTGATAGCGCTGCGTACCATCATTTCCTGTTTCTTTGTCAAACCATTCGGATTGCCACCGTTGACACCATTGAATGTTTGTAGTGTTGTGGGCGCACGAAACTGTGCACCCCAATCGGCCTTGGTACTATAGATGCCGGTCATATCCAGGTCACTGGGAGGTTCTTTTTCTATAAAACGAAATTAAAATAAAATTGATTTATGCACATACATACATCATCAACTGAAAACACTCTGGCTGGCAGCTGTCTTTTGGCTTACCTTCATTAATGATTAACTCTGACTTGGAGTTGGCAGAAAGTGAACGAAAGAGTGCTGCTGAATTGGGACGATATGTATCTAAGGAGGCAGATAATTCCATTAAAGGTTTCATAATGCCCTTTAGATGTTGCAGTTGTTCGCAGGCGAATATTAACCACGAACAGAAGAGCACATCACACAAGTTCGAGTGTACCATGGAGAATAGTAAGTAGTAGCCTTGAAAGGCAAATGATATCGTATAGAATATACCCTGGCTAGCATCCCAGGGGTAGAATGATTTAATAGGCAATCTGGGTATTTCCACTGTTATAGAGGAGTTGGTCTCCTTGTCGAAGGCAAACTTTACACTTTCACCAAAGAAAGTGATGGTTATCCAAGCTAAAGTACAAAGATAAATTTAATTAATTACCACTTTAATCACAGTATTACACGTTCAGGCATAAACTCCTCCCAAGCATTTAACTTACCCACTGCAGATGCTACTGTCGTCAGCATTACCAAGAAGAATAATTTTCTCATTTTTGCTAAAGCGATTGAATGATAGCGAGCATCGGATTCAGCAAACAATGGATGAGTATTAACCTGATTCCAAATGTTCAAAGTTCTGCAGATACACCACAAAGTTAATGGTTGAAAAAGAAAGAACAAAGAATAACTTTTAATGCAAAATAAATTACTCGATTAATTGATTCTTGTGACATTTTTACTGTGGCACACAGCTCAGCCTAGTCACTAGCACAGACACAGTTTGCAAACAATAAAAAAAGACCCATTTAATATTGTCAACCATGTCAGAGGCCAGATTTAATTTATTCCTTGTATTTTGTTCGCATTTTGCACAAGTAGCAATTAAAAGCCAACAATAATCATGGTTTCATTTTCAATCCCATAGTCGCCCATTAAACAAACACTCACATACACACGCACACATACAAACAATCCTCACATCCATACTCCGCCGTTTAGTGGTGACCCCCATCACTTACCTGTAAAAATTCTTCTGATTCACAGCCAGATAAATAAATTTCGTAACGCAGTGCGTAAAGAATAGTGCGGTAATTGTATTACCGGACAACTCATTTACTTCGTCAGCATTCAGAGCCATATTGACAAGTATAAACATGAATTGTGCCAATATTAACACTAAATGTATGGACGAATAGACTTTTTTCAACAGCGGTGATCCACCCGTAAACGCATGCATAAATAAACCAGAATATTTCATCAGCTTAATGTTGGGCATTAAGTCGGCCACAAGGCCAACATATTTCGTTGGTTGTAGATTCGACTGCATCTGCATGGAGATAAGGTAAAGTGAGATAATGCAATTGTTAAAATTTCAAAGGGATCAATTAAGAAAAATACATTTAATATTTTTTTCAATACAAAATATTTATCTTAATGGACGATTGATCCAATAATTTCGATCAAAGCAACAAGCTGTCATTTTTATATATAATTTTATATTATTTCACGAGCAAATGATTCGGTATCGGAATAACACAGGTCAACGAAATAAATTTTGGTAAGCACTTTAAGAACTAATATAGAATAAAATATTTGGTACATATATTACGGAAATTTTATATAATTATAATACTAGATATACCCAGTATGCTTTGCTATCCTAAAGGCAAAAAAACCCACTTACTCATGGGAGATACCACTCAAATTATTGCAAGTTCGCTAATTTTATCGAACCCTAATTAGGATTTTAATGTAAGCTATGAAAAAATTAAATAAAATTGTATTGTATACAATTCATATGGGAGGGGCCAATCAACCCATGTAATTCATATGGGGGTTCCAAGCCACCACCTGATCAACGTCCGGTTATTTTCCCAAAATGTTGAGTTGAATATGAAAGTCAATTGTGCAAAATTTTAGTAATCTAGTTCTATTAGTTTCTGGGAGTTGCCACGCCCACTGCTGCTAGTCTGCCCATTTTTTATCCTAACTAATCACATTGAAACTTGTGATGGCTCTGTTACATTTTCTGAGATAAACAGATTTAATATTTTCTTAATATGGAAGATGCCGCGCCCACTATAGTAATTCCGCCCATTTTGTCAGTTTTTGTGATTAAAGCCTGTACTCTTTCTACTTTGACATTGAGATGAATTATTGTTGTTCTAAATTGTCAGCATCGTAACTGATTCTGAGGAAGCGCTATGGATTCAGCACTCATTCTTTGGAACGGTTCTGGAACTAGTTCTTAAATCAATCATTTTAGTTCGAATTTGTCAAGTCCGGAACTAGTTCTAGGAAATCTTTGGAGAATGTATTCGCTAATCAATTTTGAGAAACGCATTCCATTAAACTAGTATAGAATCAATGTACAATTAGTATCAAAGAACTAGTTTCTTAAAACTCTTTAGCAAGCAAAGGATTTTCATGCACTAAAAATTTAAAATTTATGTTTTATACAGTATAAAATGGTAAAATATGCGCTAAAAATGTGAAAAAAATGTACCAAAAAATATTTCTCTGCGAAAGTACATATTAATATATAATCAGGTCTTAAGTTTTTACAGGTTATTAAGGACTGTTTTATGTACTATAATACCACTTTAACGGAACCACAAGCCCGAGAATGACATATATAAAGACTAGTAAGTTAGTTAGGTAGTTAACTAAGTTAGTTAGTTAGTAAGTTTGAAAGGAGGATGTAAGTATACACATCAAATTCGAAGAAATACACCTAGGCCTGTTGTGCGCTCCTTAACCAGTGCCACGGGTGGGAATCGAACCCACCAACTCCGGTCTACCAGACTAGAACACTGACCACTAACCTAAAGACTAAGAAACAACTTAAAATAGTATACATATATCTAATTTCTGTAAGCGGAAAGCTTGATGGCAATTCTAATAAAATTTGGTGAATTTTCATATTTTTGTATAAATTACATTTCTTCCGAATTTTATCGTTTGGTAATGTTTTTAAGTGAATTATGAACGTGAGAGAGATCTAAGAACAAAATTTCATCTAGTTACCTTTTTATATATACACTCATATGGACAGACTCAGAAATTGAACTGAACTTTAAGGACCAATACTTTGGACGTGATTGTAAATTGTATTTCATAGAACCTAGTATTTTTTTTTTAAATTGAAATTTGTTGAAAGTTATTTAAAAAAATCTAAATATGTACATAAATACCTAATTTGTTTTAAAAATATAAAAACAGAAAAAAAAAACAAAACAATTTGTTTTAGAAAAATTTTAAAAAAACATGCAAAATATGCAATAAAAATGTTAAAAATATGCAAAATATATGCAATTTAAAGCAAAATATGCAATTTATGTATTTATAACAAAATATGCAACAACAAATCGATGCCATTTTGTAGAAAATTCTTTGATTTGAAAAGAAAACTAGTTAAAAGTTATTTTGAGTTACTGACTAAAAATATGCATTTGCATAGAAATCCTAGCCCTGATAATTAGTATCAAAGAACTAGTTCCTTAAAACTCTTTAAGAACCATAACAATGTTCCGAAGAAAGGGTTTTACAAATAATGACGACACATTAGTGAAAAGGTTGTTGTTAAAGAATCTAAAGTGATTCTATTTGCATTCATTCTAAAACTAGTTGTTTTTAGAACAATTTCTGAAATTATTCCTGCGGTATTATATACTTTACTCAAGTTTTTTTTTTTTAAATCGGTTTAAAATTAAATAATAGTGAAGGTTTCATAAAAATAGGCATAACTTGATTTTCAGCTTCACAGTTTATGGGTTAACATTATTTGATTTTATTTAAACTTCAGACATATCTCTCTTATTATCTGAAATATGATATATTTAGAAAAGGTTTAATATAAACATTAAAGAATTAAGTCAAATTATATTTTCAAAAATTTAGCAAAAGTATTTCTTTTTTTAGGAAATCTTCCAAACTTGAATCTGTAAGATTCAAGTTGACCTAAGTTTAGCCTACACCACTTTACTAAGGGAAGTTATATTGGGTTTGCGCTTATGTTTGTAATGAAAAAAAAAAGAAAAATATATGGCCTCCATACAACCATACCTAACAAATATGGCTTTTCAGGCTAAATTTATGTTAATTGTTCTAGTACTTATTTCTACAAAAATACTTAAAACATAGTTTAGACTTATATTAAGCGAAGTCTTCAATAAGTCTTAACTATGTTTATAATTTAAAACAAGTATGAATGTATAGTCGGATGTAGCCAACCATATGATACCCTACACCAGTCAGTATGTATGTTAAAAATGGGGATTATTTAAAAAATAAAGCATTTGATTTGTTTTTAACTTTATTTCGGAATATTTTTATTTATTTTTATTTGCCAAAAATAAATTTTTTACAAGAGGGCTCAAAGGGGAGTAGGGCAAAATATGGCCCTATCCTTATAAATGTTGGTAGGGGGAGTTAAGTCTACTTCAATATTATTTATGTAGAATTTAAAAGTGTCATTAGTGTTTATAAGTGAATTTTGACCTTTAAGTCATTTTCTGAAGGGGAGTTTGTATGGGGGCTAGGGTCAAATGTAGCCCAATCATTACAAAAATCGGTAGTGTCATTTAAAGTTCTATAAAACTTAGTTTTCTCGACTTTTGTTGACATAATAGATCATTTAAATTAATTATAAGCCCAAAGGCCCTATTTGGGGGGTACGGTTGTATGGGGGATAGTCGAAATAATGGACCGATATTAACCATTTTCAAGAGGCTTCGTCCTTGGGCCTAAAAAGGTGTTTGTGCCAAATTTCATCCAATTATCTTGAAAATTGCGGTACCTTGCGCACAAGGTTTACATGGACAGCCAGACGGACGGACGGACGGACGGACGGACGGACAGAAAAATTTGTAGCAATAGACTTCGTTTTGGTGAAATTATATCTTCCTCAGACTTGTCTTGAGGACGCAATCGGACCTACAGCAGATTTTTTATAACTACCATCAAAAAAGATTCTGGGTCCTCATTAAATTGTAAGATGATCTAGCCATGTCCGTCTGTCTGTTTAAAGCACGATAGGGTTCGAATGATTAAAGATATATAGAGTTAAAATTTTACGCATATGGATAATATAAGTGGAACTTGGGAAAACAATTACAACAGTCATAGCTAAAATTCTCCATAAACAAGTCTTATATGAACTTAAATCTATTAAAGAAATTTTATTAGGATCGGTCTATAATTGGCACAATCCCTTCTATAAGATCTACTTCAGAGTGTGACTTAAACTTTTATCACTGTGGAGAAATACGAGTACAGGAACGAGTACAGGTTCTCAAATTAGGACACCTCGGCTATGTTAAATTTTTAAAACGATCCTATTTCTTTATTTGAGTTCCGATTTAAAAAAATTTCGTATATAGAATCTCCTCATCGAGCACTAGGTAAATTTTCTAAAAGATGTTGAGTTTTCCCTAATTAATTTGTCACTTAAAAACATTAGGTAGGTATGTTATATAATTTTGTCTACTTTTCAAAACTGTATATAATTTTTAAAATTAAAAAAATCGCGGAATACTTTTTAAAAAAAATTAAAAAATGTTTTTTATTCAGTTATTGCGAAGATACAAATTTTTCAAATAGCAATAAAAATTTTATTTATGAATATTTTTTAATAAAATTTTACAGTTTGGTAGATTTTTTTACTCAAAATATAAAATTAAATAAAAATTTCGAATTTTCTTATTAGAAATCCCGGAATTCCCAAAAAAGTTTAAAAAATCCCAAAAATTGGATTTTTTGGTTTTTTGCCTATTACATCCATACCAGTGGCGGGGTTATCGAAACCCGTTACAAAATGATTAAGAACATATTGGGTCATATAAAAAAGGTCACTATAATTAGATATCGACTATGCGATTTGAGAATTTTTGCTCAAAATTGAATTTTCATTAAAAAATAGGGTTTTTTTTGGATGGACCTGGTCCACTCGGTAACAAAAAGTTTTAGGTTTTGTTTCATTTAACGTATTTTATGTAAAGTCAGCTTTCAAAAAAGTATAAATTCTATATACATCTTATTAGAAACTTTTCAGATAACTTAAAAAGAAAAAGATACTTTTTCCCAAAAAATGGCAAAAAATCGCCTTTTTTAATTTATTAAATTAAAATGCCTATAACTTTGGACTCAGTCATGATTTTTACATAATTTTTTTCACTGCATGATATATAAACTTGTTGTTAAGCGAATAAAAATGGCGAAAATCGGGAATTTTTCTGACCCGCTATTATCAAAAAACTAAAGTAAGGACGGTAAAAATTTTAAAATTTTGATTTTCAAATGAGAATATATCCTCAACTATAAAAGATAATTTACTGCTACGACATTTTTTATAGTGTTTGATGAGGAGATTCTATAAACGAATTTTTTTTTTAAATCGGAACTCAAAAGAAGAAATAGGATCATTTTAAAAATTTAACATAGCCGAGGTGTCCTAATTTGAGGACCCCCCATCGGGTCCCTGGTTGGCCTTTAAGGTCCAAATTCAAAACCTAAGCTCGACAACACCTTCTCTTTGTGCATACCAAATTTCATTAAAATCGGATTTACCGTTTAGAAGTTACCGAATTATTTCCCTCTTTTTAATATACCACTGTGAACCGGTCCCTAATTGACCCTACCACAATCGGTCCAAATGATCCAAATAAAGCCAGATTATTACATAAGTCAAATGTCCTTGGATAAAGAAACTAGTATGTGTCGAAATTCATAGACAGACATACCACAATCAACTCAGAAAGTGATGCTGAGCTGACTGATATATATAAGGACCAATATTTACAAATGTCAGAACCAACACATAATACACTCCTAATTATAGTGGTGTAGAGTATAAAAATAGATATTTCTGAATTCAAACAAATATTTTTTAAATATTGCTTTAATCAATATAATCCTTTTTGGAAAATACACTTCGGTTTCGCCTGTAATGATTAAGGTTTAAATACACTTTAACATAATTTTCCATGTATAATGTACTTATAATTTGTACATACTTTAAGTATTAACTTTTTCAGTTTTCTCCCTACTTTGCATACCTTTTAAATTTTCGACTTTTGTAAAAAATTAAAAATAAACTTTAAATATTAAGTTGAATTTATTCCAATTTGATTTTCAAGTTTTTTGTTCTTTTATTTATTTTTTCTTAAACAACATTTTGTTAAAACTTTTTAAATAAGTTTAAGTTGTTGTATTCAATATTTTCAATCTGTAAATGACACAAATTTATCACAAGCACTTTGTCTAGAATTTAAATAAAAAGCGACAACGAATTTGACCTTTTTTTCTGTTCAACAATATGAAAATGTTTTTTTTTTTTTTGTTAAGTTTATATTTTTCTCGTTTTTTGTTTTATTTTTATAAAATGTTCTTAACTTGTTAAAGTCCAATCATTAAATGAATCAATTTAATCTGTCCAAAACGACGTGTACTTAAAATGTCGTTTGCCCTTTTTACTTTTTTTCAGTTTTTTTTTTTTTGTTAAAAATTCTCACGTTCAATACAGCTACAGAAAAAAAATTAAAAATTAAAAAAAAAATAGTAATATAATAATGGACTGGGGTAGTCAGACATTTTTAATATAATTTTATGGAAAATCTGTGCTATCTACAAGAGGTAAAGGACAAACAAACACACAAACAAAGATGTAGTGCGTGTGCCGGTGTGTCTGTATTTAATTAAGTCAAGTCCAACAAAGTTTTCTTGAGTAGGTCAAAGGAATAAATAAAATAAGAGATGGGTGGAGACTTTAAATAGTTTAGCATTAGACATTGATATTGAAAATCACAATTTTATATGTACGTATATATGTATGTATGTATGTATGTATGTATGTATGTATGTATGTATGTATGTATGTGTGTTTTTGTAAGTTAAGGTTTTGGTGTTGAAATAGTTTATACAAAAATATTATGTCTTTGCGTGTATGTAGTTGTATTGTTGAACGTCTGTTTTAAATTTCCAAAATTCCCACAATTATTTTCTATTTCGTTCTGTTAAATATGTGTTAATATAATACAACCTCAACTGCAACTATAACTTAAGTATATTAAAAATAAAATGTTAATAAATTTCAAAATAATAACATTTATTAAAAAAATATATATACAAATTTACAGGCATATGATTTAACACTAAAAGGACCGTTATAATAAATTTTTATCATGGATTAAACAAATATATTGCAATTGCAAACTATTAACATGTATATATAAAATTTAATATCTCGCAAAATCGGTCAAAATACGGATGGAAGCTCAAGTTGTATTATGAGGACAAGGACAGGAAATCAAAGATATATATTTTCTTCTCTGCTTTACAACATTTTCTGCAGAAAAATATTCATGATTATCGACAAGATATTAAGAAAAACAAATAAGAATTATAGTCGGATGAGGCTGACCATATAATACCCTACACCTTTTACTTAAATAATATGTTTTGATAATAAAGCATTTGAGTTGAATTGTACCTTTCCTCAGATATAAAAGTGTGGACATTTAAATCAAATTTTGAAGGGGGCTTTTTATTGAGGTCAGAGTTATATGAGGACCTTTAATTGTAAAATTCATGAGGGTCATCATATATAGAACATGGTTTTGCAGCATTTTGTCGAGATACGTGTATATTAAACATAGTTATGAAGTTGGAGGATTCAGTTGTATAGGGTCTAGATGAAATAGGCTTCGTCTCTGGAACAATAGAAGATCATGTGCCAAATTTTAATAAATTATCTTCAAAATTGCTACCTGTAGTTTGATTACAAGATAGACGGACATAGCTAAATCGATTCAGAAAATGATTCTGAGCCGATTGGTTCTTCTTCTTGAAGGTAGGTATAGGACCAATATTATAGCGCGTTGCAAGTATTAGCATAAACAAAATATACCATCCCCACTAAAGTGGTGTAGGGTATAAAAAGCAGTCATCATTACTGGATCATTAGGGACAACATCGATGAACAATTTACTTTCTAAACTGAATTCCGAAAGACTTTTTGTCCAAGAAACTAGCAATGTCTAATGTTTTAAAATTCAATGACATAGTAGCATGTTATGCAGAAAAGTAAAAGTCCATATACAAGTTTAAGGATTAGTCAGTAGATTAGTCCGTATACTTGTTAAAAGACTATTCCATTAAGTAGCCCAGCTAAAGCTATCATTTTAAGTAATAATTGTAACATGGCGATATTATTGGACTGACCTGTACTTACCACAATCGCTTACAAGTAATTAGAAAAGTCTGCATTTATATCTTTAAACACAAGCTGATGAATAAATTTGAAAGTATAAATTCCACACATTATTAATAAGACGTTAAAAAAGCACTTCAATGTTATCAAAACGCTATGTAGAAGTCATTGAAAAGTCTGTTAGTGTTAGTGGTTCCAATTGCAAGTCATTACCAAGTTAAAACTTGCTAGTTTATTTAAAAGACTAGTTAGTTTACTGCGAGCATATGATCAATTAGACACCATTTTGACAGGATCACACAACTTTTCATATATATTAAGAAATAGTATCACTTCCGATTGTAATTAATTACCTAATAACTTACTTTTCAATAACAATTACATATCTTCTGGATTATATAGAAGTAGTGTAATAAGATCTTACATTCAATGTGTTATATGAATACTTTCTAAATAATTCATTACTCCTCTTGAGTACGAAGTTATATAAGTTTTAGGCTCCGTTTTTTTCATGTGACTTAAAACGACCACTTGTTTTAATGACATTGTCGTGTTAAAATAATGACTTAACCGGACCACTCCACTCGTAAAATGTAATGTTATAGTATTAACTCCAGCCTGCAGCTGTGAGGAATCTGAGGATATCATTAAGCTTAGACCCAGACATCTTATCTCTTTATGGCTATAGCAGGGCATTCACAGAGAAGATGGATTACCGTTTATTCCTTTTTCCTGTCTTTGCAACTGCGAAAGTGATCCTTGAAGAAAAGCCTACGCCGACATGCATCCTTACCTATCACCAAGTGTCCTGTTATTACTGATATCATCAGTCTCAATATGTCCCGTCTACTTTGGTTTATAAGGTGTCTTGTACATTGAAGAAGGGCCACAATATCTTGTTCCTTTTTAATGTATCTAATGCACCAAACAAGATTAGTGTCAGACGGCCTAAACAGCCATGACAGATCCTTCTTGTACTGTTTAACTATTAGAGACTTGATGGTATAAAAGTGAGAGAAGTGTCGCTTGACTATCGACAAATATCTGAGGATACCACTTTCTATAGAACCCAACGGAGTTGCTAATTAATTATCATTGAAGATATCTAAAACTGATCCCGCTCTAGCTAGCTTGTCTGCCTGTTCATTGCCAAATCAACCCCTTAAACTAGAATTTTTTCAAAATTCTTGGTAATGTAGTTATTTCATACATTACTAGGTAATGAGTGGTTGTTATTAATAACTTCATTTCGATTTATTCAATAAGATGTTACAATGTTTTGTCGTTTAATATACATAAATAAGTAGTTGATCATCCAAAAAGTAAGTACTTACACCAATATTGTGATTTTCAAATTTCCATGTCTGTTATAAATATTATAAATGTGCTGAACCATTACTTTAGATTTTAGATAAAATGATCTATTCTTAATGACTTTTTTATTTAGTTCTTCTGTATGGTATCCTGTTTAACTGAATCTAAGATTATATTACTAAATCTATGACAATTTTTTCTTAACAAATATTTGTGGTTAATAAAATTTGAAAAAATTTTGAAATATTTAAATTTCAATTAGTTTTAATAGTGTTAACTGTTGAAATTATGCCACGTATTCCTGTTTTCTTCAATATTTGTTTTGATATCTGTAGATAGGTTTTTATATATATATATACATAGTATGTACATATATATTAGTATATTTCAACACATATTTCGATGTGTGTCTGTGTGAAATATGTATATAAACAACTGTTGAAATAACAAACATCTGCATGCATATAGCCAATTCAAATAATAAAGAAGAACAACAACGATATTATTAAAAACGTGGGTATGTAAATGTCTATATTAGGGTGGTCCCAAAATTTAATATAATAGTTCGAAAATTTTTTATCTTAATGTCAATACTAAGGTAAGATGGTTCAAAAGATAATGTAGTCCTTTTTTTTTTTTGCTTTTTTTCATATTTCTTAAAAATAAAATATTCACAACTTTGCCAGAAAGTAAAAGGTCTTCTAAGGCCGTCGCTTTCAATATCAATCACTTTCCGCAAAAGTTCTAAAATTTTTAATATGCTCAAACTGATGATAACTCACTCAAAGACCTTATTGATGAACAGAATGAAAATTTTAAGTTACGGTATCTAAAAATGAACCAAGCTTTCATTTTCGTTTAGAATATTTTTTCTCTATACAAAACAACGTCATCATAATATAATTGCATACAATATACACATGTGATCAGAGAACTAGTTGTGTTTTTTTATAAAGCGGTTGTAGTAAATATTTTTTATGATCCTGATAAAATTAACTAAAGAAATTTTGATAAATTTTATCGCAAATTTAATATTTAATATTTATTTATAATATTTGTATTTTTAAACAAGTTATGACAGTTAAAGCTGCATTTCGAGGGGCCACTTGTATGGGGGCTATCCCAAAATCAAACAAACCTTGCCTATAAGAAATATTTATGTGAAATTTCAACCTTCTAGCTCTTTCCATTCGGACTCTATCGTGCTTTCAACAGACAGACAGACGTACGGATGTACAGATGGACGGACAGACATGGCTAGATCGTCTTAGAATTTAATGAGGACCCAGAATATATATATACTTTTGTGGGTCTATGACCAATATTTCGATGTGCTACAAACGGAATGACAAAATCAATATACTCCCCATCTTTTTTGATGGTGAGTATAAAAAGTACCTTTGGAAAAACAAAATAAAGCAAAAAAGATCTCTTTAATAGGTTCTCACGTAATCCGGACACTACATGCTAAAGTTCATGTTTAATGTTGTATAAAAATTCAAAAAGTACCTTTTGACAAACGAAGTAGTACCAAGAAGTACCCTTTTGTGGGTAATTATTTTTATGTTTCTTAGTTCAATGTTACAGAAAGTTCAAACGGTATCTTTTTTAGAAGAAAAAGTATGAATCGGGCATGGCCGGCCATATGAACAAACAAGTATAAATGTATAGAAGGGCATGGCCGACAGTATGTTAAAAATATGAATTACATTTAAAAAAATAAAGTTTTTAATTTGTTTTTTAACTTTTTTTCGGATTATTTTTAATTATTGTTGACAAAAAAAAAGAGATTTTCTACTAGAGAGCTGGAGAGATATGGGAGTAGGGGTAAATATAGGCCTATCCTTATAAATGTTAATAGAGGAATTTACGTCTACTTTAAAGTTATTTATTTAGAATTTAATCGTGTTATTAATGTTTATACGTAAATTTTGACATTCAAGGAATTTTCTAATGGTTAAGGTCAAATGAGGCCCGATCATTACAAAAATCGATAGTTTATAGTTCTATAAAACTAAGTTTGGCGTTTTTAGTTGATTTAATAGAACATTTAACGTAATTATAAGCCCAAGGGCCCTATTCGGGGGTATGGTGGCTAGGCGAAATAACCATTTTAATAGATTTCGTCCTTGGACCAAGAGAAGAGTATGTGCCAAATTTCAACAAATTCTCTTGAAAATTACGACCTGTAGCGTGTCCACAAGATTTACATGGACACACAGACAGATGGATGGACAAACTTAGCTTAATCGACTCAGAAAGTGATTCTGATTTATAGTTGGCGTAGGACCAATATTTTTACGTTACGTTACGAACATAAGACCAAACGCAAAATACCCTCCCCCACTATAGTGCTATAGAGTATAAAATATACCAAAAAGACCTCTCATTCATGCTTCATTTCATGTTTCTAGGTTCAATATTATAGAAAAATTCAAAGAGTTTTTTTTTATAAACAAGCAAGTAAATAACAAAATTAAAAGAGAAAAATTCTATTATTTCAACAACATACACACAGAGAGACGGACATTATTCCAATAACATTTTTTTAATAAGAAAAATTTTCACACCTAATTTTATGTTCACATGTATTTAGTACATTTAAACTTTGAACATCTGCTTTCATATGCAAAAATTCCGACTCATCGATAGATGTTGGTTTTTTCAGCTCTAATATGTAAATTTTATTTGTTATATACATACAATTGTATATACATATTTACATATATACATTTGTAAATATGTATTTTCACTTGTATTAAAACTTGTATATTAAATTTAAGAGTGTGTGAAGTTTTGTGCCTTTTATATAAACATATACATACATATGAACAACTGTGTATGTTTTTTTTAATATTTATTTTGTAAAAGTATGAGTTGAATAGTTTTATGAGTGTATGTTCGTATGTGTGTGTACACAACTGAATCTGACCCTACCACAATACACCAATTTACCCATACACCTCTCTATCAATATATTGTACTTAGTTGAATAAATATTTGGGCCAAAATATGTATATAGAAATACATATGTGTGTATGTATATGTATGTATGTACATTTAAACACACTAACAAAGTTATATAAGTATTTTTCCCAAAGTTTATCAAACTTAAGTACAAGTGCCCCCAAGGATACGACCATAATTGATGAAATTTGCATAAACAACTTTTCCCTTTCACTATAATAACGACAACAACAATACAAGCAATAACATCATCAAATAGCAAAAACAATGATTTCCTATCGATATTGTGTAATAATAAGGATACGAAAGAGGCAAAAATCTGGTAAATGAAAAACTTGAAAAGAAAACCACAAAAACAAATTTTTTAAACAAAAAATTTCATTTTAAAACACATTGTGGCACACGCTCGTTGTCATGTTAGTAGATATCTTATTATATTATTTATTTCTATTTTTTTTGCTGAAAGATATGACATTTTATTGAATTCTGATAGATTACAAAATATTTGTTAATATAATATAAATATGTAAGAAATTGTAGTTGGGTATACCGATACCCTATACGATGGGATCCCATTCCCACAACAATCAGTTCTTCACAGCAGAACGACTCGGACATAAACGAACCACGACCAAGGATTGCGAAGGCATCCACACCAGTTTTATACGTATGTATTTGATTCCATAGTATTTTGGTCCGAGCCGAAGTTGAACAAAATCTAGTATACTATTACTGTTCTGCTTGCCGCGGAAATCTACACTCTAACAGACCATTAGTTAGGAGCACCGTTTGCAACGAGCGGGTCCAATTCAGGAAAGATGCCAACCGAAACTGCAGCGGTCTTAATAATCTTGGGAAGTAGGGTGATGGTTTCGTTGGCCCGTGTTAATATAAACAACCCAGCCCCTCAGCGTCATCAACATCGATGCAATCGTGCATAGTTACGCCTCAAACTCGCCAACAGCATATAACACAACACAGTAATACAGGCCATAACAAAAAAAAAATACACTAGCAGCTACTAACACTAACAAATTGCTGCCCATAGACATAAAGTGTTGACATTACTACAGCTTGATTGTAATGACCTCTTTAGTAAGTTTACAGAGAAAACATACTTTATGCAACTTTATTAAGTAAAGATTGTAGCGATTCAAGAAATCAAAATCACGTTTAACTGCCAATAACAGCATTGTAATAATTACAATATCTTGCGAAAGGATCGTAAGGAGCGGTAAGGATCGTGGTAGAGGCATTTATCGTACACAACTCTTTCATTTCGACTGACCTCAATAACCCATATCCAAACATCGAATATCAGGAGATTGCGGTTAAGTCATGTGCTGCCGAAATTGATCTGTACAACATGTATATTCCGCCAGTCAACAGCTTACTTGCAGGCTATTACTCTAACATCAAATTCCTCCTGGAAGGTGATAACCGTGTCGTGATTGGAGACTTCACTGCTCATTACTATCTCTGACACTCGAATCTCAGAGATGACCAGAGCGATATAGCATTTGAGGAACAGATTGACAACTGCACGTTTTACAAAGTGATAGACGATGCACCACCCCATTGGCCCAAACGATCCATGTTGATGCTGAAAATTTTGGATTAACAGGGATTTGAGTATCTTACAAAAGTCCTCAATTAGTCGATGTCAACCGTAATAATACCCGAGGTCTAAAAATTGGGTAGGGTTGATCCCTAGATGAAGCCAGGAAAAAGTGCAAACCAGGTAAAATATTACAGGTTGAAGAATACCTTCAACGAAGATGCTGTTAAAGCAGTTCCTACTGGGATGTCATCGGAGGGGCCATCCGAGTGAAGAGTATAGAAAATCCGGACGAATACCTTACATAAAATTGTCTCGAGTCGAGTGGAATCATACTGTATAGCGTAAAAAAATGCTTCCCTTCATGACCCTCATGAACTTTAAAATTCTAGGGTCTCATTGGGTCCTAGCCCCTATAAAAAGCCTCCTTTTCTAGAGAGGGTCGAGTGAGTTAGAAGGTTGGTGTTAGTAACAAAAATGTATATGTATTGGTGCATTCCAAACACACAGAGTTTTATAAAAAAGTTACAATTTTAAATTTGTTCGAATTTTCAATACCAAAAATTGAAACTCTCTTTGAAAATTAAAATTCAACAACAACAAAAATGAAATGTCAATAATTAGAAAAAAAATTTTTTTTGCAGTTTAGGAAAATTAAACAAAATTTTGTATGAAAAGTGAGATAAAATTATTTTAAAAAATTACAGATTTTTTGTGCACAACCGTAATTTCGCGTACAATCCTTAAAAGTTGCCAAAAATGTAAGTTAAACATTTGAGGGTTTTGACAAGTTTAAATTTCTCACAAGAGAGTCGATTTCACGACACTCGTAGATGTGAGAGAGTAATTTCCTGTATATGAGAGTCGGACTACTTGTTATACTTTGCGCCGAACCTCGCTAAATTTGGTAGCGTCTTGCTATTTTTGAACTTTTAAGCCAGAAATGAGCGTTAAAATCATTATTTATGTCAAATTTTAACACTATATTGGTACATACTCTGAAAGCAGTTATGTCCGTTAAATGTATTTTTCAGAAGTCCACTTGTATAAGGGCTATCCGAAAACAAGGACCGACATCGTGCTTTCAACAGACAGACAGAAGGATAGACGGACAGACATGGCTAGATCGTCATAGACTTCAATAAAGACCCAGACTATAGTAAATACTTTTATGGGCTTATGACCAATATTTTGATGTGTTACAAACAGAATGACACAATCAATCTTCTTTGATGATGTATATAAAAACATACATTCATTCATGTACTTATAAATACTTTGCTGTCTGATTGCATGTATGTATTTTATAATAAGCAGTGGGTTTTTATAACTGATATAAAAGCAACCTACACATACTTACATAAATAATTCTGGAAGAAATGTAAAACATGTAAAATATAGATGTCGAAAAAGGACAAAAAAATAAATATAATATCTTTTATTTTCTTTTAAATATATATTATATTTTTATATGAAATACCTAAAATCGTTGAATTTCTTAAATATGAAATATACAAATTTTATTATATTATTCCTTTTTACACTCACCAACAACAAAAATGGGGTTTTTATAATTTTGTCATTCCGTTTACGGCATATCGTCGTAATATTGATAGTGAATTCTGAAAATGTTGGTTGCTTTTTAGATTCTATATTTTTAGGGTTTGTACATTTTTGTACATTTTCAATATTAAATGTACAAAAAGCAAATCAAAATTCATTCAAAATGTATATACAAATTTGAGGAAAACATTGTCTTATTCATTCAGTCTTACAATCGTGGGCTCGATTTCCAACCAAATCTATAGTTCATTAAATTACAATGATGGTAAAGTTAGACTATACTTAGTAAAGTATTGTAGAATAAAAGCAAGTAAGAGTTCTATATTCGGCTGTGCCAAATCATATATACCCATCACCAAAACAGTGACTTTTACATCACTTTCTTTGGGCTCAACATGCTTAAATTCATGTTTCTAGATTCAATATTATAGAAAATTCAAAAGAGTACCTTTGAAAAAATGAAAAGGTACCCAAAAGATCCCTTGTATGGGTTTTCATCTAATTCAGACTCTACATACCCAATTTCCTATTTCTAGGTGCTTTTTCTGTTTTTAAAAAAGTACTTTTTTAAAAACATAAAAAGCACCAAAAATATCACCTTTTCCGGTTTTAATCTAATTGCGAGTCTACATACTTAATTTCATGTGTCTAGGTTCAATATTATAAAAAATTCAAAAAGTAGCTTTTGCGAAACGAAAATTTAGCAAAAAATTCCTATTGATTTGTTCTCGCCTAATCCGGGCTCCACATACTTAATTTCATGTTTCTGGGTTCATTATTATAGAAAACTCAAAAAGTACCTTTTAAAAAACGAAAAAGTACCAAAAAGTTCCCTTTTATGTGTTCTCACCTAATTCCGAATCTACAAACTCAATGTCATGTTCCTAGGTTCAAAATCATATAATATTCAAAAAGTTCCCTTTTATGGGTTCTCACCTAATTCAGACTCTACATACTTAATTTCATATTTCTACGTTCAATATTAGAGAAAATTCAAAAAGTATCTTTTAAAAACAAAAAAAAAGTTTCAAAAAGTTCACTTTTTCCAGTTCTAACATAATGCCGACTCATGTTTCTAGAACGAAAAAGTAACAAAAATCCCCATTGATGTGTTTTTGTCTAATCCGGGCTATACATGCTTAATTTAATGTTTCTTAGTTCATTATTATAGAAAACTCAAAAAGTACCTTTTGAAAAACGAAAAAGTACCAAAAAGTTCCCTTTTATGTGTTCTCACCTAATTCCGAATCTACAAACTCAATGTCATGTCCCTAGGTTCAAAATCATATAATATTCAAAAAGTACCCTTTTAAGGGTTCTCACCTAATTCAGACTCTACATACTTAATTTCATATTTCTAGGTTCAATAGTATCGAAAATTCAAAAAGTATCTTTTGAAAAACAATAAAGTACCAAAAAGTCCCCTTTTATGGCTTCTAACTTAATCCAGGCTTCACATACATAATTTCATGTTTCTAGCCAATAACACACTAGTGATGCTTTCGCTCTGCTACTCTTACTTTGCTGCTCTCGCTCTGCCTTGAGAATAATAACAACATTTACCGTATGATTATGTATTTTGATATCTAGGGTCCTCTAAAAACTGATTTCAACAGACAGACGGACATAGCTTAATCAACACCGCTACCTATAAGGATCTAGAATATATATATATATATAATATATATATATATATATATTATATATATATATATATATTATATATATAATATATACTAATTATATTATACTTAATTATATTATAAATTTAACGACGTGTACCTTAACTAAAGTGTTTTTTTCTAAAAGTACACCTCTTATAAACATGTTCTTACATAAATGGTCCTCAATTAAAACTTGTCACACATAAAATGAAATATTCCACTTTAGAGAACATATTAGTATTCTTAAAAATTCAAGTGCTGAATAAAATTTGAAATTTTAAGAAACAAAATAGAGGGTTCAGTATATTCGTCTTATGCAATAACGATTATTAAGTTAACAATGGTTATTATTAAAACGTGTAATAAACAATTATTAACAATTACTAACTTTATTAACGGCCCTAAATGTTTACTTATTACTTAAAATAATGTTCATAACTAATACAAGTCCAGACGTGTTGGATTTGAATTTGTCTGTGAGATTGATCCTAAATACAAGATAGTGCTTAAGCAGAATATAAGAGCAACCTCTCTATATAAATCTGTCGTTAGATAGATGATTATAAACTTGGCGATAAATGGAGCTGCAGATCTACATTGAAAACTCACAAAAACCGAGATAATAACAACATAAGCTTCCAGGCGGATAACCATGTTATTATGAATGTCTGAGTATTTTTCAGAATATTTCGAAACCCGGATTGGGCTGCAAGCGAGCTATAACCGATTACTCTTTTAGTGTTAAGCTTGAGCATTAGGATATAGGGTAATGAAAGAGCGAATGTACTAGTTATAAAGGTAAACGAATTTGAGGAAGTTAATCTGGAGAATGTTGTTCGGCGTAACATAGATGAAGGACTCTCACACCCAAACCAAGGGGTGTTAAGAAGCAGTTCGACAAGGAGTTAATGCATCCGAAGTGATTTCAATTAACATATAACAATCTAATTCGCATTTCGTAACGGATGTACTTTCTGTAAACGAGGGTGAAGATAATCATCACTTTTATGTTTCCTAAGCGAAGGAATGGACACTTTAAGAAAAAATTAAAGTCTATCTTTTCGTAATCAATTGGGTGACGAGTTTGTGAAGTAAGTAAGATTTTTATATATTGGTATACTGAATAAACATACATGTTTATAGGCATCACAATATGGAATTGTTAGAACAATATGGGTGGACCAAAAGAGATAAACATTTCAGCATAACTAGACACAGAGCGTGTCTAGCCATATACCTAGAGTGAGTGTGTCGATTTTTGTTCTCTATGAGTCTGTCCGATTCATGAGAAGTTTGATGTGTTGAATGGTGATGAATGAAAGGTCTAGGTATGTTCAACAATAACTCTGCTTATTTAATGGATTCATATTTTTGTCTACCGAATAACGTCTCTAGGTGCTGTTGCCGACTCAACAGAGGCCATAGCATCTGAATGATTGTAAACGGAAATGATGTTTAAACATTTCGGATATAAAGCAACCAAAAATTTTCCATATAAATAAAGTTAGAATAGGTTGGAATTTTGAACCAAAATCTCGGGTTAAGAATGTTGATTAAAATGACGATGCAACGTGAAATATATATTTTGCAATAACTTAGGTGCTGTTGTTGGCTCAAAACAGATGGTTCAGTGAAACCATCTGCCTTAAATCGAGATCAATTTGGCCTCTATATGATGCTCCCAGGTCAAGCTTACTATTAAACTTTTTATAGGAATGCTTGTATCAGTCATAACGGAATACTGTACTATTGGCAATCATGCCAGAAGAATGGGTCTCGAATATAATGACTACTGTAGGAGTTGTAATAATGAGGAAGAAGAGGAAACAATACCCATCATCAATGAAAGCAGAGATCAACAAAAAACCTCATAGAGGAGTAAAATGAGGAATGGAAAGTTCGGAATGAGTTGGTTTTTAATGAATAAGATACAGAATGAATTAGGGTATTTGCACATAAGTAGATACCCAGCAGTTCGACAAAGAGTCAATGCATACGAAAAATACACTAATTTCCACTAATAGTTACCCACCTGGATGATCGTATTTCGTATGTTTTGGGTCATTCGTCACGAATGTACCCTTTGTAATCGAGAATGAAGACAGTCGTCACTTTAGTGTCCTCTTTGTAAGCGGGAGCGAAGACATTCGTCTATTTACTGTCCTCAAGTAACCTAGAGATTATATTCTTAGAAGTTATTTTTTTCGAGAATGAAGACAGTCGTCACTTTAGTGTCCCCTTTGTAAGCGAGAGCGGAGGCAATCGTCTCTTTACTGTCTCTTTGTAGGGTGTAGAATGGCGATTGACTTCCTCGTAGGACAAGCCCATGTTAAAATGGTCGGTCACCTGGGTAATCAGGTGGCAAGGGCCACCACAAGTGGTAGGTTAAGTGGTCAGTTCTGGACTGTCCCGTCGAACTGCTGGGTATATACTCCTATGAATGTATCGTACGTTTTCTCTCGAATATGTCTTATAAATAAGAAGTAAGCCGGGTTTAATTGTGATGGTTGTTTTGTTTTTATTTATTTTTTTATAAAAACATAAAGTTTTTCATCTTTCTCGAGGCTATATTCATATCAGACTTATTACAGTGATTAAGAACTTGTCTTTGTCTTACCCAAGCACTGTCATCTGCATGTTACTGCAAGGTTGGAGTATATCATCTCGAGCTCAGCCTGTGGTTGTAAAAGTACATCTCTTTGACTTATGTCCATTTGTAGTCGAAATGATGAGAGCATATTATTCCAAATAGTCATTTGACTTTTTCATAGAACATGTACCTACATGTTAAACAACTTGTCACATATTTACAAATGTCATTTGTAAGATAGACAAGTTGTATGTACCTTGTCATTTATTAAAAGAGTCAGAGTAAATGATTCGTTCCTGTAGTAAAAGTTAACCTAATTTAAAGCAAAAACAAGTAGGAAAGTATAATCGGGCATGGCCGACCATATAATACCCTACACTATGAGTATATTTTTAAAATTTTTACTTTTTAAAAAATTTGTATTTTTTATAAAGAAAGTTTT
Source organism: Lucilia cuprina (assembly GCF_022045245.1). Lineage (NCBI taxonomy): Eukaryota > Metazoa > Arthropoda > Insecta > Diptera > Calliphoridae > Lucilia > Lucilia cuprina. The sequence continues at coordinate 75,987,385 of NC_060952.1, forward strand.
ATGTTGAATATTACCAATAATTCCAAAATATTTAAGCAATTTATTGATAAAAAACTAAAATTTCTAAATGAGGCTTTATTTAGGTCAAATATGGACCGATCCTCGGTTAATTTGGGAAATAGATATATTTCTAAATAACAGTTAGTTTTGTTGAGTTTCATTGCGATACAAATGGTTACAAGTCAATTTTAGACGTTTAAGTAATTTTTTGAAGGGGGGTTTGTATGGGGGCTAGGGTCAAATATAGGCCGATCCTTACGATAATCTGCAGTGTCATTTATACTTATATAAAACTTATTTCTGCCAATTTTTAAAGAGATAGCAGAATATTTGACGTAATTATGGCAAAAAAAATCGGGAGGTACGGTTGTATGGGGGCTAGGTGAAATAATGGACCGATTTCAACCACTTTAAACCATTGCGGCCTGTACCTTGCGCACAAGGTTTACATGGACAACCAGCCGGACAGACGGACGGACGGACATGCCTTAATCGACTCAAAAAATGATTCTGAATCGATCGGTATACTTTAAGGTATTCGACCAATATTTTTGTATGTTACAAACATCAGCACAAACGTATAATACCCTCCCCACTATAGTGGTGTAGGGTATAAAGAAACACATTTTACATGATCATACCAAATACACAAGATAATTACTCTAACTTAGTAGTGCTATACAACGATATATATTTAAGAACAATTATTAGTGAAATAATTAGGCCATCATAATACATATTATTAATATGAAACCAAAAGAAAAAGTGTTTCTATTTTCATACATAGACATTATAGTTTGCATATTTAAAATCTGATTTAACTTATTTAGGTTTTCCAAATAAGTATCTACTTAAATTAATGTTTGTTTATATTTTATTCAAAATACTCCTTTGACAATGACCTCATTTAATAAAAATAAAGATAATATTTAAAATTAAACAAAATCCATTTTTAATGAGTTAACCCAATACTGCCAACTCAAGCAAACCTAAAATAAAAACAAAATTGTCTATATAATAAGAACAACAAAATTGTTGTTTCTTTTCTCTTGACTATTATTTAGTCTAATACTACTAGCTTTAATAAAGGTTTCTACAAAAAAAAATCTCAATCAGAAAAAATGCTGACAGGTTCTCATGGCAGACAAAAAAAGGACAAAAATCAAAAACAAAAACAGAATTTCTAATAAATTAACTACAAAAAAGGTAAAATCCTACCACCTACATGTTTCTTCATTTCTCCGTTCTTTTTAACGACTTTCATATTTTAACCAATTTTATTTATATTAAAAAAAATATGTGCCATTTGTTTCTGGTTAAACCACCTTTTGTGATTTCTCATAATCCTATTAGAGTGTAGTCCTCGAGTAATTTTTGCCGACAAGTGTTTCTTTAACAAATCTCTGTTGAAGTAATTTTACTCTACTTATTAAGGATGTTTTTTTTATTATACCCTACACCACTTTAGTGGAAAGGGTATATATTTGGTTTGTGTTGATGTTTGTATATTTGGTTTGTGTTGATGTTTGTAACGGTCGATTTAAATATGTCTATCCGTCCATGTAAAACTTGTAATTAAACTACAGCTCATATTTTTGAAAACAATTCAATGAAATTTGGTACATGATCTTTTATTGTTTCAGTAAGTAAAAATGGTCAGGATCGATCCATTATTTGTCCTAGCCCTTGTAATCAATGTTAGGTTACGTGGGTTGCTCGCTAGCAAGCGTGTTCACTTGGAGTCCTCGAGGACCATTGTGATACCCTAGAAATATCATTCCCTTATATTGACGGAATGGTTTTCCTTTCATATTTTCGTTGACTACTCCGTGTAAAGCAGCCGATGTTTTTAATCAAATCGATCAAGTTTATTAGTGACGCATCTCTGAGATAGTCTAAAGCATGGAAGACAGCTCTACAAATATAGAGTAATCTGTTCTCATGTAAGGCTGGGCAGTTACACACGTACCGACATATGTCCAATCATACAGTGCCGAGTAATTATGCTAGTTAGAAGCATAATCAAGTTCATAGTAAGAGACTAGAAAGTCCTAGTTCTATCTGTTGTCAGAGTTAGAGACCAGAGCAGTCTTGATATTCTACAATTTGTGATATTTGACTACAAGAGTTCCGTCTCACTCAAAGCCCATTTATCTATTATTTTTGATAGGGTCGTCATGGATTGTGAATATCCTTTTGCGCGTGGGTCAAGGCTAGGGACGACCCTTTCGTTGCGCATTTTTCAGATATTTTTTATTTTCCCGAATGCCATCATGTCCTGAAACCCTTATCAACTCAACGTAATGTTGTGTAATGTTTCGACTTAATAACATTGGAGTTAAGAGTTGATTGATGAAAGGCTGACCTTTCATCGAATTGTAGTCGAATTTTCAAGATTTAGTTCCCGGATTCTTCTCGCGGCTGTATATATGACGTATATCTCTAAGGTCAGGTAGTCGAAGACAGTAGAAGATTTAGTTTTTTTTCGGAGAAGAGTCCCGATCCCGTGCCCCTTTCTATCTTTGAGTCATCAGTATAGATTGAGATCACGTCGCCCCTTAGGACCCAATTATCCCTTGTCGGTATTGTAGTCTTAAATATTCAGTGTATATAGAATATAATCGGTTTTCTGCCCCATGATTGGCCTGTCTATCTTTTGTAGGATAGTGCCATGACCAACGGTACTTCAATTCGTTCGACTGTTTAAGTCATAGAGCAGATTTAGCACAAATGGATTTGATGTATATATAAAGGGGAATTATGTTTAACATCGTCTCAAGACTAGCCTGAGGGGTGGAGCTTATATAGCCAGTGATTGCAAGACATGGTATTTTTTGTACCTTGTTTAGATATAGAATTGAGAGATAAGTCTTGGTATCCACCTCTCTCCACCAAACAAAAGCTCCGTGGGTCAAAATAGGTCTTATAAGCGCATACATCTTTTCTTAAATATATATAGGAGCCACATTCGACTCTCAGTATTACGTTGCCACGTGAGCTTAGAGTCAAAAATTACTCCAAGATATTTGGCTTCGCTTGAGGTATTCAGAATGGTAATTTTACTTACACAATAGAATTTTAACACGGTGATGTCATTGGAGGCAAGCACTTACCACAAACGATTACAAGTAACTTGAAAAGTAGTTATTGTAAGTTGCAAATGTCTACAACTTCTATATCTTCACTGGCAAGTTTACTAATGAATTATAAAGTATTTATATAACACATTATTAGTAAGACCATATTAGACATCTTCAACGTAAATAAGACGATATGTAGTAGTCTATGAAAAGAATGTTATTAGGTAAGTAATTGAAAGCCATTACCTAGTTTTTGCTGGGTATCTGAGACAAGTTACAATTCAACTTAAATTCTTTATTATGAACACTAAATCACATTTTATTTTTATAACTGGTGTAAGGTATTATATGGTCGGCTTCAGTCGATAATAACATCTTACTTGTTTTTACTTACTATTGAGTTTGAAGTTAACGTGAAAAAATCACGTACTATTGTTTTAAATGAGATAAATTGAAAAAAATAACAAGTAATATTTGAAAGAAACATTTATTTTTGTAAATTTGAATTGAAAAACTATGTGAACAGAAGATATTATTAGGATATAATAAAATTTAAATTTGTTGAAGAGATCCTAAAGTGATACCTTGAACTGAGGATTTACCTTGATTTTCGTTAACCTAGCGCTGAATTTGAGTTAATTAGAAGGTGCTATAGACTAGATTGTTAAAATAAATGTAATTTTTCTTAATAGTCTATAGTTTTATTGAATACTTTAACTACTAACTACTCTACTTCGGTTAATGTCATCATGTCGATAGAAAAATTCAACAGACTTTATTATGTTTTATTTCTAGGAATTCATAGAAACACACTTCTAGATTTTGCTTATTTCGCAAAAAAAATCTTATTCAAATCAAAAAGAATTTAATAAAATTTTCTTTTGCAATCTTCTGCCAATTCATTAGCTTCTACATTCACTTATTCATGGATTTTTCTTTCGAAACTTCCTACAAATAGTTTTAATGTTCATTTCAGCAGAAACAAACAAACACCAACCCACACAAACACAACTAACGTTTGACGAAAAGGATTTCCAATGTCAATAATCATTCTTAGTTCACTCTATTCTCCTTTTTGTTTTTCATTATACAATGTAATCATAGTTTTTTTGTTAAAGGATTTCTTTGGTGAATAGCTAAAAGTTGAAAATGTCTTTTACAGTTTTCAGTCTCGAAAAATGGACAACATTTCAAAATTGTTTTCTTAAAAAAAAAATACATTTGTTTGTATTGACACTGATTGACCATCAGCAACATTGTTGGCATCATCATCTGTAGATGATAAATGTTTTCAAGGTTGGTTGTAAAATAAAATAATGGAAGAAAACTCATTATTAGTTAAAATAGGAAACAGCAATGAATTGATTAAGTTCGACTTTATAATACCATACAAATAAAGAAAAATTGTAAAAATCTAAACTCGGAAACATTTTATGATTAGAACTGTTAACTGTTGTTTCTTTTCTAATTTTTGTAAAAAGGTCGATGTTATCATAATCATCTTTAATTTCCTCGATAAGTCAATGAAATTTATTATTAAACCAAATTGTTCCCAAATTGGTTTTTATTCTTTTTCTATTTTTTTGTCGAACATATTCGCATACCAGCAATTCTAATCTTTCCTTTTAATAAATGGCATGGACTGCCAATATTATTTCGTTTAATTTTTAAAACAAAATGAGGAAAAAACGAAAAGAATACATAATAAACCTTGAGATTAAAAATCAAATAGAGTGGCATGAAGTGTTCATAAATATGTGGGTTGTTATTAACAAAACAATCTCGTGGGTGAGTTCAGAGTAAAGTTTGCTAAAAGTAGTTAACATTCCTTAAAATATATTATTGTTTAAACACATTGCTAGCTTAGGGTGAAATATTCAGAACTGAAAAAATTAAATTTTGAATGAATACATGAAGTTAATTCTTTAAAATGGATTAATCTACATGTTTAGGTTAATAATTGTTTTGTTTGCATAACAATTCTGTGATTTGGGATATATAAACATTATTAAAATACTTCAGTGTTGTATAATTATGTGACGTTAATGAGATATGAAACATGATTTTTGAAGTTACATTTTAGAGTGATGCCCCACTTTAACTGAAAACTATGATTAAAAATGATACTTTCTCTTTAAATAAAAAATATACACTTATTCTACATTACATGTATGATTAATTCAACGAGAAAAAATTAAAAAGAATATTCATACGCAACATGATGCATAGCAAAAACAGATAAGTAACAAAAAGGAAAATTATTTAAGCTTTGGTAAGAAAGTTGTTTGGTTATGTAATTAGTTAGATAGATAGATAGATAGATAGATAGATAGATAGATAGATAGATAGATAGATAGATAGATAGATAGATAGATAGATAGAAAGATAGATAGATAGATAGATAGATAGATAGATAGATAGATAGATAGATAGATAGATAGATAGATAGATAGATAGATAGATAGATAGATAGATAGATAGATAGATAGATAGATAGATAGATAGGTAGGTAGGTAGGTAGGTAGATAGATAGATAGATAGATAGATAGATAGATAGATAGATAGATAGATAGATAGATAGATAGATAGATAGATAGATAGATAGATAGATAGATAGATAGATAGATAGATAGATAGATAGATAGATAGATAGATAGATAGATAGATAGATATATAGATAGATAGATAGATAGATAGATAGATAGATAGATAGATAGATAGATAGATAGATAGATAGATAGATAGATAGATAGATAGATAGATAGATAGATAGATATATAGATAGATAGATAGATAGATAGATAGATAGATAGATAGATAGATAGATAGATAGATAGATAGAAAGATAGATAGATAGATAGATAGATAGATAGATAGATAGATAGATAGATAGATAGATAGATAGATAGATAGATAGATAGGTAGATAGATAGATAGATAGATAGATAGATAGATAGATAGATAGATAGATAGATAGATAGATAGTTAGTTAGTTAGTTAGTTAGTTAGTTAGTTAGTTAGTTTGTTAGTTAGTTAGTTAGTTAGTTAGTTAGTTAGTTAGTTAGTTAGTTAGTTAGTTAGTTAGTTAGTTAGTTAGTTAGTTAGTTAGTTAGTTAGTTAGTTAGTTAGTTAGTTAGTTAGTTTGTTAGCTAGTTAGTTAGCTAGTTAGCTAGTTAGTTAGTAGTTAGTTAGTAGTTAGTTAGTTAGTTAGTTAGTTAGTTAGTTAGTTAGTTAGTTAGTTACTTAGTTAGTTAGTTAGTACCTATTGCCTATAAAACTTTTGGGGTCTATTTTCTTAGTACAAAACGAGGCGTATGAGTATTTTTTAAGGTCGCCGTATGAACATAAAATCAATCATACGTTAAGGTGTATATACAATCTTCATTTACACTTTAAATGGGAATAAAACAAATAATATAATTATAGTAGATTAAATGCAGATAACATTTTACTTTTAAACGTTACTAAGTTTTAAGAAGATTCTCCAAATATAAAAAAGGATTATTATACAAAACTTAAACACATATACATATATAAAACAATACTACAATATAAAGAGATTTCTCTTGGATTCTTTTCTTCTATTCCTGCAAATGACAGTGTTTGAACTCAAAAGTGTTTAAAAAACATAGACAAGTTGATAAGTAAACGTATATAAATTGCTATAAATACCCACACACCAACATACAATACAAATGAACAACACCTACACAATGAAAGTGAAGAAAGACAAAACACTTGCACACACATTATGAAACGAAATTTAACTATTCAGTCGATTCCTTAAATATTTTTGTGTTTTTGTGTGAGCATGTATGTGAAAGAATTTATTCATGTTTATGTATGGGTGAGTTTGTGTGTGTGTTCGTGACATAAAAATATGTGTACTTTCAATGTAGAAAAATGATACGTGTTGGTATGTGTATGTATTTTATGTCTGTTTGTATATGTATGTCTGTTTGTATGTCATTTGTCGCTATTACTGCTGATATTGTTGTTTTTGTGCTGCTGTTGTTTCTGCCGTTCTTTCATTATTACTTGTGTCTGTCAACTCCCAGACCGGAAGTCGTCTTAAAATCTAAGTAGGGGTGTCTGTCATTGATTTTAGAATAGTTCGTTAGTTCTTTTCCGCATTTTATGTTTGTCTTTTCATTTGATTTTTTTTAATGTGCTCACAGCAGCACTTGTATGTTGTTGCTGCTTATGACTTTCTTAAAGACTATTTGGGTTTAGTGGAATATATCATTTAATAAGACATACATACATAATAGGGATAAATAAAAAACATACAAACAATAAGGACTAGAGCTTTATAAGAGATAGATAAAAATGATTTGTAATCCTAAAAAACAAAATCATAAATGCTTGCGAAAAAAAACCCAACTATTTCCCTTTTGTAATGGCTAGAAGAGAGATGTAAAAAAGTACAACAACATTGTTTTAAGACGTTTTTGTTTTATTACTGTGCTTGTTTTTGTTTTTTTATGAATAAACAGGTCAATGGATTCCTAGTTCTTTTTTTCCTTCTTGCTTTAATTTTTCTTACGGAAACACTACATCTTTACATATAAATCATTTTCAAATATGTAGAATCGAGATAGAATATCATGGCGCACCCATCGTTGTCTGTCTATTATTTTTACAGCAGACAACAACGTGCAACAATGTTCTTGTACAACTGAGAATTTTTTATAAACAACTGATGTATTTATGAATACTACTAAAGCAGTATCTTGATTTAATTTCGAAAATATATATTTTAACAAATTCGAAAATGGTGAGAAAGAGAGAGGGTGTTGCTATTGATGCGCATGTTTGTTATTAGAGAACATTTTATAGTAACAATAATGCCAGATGTCACTTTCGTTCATTTTTTAGGAAAATTCAAACTTTAAGCGACTAGACTATAGGCAAGACTGTACAGTAGACTACAGACTAGACAATACTTAAGTAGACTATGGCAAAGACTAGATTATTGACTAGTCCAGACTATTTAAATAGACTAGAATATAGACAAGAGTATAGAACAGAGACTAAATTATATACTGGACTACAGACTAGACTATAGACTAGACTCTAGACTAGACTATAGACTAGACTAAAGACTAGACTATAGACTAGACTATAGACTAAACTATAGACTAGACTATAGACTAGACTATAGACTAGACTATAGACTTGACTATAGACTGGACTATAAACTAGACTATAGACTAGACTATAGACTAGACTATAGACTAGACTATAGACTAGACTATAGACTAGACTATAGACTAGACTATAGACTAGACTATAGACTAGACTATAGACTAGACTATAGACTAGACTATAGACTAGACTATAGACTAGACTATAGACTAGACAATAGACTAGACTATAGACTAGACTATAGACTAGACTATAGTCTAGACTATAGACTAGACTATTGAGTAGACTATAGACTAGATAATAGACTAGACTATATACTAGACTATAGACTAGACTATATACTAGACTATATACTAGACTATAGACTAGGCTAGACTTGATTGTAGACTAGACTATAGACTAGACTATATACTAGACAATAGGCTAGACTATAGACTAGACTATAGACTAGACTATAGACTAGACTATATACTAGACTATAGACTAGACTATAGACTAGATATAGACTAGACTATAGACTAGACTATAGACTAGACTAGACTATAGACTAGACTATAGACTAGACTACAGACTAGACTATAGACTAGACTATAGACTAGACTATAGACTAGACTATAGACTAGACTATAGACTAAACTATAGACTAGACTATAGACTAGACTATAGACTAGACTATAGACTAGACTATAGACTGGACTATAAACTAGACTATAGACTAGACTATAGACTAGACTATAGACTAGACTATAGACTAGACTATAGACTAGACTATAGACTAGACTATAGACTAGACTATAGACTAGACTATAGACTAGACTATAGACTAGACTATAGACTAGACTATAGACTAGACTATAGACTAGACTATAGACTAGACAATAAACTAGACTATAGACTAGACTATAGACTAGACTATAGTCTAGACTATAGACTAGACTATTGAGTAGACTATAGACTAGATAATAGACTAGACTATATACTAGACTATAGACTAGACTATATACTAGACTATATACTAGACTATAGACTAGGCTAGACTTGATTGTAGACTAGACTATAGACTAGACTATATACTAGACAATAGGCTAGACTATAGACTAGACTATAGACTAGACTATAGACTAGACTATATACTAGACTATAGACTAGACTATAGACTAGATATAGACTAGACTATAGACTAGACTATAGACTAGACTATAGACTAGACTATAGACTAGACTACAGACTAGACTATAGACTAGACTATAGACTAGACTATAGACTAGACTATAGACTAGACTATAGACTAGACTATAGACTAGACTATAGACTAGACTATAGACTAGACTATAGACTGGACTATAGACTAGACTATAGACTAGACTATAGACTAGACTATAGACTAGACTATAGACTAGACTATAGACTAGACTATAGACTAGACTATAGACTAGACTATAGACTAGACTATAGACTAGACTATAGACTAGACTATAGACTAGACTATAGACTAGACTATAGACTAGACTATAGACTAGACTATAGACTAGACTATAGACTAGACTATAGACTAGACTATAGACTAGACTATAGACTAGACTATAGACTAGACTATAGACTAGACTATAGACTAGACTATAGACTAGACTATAGACTAGACTATAGACTAGACTATAGACTAGGCTATAGACTAGACTATAGACTAGACTATAGACTAGGCTATAGACTAGACTATAGACTAGGCTATAGACTAGACTATAGACTAGACTATAGACTAGACTATAGACTAGACTATAGACTAGACTATAGACTGGACTATAGACTAGACTATAGACTAGACTATAGACTAGACTATAGACTAGACTATAGACTAGACTATAAACTAGACTATAGACTAGACTATAGACTAAACTATAGACTAGACTATAGACTAGACTATAGACTAGACTATAGACTAGACTATAGACTAGACTATATACTAGACTATAGACTAGACTATAGACTAGACTATAGACTAGACTATAGACTAGACTATAGACTAGACTATAGACTAGACTATAGACTAGACTATAGACTAGACTATAGACTAGACTATAGACTAGACTATAGACTAGACTATAGACTAGACTATAGACTAGACTATAGACTAGACTATAGACTAGACTATAGACTAGACTATAGACTAGACTATAGACTAGACTATAGACTAGACTAGACTATAGACTAGACTAGACTATAGACTAGACTAGACTATAGACTAGACTGTAGACTAGACTATAGACTAGACTATAGACTAGACTATAGACTAGACTATAGACTAGACTATTGACTAGACTATAGACTAGATAGTAGACTAGATAATAGACTAGACTATATACTAGACTATAGACTAGACTATATACTAGACTATATACTAGACTATAGACTAGGCTAGACTTGATTGTAGACTAGACTATAGACTAGACTATAGACTAGACTATAGACTAGACTATAGACTAGACTATAGACTAGACTAAAGACTAGACTATAGACTAGACTATAGACTAGGCTATAGACTAGACTATAGACTAGACTATAGACTAGACTATAGGCTAGACTATAGACTAGACTATAGATTAGACTATAGACTAGACTATAGACTAGACTATAGACTAGACTATAGACTAGACTATAGACTAGACTATGGACTAGACTATAGACTAGACTATAGACTAAACTATGGACTAGACTATAGACTAGACTATAGACTAGACTATAGACTAGACTATAGACTAGACTATAGACTAGACTATAGACTACACTATAGACTAGACTATAGACTAGACTATAGACTAGACTAGACTATAGACTAGACTATAGACTAGACTATAGACTAGACTATAAACTAGACTATAGACGAGACTATAGACTAGACTATAGACTAGACTATAGACTAGACTATAGAATATACTATAGACTAGACTATAGACTAGACTATAGACTAGACTATAGACTAGACTATAGACTAGACTATAGACTAGACTATAGACTAGACTATAGACTAGACTATAGACTAGACTATAGACTAGACTATAGACTAGACTATAGACTAGACTACAGACTAGACTATAGACTAGACAATAGACTAGACTATAGACTAGACTATAGACTAGACTATAGACTAGACTATAGACTAGACTATAGACTAGATAATAGACTAGATAATAGACTAGATAATAGACTAGACTATAGACTAGACTATAGACTAGACTATAGACTAGACTATAGACTAGACTATAGACTAGACTATAGACTAGACTATAGACTAGACTATAGACTAGACTATAGACTAGACTATAGACTAGACTATAGACTAGACTATAGACTAGACTATAGACTATAGACTAGACTATAGACTAGACTATAGACTAGACTATAGACTAGACTATAGACTAGACTATAGACTAGACTATAGACTAGACTATAGACTAGACTATAGACTAGACTATAGACTAGACTATAGACTAGACTATAGACTAGACTATAGACTAGACTATAGACTAGACTATAGACTAGACTATAGACTAGACTATAGACTAGACTATAGACTAGACTATAGACTAGACTATAGACTAGACTATAGACTAGACTATAGACTAGACTATAGACTAGACTATAGACTAGACTATAGACTAGACTGTAGACTAGACTATGGACTAGACTATAGACTAGACTATAGACTAGACTATAGACTAGACTATAGACTAGACTATTGACTAGACTATAGACTAGATAATAGACTAGACTATATACTAGACTATAGACTAGACTATATACTAGACTATATACTAGACTATATACTAGACTATAGACTAGGCTAGACTTGATTGTAGACTAGACTATAGACTAGACTATAGACTAGACTATAGACTAGACTATAGACTAGACTATAGACTAGACTATAGACTAGACTATAGACTAGACTAAAGACTAGACTATAGACTAGACTATAAACTAGGCTATAGACTAGACTATAGACTAGACTATAGACTAGACTATAGACTAGACTATAGACTAGACTATAGACTAGACTATAGACTAGACTATAGACTAGACTATAGACTAGACTATAGACTATATTATAGACTAGACTATATACTAGACTATATACTAGACTATAGACTAGACTATAGACTAGACTATAGACTAAACTATAGACTAGACTATAGACTAGACTATAGTCTAGACTATAGACTTGACTATAGACTAGACTATAGACTAGACTATAGACTAGACTATAGACTAGACTATAGACTAGACTATAGACTAGACTATAGACTAGACTATAGACTAGACTATAGACTAGACTATAGACTAGACTATAGACTAGACTATAGACTAGACTATAGAGTAGACTATAGACTAGACTATAGACTAGACTATAGACTAGACTATAGACTAGACTATAGACTAGACTATAGACTAGACTGTAGACTAGACTATAGACTAGACTATAGACTAGACTATAGACTAGACTATAGACTAAACTATAGACTAGACTATTGACTAGACTATAGACCAGATAATAGACTAGATAATAGACTAGACTATATACTAGACTATAGACTAGACTATATACTAGACTATATACTAGACTATATACTAGACTATAGACTAGGCTAGACTTGATTGTAGACTAGACTATAGACTAGACTATAGACTAGACTATAGACTAGACTATAGAATAGACTAAAGACTAGACTAAAGACTAGACTATAGACTAGACTATAGACTAGGCTATAGACTAGACTATAGACTAGACTATAGACTAGACTATAGACTAGACTATAGGCTAGACTATAGACTAGACTATAGATTAGACTATAGACTAGACTATAGACTAGACTATAGACTAGACTATAGACTAGACTATAGACTAGACTATAGACTAGACTATAGACTAGACTATAGACTAGACTATAGACTAGACTATAGACTAGACTATAGACTAGACTATAGACTAGACTATAGACTAGACTATAGACGAGACTATAGACTAGACTATAGACTAGACTATAGACTAGACTATATACTAGACTATAGACTAGACTATAGACTAGACTATAGACTAGACTATAGACTAGACTATAGACTAGACTATAGACTAGACTATAGACTAGACAATAGACTAAACTATAGACTAGACTATAGACTAGACTATAGACTAGACTATAGACTAGACTATAGACTAGACTATAGACTAGACTATAGACTAGGCTATAGACTAGACTATAGACTAGACTATAGACTAGACTATAGACTAGACTATAGACTAGACTATAGACTAGACTATAGACTAGACTATAGACTAGACTATAGACTAGACTATAGACTAGACTATAGACTAGACTATAGACTAGACTATAGACTAGACTATAGACTTGACTATAGACTAGACTATAGACTAGACTATAGACTAGACTATAGACTAGACTATAGACTAGACTATAGACTAGACTATAGACTAGACTATAGACTAGACTATAGACTAGACTATAGACTAGACTATAGACTAGACTATAGACTAGACTATAGACTAGACTATAGACTTGACTATAGACTAGACTATAGACTAGACTATAGACTAGACTATAGACTAGACTATAGACTAGACTATAGACTAGACTATAGACTAGACTATAGACTTGACTATAGACTAGACTATGGACTAGACCATGGACTAGACTATAGATTAGACTATAGACTCGACTATAGACTAAACTATAGACTTTAGACTTATCTACAGTCTAGTCGATCCAAAATAACACAACCAAAAAATATGGCAACCCGAATTCGCCAATATTTTACTACGAAAATCCCAGTTTCTCTTTCTCTCAAATGAAGAAACTTCCGCTCCCAGTTGGTTGGCAACCAGATGGATATTTGCAAATGACTGTTAAAGAACCCAGTTAAAAATGGTCCACCGTCGCGACAGCATCCCGGGCAATTTGGAAATTACGTAAAATAAAATATTGTTTGGACCAAAGACTTTCAAAATAGAAATTCTCTTTAATTTTTTGTGTTCAAATGTTTTTTATTTTTGTGTAAAGTGTTCAGTGTTGAGTTCAATGAAATGAAGAAGTGAAATTGAAACTACCACGAAAAATAACAGCAACAACAACAACATCAGAAAAAGTGAATGATTTTTTTATGTTTTAAATTTAGTTAAAATTCCACCAAAAAAAAAGGAAAATAGAACATCTTTTTTAAATAAGTAATAATTAAATAACAAAAAAACTATTAAATAAATAAGAATTAAATAATAGTATTAAATTTTTAAATGGTATTCTTTGGCATATATTTTGATAGAAAAAAATATACATCCAAAAACAAAAAATTTAACAAGTTACATAAGCCAGTAATCGCAGTAACAGCAAAATTATTAATGTTTTGAATTCAAAAGAAGGGCGCTTTTATTTGCCCCTAAAATTTTTTGAACAGCTCTACAACAATATATAAACGAATCTTAAAATAGAAAAACAAATTACTTAACAAAATTTCAAGCCAAATTTTTATAGTTTGTACAAAAATGAAAATAATTTCAAAATCCATGAAAAGGGATAATGATTTTAAAGTGAAACGTAACAACAACAAAAAATTAATACAAATATGATGGCGTTGAAAGTAGAACAAAGAAAAACTACAGATTTGAATGTGGAATATTGTGGCAGGAACAACAAATGTTGTTACAGTTATTGTTGTTTTTGAGGCAAAATTTTAAACAATTGAATATATTTACACACACTCACAGACATTCATAGTCTTTAACAATGCCAGCATTATTACGAGAATAGAAAACAAAAGCAACAACTATTTTAATGTAGAACAGAAATAGTAACAAAATAATGATTCAAATTCATTCATTCATTTTATCATACAGAAAAGAACTGATATTTTATCATAATGTTACCTACACTTACAGGATTAAGCCTATTAATTATAAACGTAATTGAACCTTTAAGAATTTGTATTAAAAATTTGTATATTTGTTTAAGAAATGTATTTAAACAGTTTTTTATGAACAACATCAAAATTCAAATTCAATTCAAATACATACAGTGAATCAACTAAGTTTTTTGCCTACTTTTTTTTTAATAGAAATTAGATTTTTGTTCATAAATAAAATTGGAAAAAACATGTAAAAAGTAAATTTATGTTTTCCAATTAAAAATAGAGATTGTGTAAAATGGGAAAACCAAGAAAAAAATATTGATATACAAATTTTGGTGCATTTGTTGTTGCATTTTATTATTCTTCACCAGAATTTGCATGTCAATAAAGTATTTTGCATATTGAAAATTTCGGTTAATTTCGTTGGGTTTTTCAAATTATGTTTTAATTCCTTTTTACAATTTATTGTTTTATTGTTAAAAGGACGAGTGTTAAGTATTTTTCAATTGTAATTGCAAAAATCATATCCTCATTGTGTAAAAATGTGATGTTATTTGCCTTAAAAATGTTTAATGGATAAAAATGAGGCAATTTCGATATAAAAAATTAGTTAAGATTTCTATAACAAGTGTAAATCAATGAAATATAATAATGAGATGCTTAATCAATAACATTAAAATATATTAAATAGAGTAATTGATGAAATGATCCAAAGAATTATTAGAAAAATCTTTAACTACCAAAGGAAAGCGACCTGTATCCATGGAAAACCATTGGACTCTTGATTTATCTTCTCCAAAATCCATATACGAACTAGGAGGAACACTATGTTTTAATTTAGACTTCTAAACAGACATTAGGATGCTTGGAACCAATGTAAAGTAAACTGTCGTGTAGTACAGAAAAAATACCTAATTTAGATATTTTAAAATAGAGGTGGTTATCATACCCTTAGGTCAACAAAAGCAAACAATTTTCAGCTAATATATACACTTATAAATATTTAGAACCCAAATCAAGAATAACTATTCAGATCTTAATTCATAAAATAAAGCATTTAAAATATGAGGTTGATAATCAGGATTTTATCATGTAATAGTTTTATAGTTGTATATGGTGATGTCCCCATACTCAGAGTGGCTAGGATGGTACTTAGTGTTACATTTATTGAATAAGAATCAATATTCTACAATTCTAAATAAAATTTACACAGTACTCCCCAGTATAATGGGGTTACGTTAATGTAGTTTTTGTTTATCAATACAAAATGACCAAAAACCTAGATTATTTTTGTTATACTATATAGATTTATACCTGACTAAACATTTTTTCTATATCCAAATCCATTGATTATCTAATATATCATGTATCCAATTCAAGATTACTTATTATTTTCGAAATTTAATCAAAGAAACGATAGATTTCATATTAAGTCAAATATGGATAAATTCTTATAGGTATATAGGATATTAAATGAGTTAAGAAATGTCCAAGAAATGTCGTTCCACTACTAAAATATTTAAAAATATTATTCTAATATATAGGAGTAATAAAAATATTAAATTTTATAAAATAATGCAGCAATATTGAAAAAATAACAAAAAAAAAAAACCCTAAAAAGCAAAATACTTTATTGACGTAAAAAATTAAAAATACGTTCTCATTTTATCAAAAATTAAAATAATATCGCAATTTTACATTTTATGGTAGAAAATTAAAATATAAGATATTCTTTAAAAAATACAACAAACAAATAGTTTTATTTTGCTGTAAATAATTGTTCAGATAAAGTTTTTTCTTAAAATTTATAAAATTTTACATAGGCAAATTACTTAATTGATTCTTTGTATATGCCGAATACATAGGCACTACTATATAGATAGCTATCTCTCATTTTTATGAAATTTTCATTTTGATAAATCTCAAAGAAAAATGTATTTTTTTTTCTATTTTAAAGCATTTCTTAAATTCTCTATATTAAAAACAAGTAGGAAAGTATAGTCGGGCATGGCGACCATATGATACCCTACACCATGAGTATATTTTTACAATTTTTACCTTTATAAATTTTTCATTTTTTGTAAAGAAACTTTTATGTTGAATATTACCATAATTCCAAAATATTTAAGCCATTTATTGATAAAAAACTAAAATTTCTAAATGAGGCTTTATATAGGTCAAATATGGGCCGATCCTCGGTAAATTTGGGAAAAGGATATATTTCTAAATAACAGTTAGTTTCGTTGAGTTTCATTGCGATACAAATGTTTACAAGTCAATTTTAGACGTTTAAGTCATTTTTTGAAGGGGGGTTTGTATGGGGGCTAGGGTCAAATATAGGCCGATCCTTACGAAAATCTGCAGTATCATTTATACTTATATAAAACTTATTTGTGCCAATTTTTAGAGAGATAGCAGAATATTTGACGTAATTATAGCATAAAAAGTTCAAATCGGGAGGTACGGTTGTATGGGGGCTAGGTGAAATAATGGACCGATTTCAACCATTTTCAATACGGACGGACGGACATGTCTTAATCGACTCAAAAAATGATTCTGAACCGATCGGTGTACTTTAAGGTGGGTATTGGACCAATATTTTTGTATGTTACAAACATCAGCACAAACGTATAATACCCTCCCCACTATAGTGGTGTAGGGTATAATGAAAATATCTATCTTTTCCAAAAATTTAATATTTTTCTGTTGCAAAAACATTTTACCAAATTTACCGACAGCCGGAAGGCAGTTAGAGCGATATCAGGCGATAAAAACTATATTGAATTGTAAGAAAGCTTTAACTGAATACATTCCCAGGGGCCACTGTATTAGCTTTAAAGGGAGTAGAGATCTAGGTAATTAACCTGACGAATGCAAAACCTTTCGACCCAACGAAAGTTTAATTAAAAATATGGGAGAGAAAGTTCCATGAGGTTTCTTAGAATAATAAAACGTTGAATGACCGGAAGTCAATTAGGGAAATATGAGGCGATAAAGACTGTATTGGATTGTAAGAAAGCTTTAACTGAATACTCTCCCAGAGGCCACTTGAGAGGGAGAATGTATTAGCTTTAAAGGGAGTAGCGATCTAGGTACTTAACCTGACGAATGTAAAACCTTTCAACGTAACGGAAGTTGAATTATAAATATTGCTGAGAAAGTTCCAAGAGGCTTCTTATAATAATAAAACGATATAACCATATAAATTCTATGAGAGCAATAGTAGAAATTTTATATGAACAAGTTCGATGCTAGTATGATTATGCCCTTTTCAAATGCTAAAGCATTTGAAAAGGGCAATGTAACTCTAGAGTACTTTATTTGCCATTGTCAAAAAGTTCGTGACATTCCAATTGCAACCACTTAACTATTGACATACTTTTCAATGACTACTACATATTGTTCTGATTACATAGAAGTAATTAAATAATGTCTTAATAATAATGTGTTTTATAAATACAACTTCTTCGATAAGAAATAGAAGCTGTATAAATTTTTGCACACGATTTACTTTGACTGATTTTTCTTATTACTTATAAGTGATTGTGGTAAGTACTTGCCTCCAATGACAACACAATGTTAAAATAATTACCTCCATTAGCTCTACAGCTAGTCTGGCATGTATTATGTGGAGGGAAGAACTTTCTTATAATGTATATAGCATGAAGGATGATTCTATCCTAAGTCTAGATTAAAGCATTCTTATTGGTTTAGCATCTAGATTAATTTAGTAAACCTTGTAATTAAACTACAATTTTCAAGATAATTCAATGAAATTTGGTACTTGATCAGGGACGAATCGGTTCATCGGTTTATTATTTCACATAGGTCACGTATAACTGAACCCTGAACCTTTATAGGGCTTGTAAGCGACAGGTCGAAATTTTGAATTCAATGAATTTTGATTTTTTTTTTGTTGTTTTAGGGATGAAGTCTATTGAAAATGGTTAAAATCGGTCCATTATTTCTCCCAGTCCCCATGCTACTGATCTACCCGATTAGGGCTCATAATTATGTTAAATATACACATATGCCTATAGAAAGTGGTACTTGCGTTTATGACCCTGCCGAAGTTTGTAACACTCGGGCCCACCCTTGATAGTCAGTCCACCACAATTTGCTTAGAAATGCTAATGTCGCGAAGAGTGACGTGTCATTGAGTCGTACTTTCCATGGACGTTATGACAATTTTTCAAAGAGTCATAAATTTTTTGAGAAAAATGATTTTAAAAATGTCTACTTATCACAAAAATCTTAATTTATCGAGGACGATATTAGAAATAGCCCAGAGTTTAACAGCCCAGCGCCCGACTGTAGGCCGCCTATCCAGAACACTTTTTAGAAAGTATCCAAAATGCGATATACACTAAATGTTTTCAACTTAACCTAAATTACACATTCTTGCAACTTACAATGTTTCCTTGATGATAGATCCCTTCTTGGTATATTGCAATCCGGGGGTAAAAAGGTGCTACCAGTACATCTAGTCTGCTTGGACTATAAACTGATATTGTCAATTCACTTCTCGGCTAGTCCTTGATATGATTTGTCAGTGGGTCTAACATGACAACCACATAATCTGATACTACGGGTGCCCAATTGCCCGCAAGACTATGTCCTGGCAGGTCAGTCGGTTGAGGTTCCTTCGTGATCTATGTAGTGTCTGTGGTTTAAACCCAAATTCACGGGACAGAAATGGTCAGAGACTAGATAGCTCGAATACTAGCGCAAAGTGTACGTGTATTGGACCGGACATCCATATGTAAATTGCAATCTGCGTGTAAGATACAAAAGGGCCGTGGTGAGTTGTTATTTTTTACTCACCCAATAGATGGAAGAGACCATCGTAAAATAGGCCGTTATGGCAGGTGTTGACCTAAAGTCTTTATTCAGCAGTTTTTACCTCAAAAAGTTGTCAACACCCTGTAAAAGTAATTTATGTTATGGAAAAACAATGGTAAAATTATTTACATTCTTCCTCTACCGTGTTATTTTCGTATACACACTAAATAACTAACTGTTAGCAAGACAGTGAGATTTACACAAATTTACATTAACATAAACTCAGCCCACGTTGTAAACATTTAAAAGGATTCAGGTGTTAAATTTTTCATACGCACATAAGTAATAAAATTCAGTTTTATGGCCAACATTAAACATCATTTTAATGTCCATGTTGCACGTTGTGTTGAGTCATTATGGTTGAAAATTTAAATACAAATAAGAAAAGAAAATGACAATGTCTAAAAATGCACGTACATGGATGGTAACTTTATTATACTATATCCTTCTTCTGCTTTGTCGGATTTGAACATCAGTTTTGTTTGTTTTTTTAGATGCAGGAAAAATAATGAAGATCTATCCATTATCCAAAACAGAAATGTTGCTCATAAAATGTGGTTGCTGTTGTTATGTGTGTTGGTTGTCTGTTATGTTTTGTTTTGTGGTAAATTATAGTTTCATTTTCTGTGTTTTATTTTTCATTTCTTGTCTTCTCGTTATTTGTTAAGGTTTTCATCTTTTATTTTTGTTCAAATGAATTTTTAATTCAGTTCATGTTCATAAAACTATTATTTTGTAATTTACGATAAAACTTAGTGGTTTATTTTTATGGGACACTCACGGTTAATATGTGCGTTTTTTTTTATTTAGATATTTTCTAATTTGAAATTTATGTTTGTTAAAGTAAATATGAATGAATTTTTAGAGCATTCCAGAGACTAATATGACTAAATTTTATGATTTTCTTAGTTGTCGTAATAACATTAAATGTTTCAATCATAATGACCAATGAGTAAGGTTTTATGTTGGAATTCATTATCATCCTATTAGATTTAAGTGCATTTTCACTGACATGAAATTAATCCTACAAGTGGCTCTTTGGATAACACTAACACAGCAACAGTTTACATTGATAAGAAATGAGTTAAACATTTTTCACCATTTATTCTTTAGCTTTATTACTGATTATTAAGTAATGTTTTAATGCCATTGCTGACAAGTCCTTTCTACACTTGCTTACAGATAACGTGTTAAATAAGTCCTTACCACGTTCGCTAACATGTAACTCCTTAAATAAGTACGTACAGATAGAAAATTGTGAAGTTATGCAGTAATGCCACTGCTGCACGCTCGCTTACAGGTAACTACCTAAATAGGAAATTAAACAAGTAAGAAGTTATAGTAGGGCGAGGTCGACCGCATAATATACTACACATGTATGTGAATAAAATGTGATTTAGCTTTCATAATTAAGCATTTTAGTTGAATTGTACCTTGTTTCATTTATACTTAAGCCATTTATTGTTTAATAAAACTGTGGTTTGTTTACGTGGTAGTTCACTACACGGAAACTGTCAAGTAGAATAATCGAAGAGACTCCGTTTTGACCTCCGAAAACTGTGGATATTTAAGTAAAATTTTGATGGGGGCTTTTTATAGGCGCTAGAGTCAAATGAGGCCCTATAATTATAAAGTTCATGAGGGTCATCAAGAACTTGATTTTGCAGTTTTTTTCGAAATACGAGTATATTATATTACAATTATGAAAGCCCTATTTGGCGGGTTCAGTTGTATGGGGTCTAGGTGAAATAATGGACCGATGTTAACTATTTTCAGTAGGCGTCGTCTACGGTACCATAAAAGATCATGTGCTAAATTTCTTTAAATTATCTCCAAAATTGCGACCTGTAGTTTGATTACAAAGTTTTCAAGCTGTATTCGGGGGTTCAGTTGTAAAAGGGCTAGGTGAAATAATGGACCGATTTCAACCATTTTCAATAGGCTTCGTCCCTGGAGCAATAGAATATTATGTACCAAATCATTATAATCAATAAATTATAATCGAGATTGCGACCTGTAGTTTGTTTACACAGGACGGACAGACGGACGGACAGACGGACGGACAGACATAACTGAATCGACTCAGAAAATAATTCTGGACCAATATTATTGTGCTTTACAAACATCAGCTCAAACCCAATATACCCTCCTAACTAAAGTATTGTAGGGTATAAAAATTATGCAGTAATTCGTAGTTATTGAAAAGCAAAAATCTCTGAGAAGTATATATTGTTGTGATTTTAAATAGATTCAAAAGGATCCTTTAGTTAGTTTTAAAGTAGTACTCGTTCCAAAATTATTCCTTTCGTTAAAATCAAACATAGAAATTTGATTTTCTTAATCGATTAAATCTAAATCCATTTTACAAGATGCATTTTTATTACAATTTAATTTTCATGTTAAAATAAAATGTTCTATTTAAACAATCTATACTTATTTACATAAATGGAACATATACATATATGATTATATAAGATCATACTTGCAATTTTTACACTTTTTTTAAGTAAATTCATAAAATCTAAAAAAAAAAACAAAACCAAGAAAATAAATGTGTTGATGAATGTAAATATGATGATGAGAGATGGTGCTTGTAACTACAAAAAAAAAAAAAAGAAAGTAAAAATTACAACATGACAGATTTAAATCCCCATCATTATAGCAAATAACTGTACAATAGCAAAATGTATAAATGTGAGAAGAGAGATAGATGAACATATTACATTTTACATATACATATATATGTATATGTCTTACTAGTTTTCTATTTACATACATATATATGCACGTATTAATATTTCTTATAATGTAGGCGTTTCAATGTAAGTAATATTACATTACATACAAATACACAATTTTATTTAAACATATATTTTGTATGCAATGTATATATAGAGAGTGTAAATAAGTTATATTTAAATTTATAGGTATATACATATGTATATGTATATTAGTACACATGTAGGTATCAATATGAATAAACATAGACATACAGAACTCTATAAACGCTTTAAATATCGAGAGCAGTTGCAATATATAAATCTTATAGGTAATCATTAAATTGGTGTTAAACATACCACCCAAAGAGTCAGCCAAAATTGCCAAAGACTTCGTACGTCACATCATTGTTACTCTATATAACAATATCCTGCATGCTACAATGTTTGCTCATGTAATTCCAAAAAAATATAGAGACTAAAAACCCTAAAAATTACTGCCCAGTTGCAATTTGTTCAGCACTTTCCATAGTCAGATAAATTATGCTAAATTTACGTTTTGTCAAATATTTACAGTTTATCTTATTTCACTATTTTGGAGAAATTAAAGATGTTCTTCTGTATACTATACGCACTAAACGATTTGTTATAGATGGATGGGATTTCATGAATAGAACGTTCAAGATTAAGGGCTTCAGTAAGGCTCTGTTCTTTTCTAACAGCACATCTAATATCTGACATACTTATTTATTCAATTGAAGTCGAAGTCCTTTGGATATTAAGTCAATAAGGCATTATATGAATGAATTTTAACAATCTATGAAGGAGCCAGTATTGCTTCTTGATTCG
This sequence comes from Lucilia cuprina, assembly GCF_022045245.1. Classification (NCBI taxonomy): domain Eukaryota; kingdom Metazoa; phylum Arthropoda; class Insecta; order Diptera; family Calliphoridae; genus Lucilia; species Lucilia cuprina. The sequence goes on from NC_060952.1 coordinate 76,010,933, forward strand.
CATAAAAATAACAGATGATGTTGTTCCATCTAGTATGTCTATGAGTATTGTAAATATTAAGAAATCAGAAATTTTTAATGTTCCAAAATCAACTGATTTTTCAAATGTCGACAAAGTATTCAAGCGTCTCCGTTTTTTAAAACGATGTAAGAGATACTTCACTTAATATGATCTCCTCATTATTCTTCTGATATTAGAGAACTTGTTTATCGAAACCACACCCATTTGTTGTCGATTGACCTGCGAATCGCACAACACCTTCTTTAGTCATGTAGTCACTGTATGGAACAGATTTCCCCCAGAAATATTCTTCATCAATTTTGATATTAAAAGAAAAAGAATTAAATCAAATGTCCACTAACTCTACTATCTCTGTGCTCCCACCCATAAACTATTTTTCTAGTTCTAATACAATGCAGTGTGTGAATAATTATCGGTAGCTGAGTGCTAGTCTAAAAAAAGAGTGAGTTGAATCAAACTGAAGCACATTTTTACTTGTAAGTCTTTTGAGTCCTTACCGACCAATGATTAATGCTGCAGCTAATAAACATCTAGTTCTTCTTAGAGAATTTTGTTTTTTTAATGAATTTCTCCAACATCATTGGATTTATTACCTTTAATTTTTAAGATTCTAAACAAAAGAGAATTTGGAACATGTGTTTGTCCAATCACAATACATTTGTCCAATTCACAATCTGTGTTGTAGGGTTGTAGGGTTGTATCGTAGTATGTCGTAATTTTATATAATTGATTTGCTTTTGTTGTTAAATACATACAATTGTCTAATTCACAATCTGTGTTGTAGGGTTGTATCGTAGTATGTCGCAATTTTTTATAATTGATTTGATTTTGTTGCAAAAAAAAAAAATATTTAAAATATTTTTATGACTTACAACGTTACAACGATACGAAAACAATATGTGAATTGGATTGGAAGAATGTAGAGTAATGATATTTGAGTTTCTAAATCATTGGAGATATCTCATTGATTAAAGTATTTCTTTCAACTTAACCTAATACCATAATACAACAGCTTTAGCTCTCGCCATAGGTCAGAGAAAAGGAGAAAGAGAGGAAGAAATATGAGCAATATTTTACAGATTTAAATCGATCTTCCAGAATGATCTAATATCGAGATTATCTAAGAATTAATTTAATACATATTTTAATATATATTAGAAGAGCTATAGAACAGTTTATAAACTTGAATATCCCCACAGATATGGATAAGAAATAGTATATAAATTCACTAAAAAATACACCAACGCTATGGTAGCATCCTGATCCAACATAGAGTCAGAAAATGTCTTGTCCTTATGGGATTTATAAGCTTTATTATATGCCACTAAGGCTTATATGGAAGAAGACAAAATTTGAATAGTCGTAGGCTTACTTATGTCCTCCTGTTTTATATCCCACTTGTGTACATAAAATTATGGTCATATTCATGTATGAATAAAAAAAAATGCATTTTATATTATCCTTTAAAACATTTTAATTATCTCAGCTATAACAATTATGTTGAGTACCCCCTTGTGACATATTTACGTGTCTGACAGCAATTTCAAGTGGGTGTTCTATGAAACTCATATCCTTTAAGTATGTTCAATTTAATGTTCCTTAAGCGCCATTAAATAAAGGTGTAAATTTCACATTATAAAATTCGAAATTATTAATGTTCTTTCATGATATTTTATTACTCGTATAAAAGTGTAATGTAATATAATAAACTCAGCATAAAATGAGGCTTAAGTGTAATGTTCGTTAATACAAAAAACAAAAAGGATCGCATGTATAAACGGTAGTGGGTGTCGTGTTAAAGGTGTAAGGGCGTCATAATAATGTTAGAAGATATTTCTATTTTTATTTGCTATATATTCAGTTATTTTATTTTACTTCTTACACTGACTGTTGCTTTTGTTTATGATATTGGATTTAATGTAACAATAAAACTACAAAAACAATAACAACATCCACTAGAGTAATTGTTATAGCTATAGCAATATTAATAGCAACAATAGCAGCAGCAACAGCATTATTACAAGTATTATAAAAATAATATGAACAGCATGAACATATAATGCCAAACAATGTTGTCATCTAATGAATTTCTAATTGTAGAAACATTAAATGAGAGACCTTAATATTAAAGAAATCAAGGCAAACACTTAAATCCTCCCTATAACACTCCTTCTCTATCTACTCCACCTCAAGAATTGTATTCCAATTCTTCGCATTTCACAATGACACTTTTCTTCGTTGATGCTACTCCTTTTGTTGTTTTTGTTATATCTTACCCACTATAGATGGTCAGGTATAATATGTTTGCGTTAAAGTTTGTAACATTTAGAAATTTTGGACTCGGACCTGAAATCTAGTTTTTAAAATATAATAACATAAAGGAACTATAGTTAGTAAGTTGGTCGGTTAGTTAGTTAATTATTAGTTAGTTAGTTAGTTAGTTAGTTAGTTAGTTAGTTAGTTAGTTAGTAAGGTATTTAGTAACTTAGTTAGTTAGACAGTTAGTTGGTTAAATAAATAGATAGACAGACAGACAGATTGATAGATAGATAGATAGATAGATAGATAGATAGATAGATAGATAGATAGATAGATAGATAGATAGATAGATAGATAGATAGAAAGAGTTAGTTAGTTAGTTAGTTAGTTAGTTAGTTAGTTAGTTAGTTAGTTAGTTAGTTAGTTAGTTAGTTAGTTAGTTAGTTAGTTAGTTATTTAGTTAGTTAGTTAGTTAGTTAGTTAGTTAGTTAGTTAGTTAGTTAGTTAGTTAGTTAGTTAGTTAGTTAGTTAATTAGTTAGTTAGTTAATTAGTTAGTTAGTTAGTTAGTTAGTTAGTTAGTTAGTTAGCTAGTTAGTTAGTTATGACCTATCTATCATGTTGTGCGCTCCTTTACCAGAGTCTCTTAAGAGAAGCCAACCCACATCCTTTGGACTGCCAGTCAAGAACACTTCCAGAATCAGTGTAGGGTATCTGGCTCACTTATTTCTTTTATCATCCGGTATAATGGTATTTAAAAGCCGTCTTGTCTTGTTTACTTTCATTTTTGTCAGGCAGGACTAACGACAAATGAACAAAAGAATGAATAATGGAATGAGGTAAAATGAAGGACAGATAAACAAAAGAAAACAAGAAAATATAATAAATTTTATTTTGGCTTACAAAATACACAAATACAAAGGGAAAGAGTAACAACTACATACCTTTTCACTTTTATACCGACAGACTGATTGACTGACATACAGACACACTCATTCAATTTGTAACAGAGCAACCAAATTAGAGTTTGAATGACAAAACGCAAGAATGAATGAGAACTGAGTGAATGACTGACTAATGAAAACAGCAGCAACAACAACAACAATAACAACAGCAGTAACGTTTACTTGTGAATGTGTGTCAAAGGAAACGGAAGCAGGGAATATGAACCGAAATGAAAAGTAGATGAAAAAAATAGCGACACTTACTGTGAATATAAAGAAATCAAGAAGGGTAATTTCTTTAATGTGAAACGTGAACAATTTTTAGGCATGTGGCAGTGTTGTTAAGTATACAAAAGTGTTTTTATATGTTTTCTTTGCCCAAATTGACAGGGGGACGATATATTTATAAAATTTTTGTGAAAAATGTCATGGGAATATTATTATTATTATTATTAAAGGTAAGAAATTGCAGTGGGGAAATGATTACGAAGGATGTATATAAATGTTAATCATAATTTTTATCTGAAAATGAAGGGAATACATTTCACTGCTATTGAAATCGGGTATTCTATTAATGTCTACGTAGACAGTTTTGCATCTATTATGGTTCTTAACTTTAGCGTTCTAAAATTCAGACTTACGGATCGTTCTAGAACAAATAGATGGTTATATTTTCAGAAAGCTTTTTCATAATATGGATGATGCTTTCCTAATTTCACAATATGATAAATTCCACATTTACTTCATAGCTAATTACCAAACCTACCACTTACATACATATACATATATAAAACGTTTGAGTTGATGAAAACTTTAACAAAGATTGCGTGCATAACGTCATCTATTCAAAATTATTATTTTTGTTGTTCGTGTTGTTATTCCCGACATTATTGTATAGAGTATTATTTATATTTTTGGGGCGACACCAGCTAGTCTATTTTTTTCTTTTCTATATGTATAAAATATTTTATTCATTTTCTTACATGAAAATAAAAATACAGCCAGACATAATGGCATATTTTCCATTTTCATACTTCCATAGTTGATACCAACTGCTGTTACAGTATTCCCATGACGTACTTTTTCATTTAAATGAAGTGTGAGAGTGAAAGACTTGAATACACACTCTCGCATACACACACACATATCCAAGATAATTCACACTTTGTGATGAGACAACATTTTGGCGCTAATTTCTTCTGCTTCATGTCCTTTATATGTTATGATGACTTTTAAATAAATATGAGCAATTAATTTAAGGGACTTGTTTGTGAAAATATTTGTGGATATACTATACATATGTATTACTAATTGTGAATGGTTATGGTTTTGGTATTATATTTGTTGTATTTGTTTAGTTTTAATAGATTTTTGATTAGAGATATTGTGGAAACTTTATGTTGACATCACTGTTTTCAGTGTCATTTATATATGTATGTGTTTGTTTGCTAAATGGCTGTTGAAATTTTTTAATAATTTTTGCTATTTTGCAACCTAGACATCTATGTGGGAACATTAGTTTGAGTGGGATATGTGATTTTTTTTTAAATATCTGTCGAGTAACCATTGACTAGTTTAATGAGTGGTCGTTTTAGTAGTTAGTGGTCTAGTGTGTTTACTACTACATGAGCTAATCAATTGACTAGTCTATTGCATAATATATATATATTATGTCTTTGAACTAATCTATTGACTAGTCTAAAAAATTATATGTGGACAAGTCTTTAGACTAATCTTTTGACTAATCTGTAGACTAATGTATGTACTAATATGTTGTCTAGTCTATAGATTATCTTATTTACTGATGTATTTTGATAGTATACTGATAGTCATTGTACTTGTCTATTGACTAGTCTACGAGTTGACGGCTCTTTTACTCAGTGGACTAGTTTATCGGCTAGTTTTCAATTCTATAAACTTATAGAGTCTGTTGCCTATACTATGGACTAATCTATTGACTAGTCTTTGAGAAAATATATTGACTGATCTGTTACTAGTGTATGGACTAAGTCTATGGACTAATCTATTGCTTAATATATTGTCTATGCTGAAGTATTGATATAATAGTATAAGCACTAGTCTACTGACTAGTCTAGAGTCTAATCTATTAACTAGTCTATGAGTGAGTTCATTGACTACTCTATTGACTTGTATATAGACTTGTCTTTTTACTAATCTGTTCACTAATCAAAGGTTTAGTCCGCGGTCAAGTCAATAGATTCATATATTCTATTCCTATAGATTACCCTATTGACTAGTCTGTGACTAAGTCCATTGACTGTATTTATACTAATGTATGATCTAATCTATTCACTAGTCTAACTAGGCTAATATATTGAATAGCAAATGCACTATTCTATTGATAAATCTATGGTATAATCTATTAACTAGTCTTTAAATAAGTCCATTGACTACATTGCTGACCCGCATATGGACTAGTCTGTTGACTAGTCAAAGCTCTAGTCTATAGAAAAGTCTATGGACAAATATATTGACTATTCTATGGAATACTAATCTAATGACTACTCTGTGGACTAATATATGGATGTTAAGTCCAAGTTGATCTCCTTCTATGAAACATTTTACAAGAGAAGAAAGATAGTTAAAAGTAGAAACTAGAGATAGAGATTAGAAAAGAGAGAGAGAGAGAGAGGAGATGCGTGGAAGGTGCTTAAAGTAAGAAACCAGGTCATTCTGCAATGGATAATTAATGTGGGTCACAAGGTTCACAACCATTTTAACAAATTTATGACCGCCAAAAAATTGAATATTTGACAATTTGGATAGATCGCTAAAATAGGCCGACACAAGAGTCCGAATTCGAGTGTCTGTTTAAGCAGTATACTCATAAAGAAGATGAGTATTAGTCTCTTTTTTATTTTCATTTGACAACTCCTACAGAAGTCATTGAACGGAAAATCAATGCGTCTAGAATGGTTACCAAATTTACAATGGCTAGTAACAATCGATATCAGCCTACCTAGTTATGCTCTTTGGAGAACCATTTGATATAAAAACCTGTGTAGATCCATTTGTGGCCAATGCGCTCAAGATATTGTCGCGAGCGATGAAGTTGCAGTTTTTAGTGACTTGCCTCTTTATTGCAAGAAGTGGCTGACACTTTGACCATACTTGCCAAAGTGTCAGTAATATCATTGCCATACGAAATCTGGTTTCCTCTTACCCTAGTTAGGGTAAAAGTTCCAATGTCTCGCCATCTCGTTGAAATACGTCCGATATTCATGAAAAATTTTCGATGTTGAAAACACAGTAATTAGGGATTTGATAGCATCTTGTACATCGGTAAAAATTCTGATATCTCTGTAAGATATCCGATAGTACCTTAGCCAATTTGACGCTCTCTTTACCGCTGAGATTTCAGGAAGTAGGATAGTAATTTCGTTGTCTTGCATTAGTCTGTAAACCTACGGAAACAACTATTTGGCGGAAGGAGAGATTCTTGAGACTCTGAAGAGAAGTAATAACGGAATATTTTTCATAGAAACGGTTCCAGAATAATGTAATCACTGATTACTCTAAACTAGTACATAAACTAATTCATGAACTATCTATTGACTTATACATTTTGTTATAAGTTAGCAGAAGAGCTAGTCTATTTACTAATCTTTTAATTCTTTTATTTACTAGTCTAAATCCTGAATTATGTGGAAAAATTCTCGTCTCATCAATTCCTTCTCAATGAATGTAATCAATCTGTCATAATGTATTTCAACTTAATGTTATTAACAAATTTTGAAAATATAAAAAATATTTTATTACCGCTTCATTAGACTATAACCAAAAAATCACATTTAATTACAAGTTATTTATTTAATTATGCAGCTGTCATAAAAATAATGATATCATGCAAATGAATTTTAAAATGTTTAACTTAAAAAATTATTAAAACTTTAAAAGTTATTATTTTTCAAAATTTCACAAAAAAAGTAATTAAACAAATTAAATGTTTGCTTAAATTGAAATTCCAATTAAAAAAACAACAACTGCATATAATTGTGAGTTGTATTGAGGGGAAAAAACAAATGAATTTCAATGAAGCTTACATAAATACCAAAACATTTTTTTCTAAATAGTAGCAGTAGATAGAAAATGAGAAATTAATGATGTTAAGCTGTTGGCAGGGGTGTCAATGATTGATGATTTTTCTTTGAAAAAAATAAAAGAAAACAACTGCAAATAAAAGTGAATTAAGTAAAAATAAGTGATTATGTTTGTGTTAATATTATAAAATTCTAACAAAAAAACTTTAAGAAGTCATACTATAACAACAATGTTATGGTCAGCATATTAAAAAAAATAAACATAAAAAAATCATAAAAAGCATATAAACATTAAGAAACCATTTAAACAAAAAGTAATTCATTATTATCATTAGCATTAACATTAACATTAAATGAAATACAATTTTATTAGCAACACCTTAAAGTATGCAACAAATGTAGCTGAAAAAATCTTCATTTAACAACAACAACAACAGCAAATCAAACAGCGATTAACTGCCCTTAATTACAGCAATAAAAAAATCAGCAACAAACAACATTATCAGCAGCAACAATAACAATTGTTAAATTAAATACATTAAGTAATTATAAATAAAATACATACATAGTACTAATACTATTACATATTTAACAGATCAAAATTGAATTCAATTACTAAAATCAAACAAAAAAATAAAATAAACAATAAATTATCAAAGAATACAACAACAACAATAGTTTAAACTTAATACTAAAAAATTTAACAGCAAAGTTTAAAATTTCAAATTAAAAACACAAACCAAAAACGTCATTATCATCATTTTAACTATATCATCTTCAGCAGTAGTCAAATATTGATTATAATTTCTATTTTATAACATTTTTCAAATATACATTTGGTTAAAAGTTTCATTTTGTTTTCATTTTCTCTTTAATATTTACTACTATCAAGTAAAAAGTGTTCATTTGTGTGTGTGCAACATTATCATCATTTAAAAACGAATATAAAAAAACAGCAAAATAAATTTTGTAAAGATATCTGATGAATTTAGAACAAGTGCTGAAACGGTATAGAAAAAAGTAAATGATTGTAGATGATGGCATGTACATAAAAACGATGACTTTCTAACTGAAAAACATTTCTACTGAAAAATTCATTAACATCATTATCTGGTATCGATATTAAATTCCAAAGCATCACTAACAACAATCACATCAACAATTGTCACCAGTAGTAACAGCATTAATATCATCAGCAACAGCATTGAAGCATTAAAAATTTAATTAACAGCATTGAAGTTAAGGTTGGTATATTTTTATTGAAATAAAATTTTGTAAATATCTTAACAGTGTGAGAATATCGTAAACTTGTATTTATTTTATCAGCTACGGTTAATAGGTCGTTTTTCAAAAAATATTTTAATTATTAAAAATATCTTCGATAATGATGGGTATTAGGTCATGATGAAAATGCATAAAATCTATATAATGTGCAATTAGCCAACCAATTTTGCTTCACATCTTGTAAAAATCATCTACTGCTAAGGAACTAATTATATAACACATTATTAATAAGTCGTTATGAAACTTGTTCTATGTAATCAAAATGATATGTATAGATATATAGATAGATAGATAGATAGATAGATAGATAGATAGATAGATAGATAGATAGATAGATAGATAGATAGATAGATAGATAGATAGATAGATAGATAGATAGATAGATAGATAGATAGATAGATAGATAGATAGATAGATAGATAGATAGATAGATAGATAGATAGATAGATAGATAGATAGATAGATAGATAGATAGATAGATAGATAGATAGATAGATAGATAGATAGATAAATAGATAAATAAATAATTAGTTAGTCCGTTAGTTATATATCATTATATTATCTTGTGTGATCACGTAATGTTTTTTTTATCAGTACATATCTGCAATTTTGCATAAGTATATCCCTAATTAAAAGGTTTTTGATATTTTATTTCGTTATTTAAATTATATATATTTCTATTTTAAACTTATTTGTTTAGTTTTTACAGCTAATTATATTTTTTGCAATGATGAATTATTTTTTTTTTTCATATCCAAAAATTAATGGTGGTTTTAGTTCTTCTCACTTGTTTTAAAAAATATTTATGAATTTTTCTAAATAATTTTATAAAATGCGTTAAAAATGGGTTTTATGGTTATGTGGTACATTTTTTACTAATTAAAAATAAAATTGTGTTTTAGACACTAAACTAAAGCAATAAAATAAAATATTGAATATATATATTATTTTTTTGGAAATTTTTGGTTTTCCTTAAATTTTTTTTAGTTTGAAGTGAATATATATTTTTTGGAAAATTTAAATTTTTCTATTTTTTTTTTTTTTAGTTTAAAGTGAAATTAAATATTTAAATTGCACGCACATCAACGTTGATTGTAAATCCCATAGTTTCATATGTTATAACTGTTTGTTTCTTCAAAACTTCCATTGACTGTGGTAAAAGTAGACATTTTTTTCTATTTTTAGATTTCAATTTCCTTTTTCTTTCTTAACAAACTGTCAATAATTAAAATATACATATCTTCTAGATACGACAAAAACTTTTTATATCAAACTCTTGTCCATAATTGATGCGATATGATCAAATAAAATCCAACTATTTTATGCTCAAATGTGGGTAATAATATCAATCAAATGATTTACTGACATTCATTTGATTTTGCCAATAAATAGATTTTAGTTAAGGATTTTCTAATTAATCTTTTATATAAATTAAATGTTGGTTTTTATTAAGGAACAATAACGTAGAAAATAATGTTTATTTCTATAAATAATTAACTTAATTTAATCAAATTTTTAACCAAATCCTAACTACGATGTAGCAGAACTATTGGTTGATGGGGGGGAGTCACATCGTAGTTATGCTAACGACTACCAATGTCTTATATTGCTTGAATCCTAAGTCATTCCGGAAATCATATCAGATTCTCTGTTAATCTTTAAAGCAAAGAGAAATAAATCTAAGGAGCAACTGAACACAGAAAAGAAATCTTAATAAATTGCGATGAATGAAAATTATATCGCTTCTAAAGCAATTATGTTCAAAATGTTAAGAACATAAAATTACCTATAACGGTGTTCACAGAGCATGCATATACGTATGCAAAAAAATACAACTAATCCAACCAAATGCACCTAAGCCTTTATCGGACCTTTGCCTCAGGGCGGAATCAAACCATCAACCTCTGGGCAAACAGTTTACAACACTAACCACTAACATTCAGGAGGCAATACATAATTTAATACTGTAATACAGTTTTCCCAAAGTCAAGTTATTTTCTAGCTATCATATCTCCTTGTTATAAAAGCAAAAATTGTGGATATAAGCATAATACCCGAAATAGTGCTGCTATAAATTAGGCGTATACTTAATATGTATATATTTAAACTCAATAAATCATTAACACGTATACGTATAGATGTCGTAAATAAAAGCAGTGCAACTTCACATTATAAAACTTTTCACTTTAAATAAAACAAGTTCTATATTCTATTATCTTATAAACCCTACACCATGATGTTTTAAAAAAACAATCAGTACGAGTTTTATCACAAAAAATGCAAAAATACCAGCTAGGGATGCTAAACGGGAATTCCCGAAAATCCCGGGATTTTAATTTAAAAGTACCGATAACCGGAAATTTTAAAAATGAAATCCCGGGTATTTTCGGGATTTTAAAATCCCGAAATTTAATGTTTTTCCGCTAAATCTATACATTATAAAATATTAAATAAGAGAATTTTAATAGTTATTGATTAAAAAATAAGCAGGATCATAAACTTTTAAACATTACGTCCTTTTTTTAAATCGAATTACATTATTCATTGAGTAATTAACTTAAGATAACGCTACTAACATACAAGCTGAAATATCAAAAATTAAAAGGACAATAAATAGGCATAGATACTATCGGATATCTAAAAATAACAAATAAGAAATTATCTCTTAATTTTCATAATAAAGCATTTGATTTGATTTGTACCTCGCCTCAGATATAAATTTAATTTACTGTTAAAAAACTTATTTTCTGAAATATGCTTTATTTATCCTCATAAAATTTGGAGGATGAATTTACGGCTTCATAAAATGTATTTATGATGAATTTCACTATGACACTATTCTTTTTAAGCGAATTGTGGACATTAAGAGGGCTAGGGTCAAAACTAAGTTATGCCAGTTTTTGTCGATATACGAGTATATTAAACATAATTATCAGCTACTCGGGGCAAACCTAATATACCCTCCCACTCCCCCTAAAGTGGTGTATGATATAAAAAGGACTATAAATAGGCATTGACTCTATCGGATATGGGTATATCAGAATATGTACTGGTAGTCAACGTGTTAATAAGATGACATGATGATAATTCTCTTATTTGGGTAAGAGGATACGATGTATAACTGGAAATAATATTGCTGATAACTTGGCAAAAGCTGGAACTACGATGGCTATACTTGAAATAGACCAGTTTTGTAGTGTTTCCCTAGCGACCATTAAAAGCCATATATCCGGTTGGTCACATGAGTGGTGTATCTAGAAAGCACTGTATTTAAATAACTATTTTATTATTTTCTGTACTTTAAATTAATTTATTTTACAAAAATTTCACAAAATACTTATTGGAAAGCTTTCTGTATTAGTAAACACATACTTAATGTATTCTTATTGTAATATGAAATAAAAAATTTTATTTTTGTCGGTAAATTATTAAGATTTGTTGAAAATTTTTTTATATATTTCGGGATTTAGAAATCCCGAAAATTCCGGGATCCCGATACCGAATCCCGGGACTTTTAAAAATTAGTCCCGATTGGCATCCCTAGTCGCAGCAGAAAGTACCATTTTATAGATTTACATAATATCAGGATGGGCGATATAACTTAATAAAGTTTAATCTAAGACTGTATTATAAAGTTCTATATGAATACTCTCCCAGAGGTAAGGTTTACATCATATAGTAGGTGGCGACGACATGGCGAATGTATTAGCTCTAAAGGGAAGGTAGATGTGGTGGGTTGAACCACGAAGATCCTATGGGGTAACAGTTACAGGCATTATTACGGGCATAGCTATAAAAAATTGGACATTCGGATTCAGAAGAATATAGAGCATGTGAAGAAGGCGGTGGATCATTCGTCGAAGTTACGTTCAATCATCTTGAGGGTGGCTATATTCCGAAAATAACATTCCTCACCAGCATTGATTAGAACATTTTTAAGAAGTATATCCAGGAATCTAATTTTTTTTGAACATTGAATACATTGAAAGAAGTGCACAACCGGCCCGATAGTGGCCTAAGTGTATTTCTTCGGATTTGACGTAGTATACTTCTTCCTATCAACCTAGACTAACTTAACCTACTCCGGGGCTAATTTTACGTTTCTCGGTTCGATTTCATGTTTCTAGACAATAACGACACACCGCTTAATTTTTATGAAAAAACAAGTACAAAAACATAATTTACCTTATGATGCTGTATGTGTTGTTATTGTGTATTATTATTTTGCCTGATTTCGCACAAAAAATCTAAATTTTTATGAAATTTTTAGAGGCTGGGTTTTTCAGCTGATTTTTAAAAGAGTTCTTTCCGAACGTATGTCTGATAGAACTATTGAAGATTTTAGACATCTTGGGTCTTCTGAATACATATTTTAACATTCACACAAACAGGCGGACGGACATATTTTATTCATTCACAATTTGTTTACTTAATGACCAAAGATACAAATTTCCCTCAGAAAATACAACGGTGGCGATTAATAATATTAAAATTATAAACAATTTGAAATATATATTAATGTTTTTTGGAAAATCTACTTAGATCTATTAATGACAAAACATAAGACTACAACATCCCGCCAAAATGCCGATTTAACTACTGATGATGTTGCAAATTATAGTAAATGTACAATAATAGTTAGATTGTCACACGGTCACGCTTGCCCTGAATTTATTGCATCAAATACTTTTCTTTTTATCGCTGCACTTCTTGTTGAAAACATTAAAAACGACACTTTTAAGGATGAGCTTGTTTGGCAGTGACATGGCTGTAAAACTTGTATACTCTGTGGTAAACTCTTAAAATAAAAAACTTGTTAAAGAAACTAGAAAGAAACTTTTAAAAAAGAAGAGAAAAAAAACAAAACTTTGTCATTTCCTTAACTTTCATGAATACAAAGTTGAAGGTTGTGCAGATAGATTATTTAAAGAAAAAGAAGAACTCGGAAGAGTATTTCAAACTAAATGAGTGATAGTTTTTCGTCTTTCTCGTCTAATAGAATCACGTAATTTATGCATCAGTGTTGTCAATAAATGTTGCTAATGCAGTTTGTTACAAACATTTTTTTTCAAGAGTTACTATTGCTGGCAATTTGATATTGGATACACCTGATTTATTGAATAGCAGTGATTCTTTTATCATTTGCAATTGCTTTTAATATGAGTTTTTTATGAATAGAAATCTGGTAAAATTGCTTCATTCAATACAATTTATTTTCCCATTATTATTTATCCTTACAAAAAAAAAATTGTCCTTGCTATAATATTTTTTTATTTTTCCAATTTTGTGGGTTGTTTTTTATTTTATTTTAAGTTGATTTAAATACAAAGTTATTTCGTCTGCTCTGGCTTTTTCCCCTGCTCACTTATTTACGCTTGTGTATTATTTCGTGATAAAAATCTAAATCTTTAAAAAAGAAAAAGAGCGCTTTGCTGCTTTTTAATAATCCTGATTTTATTTTATTTCGTATTTATCGCTAAGCTTTTTGAATCGATTTAGCATTTAAATAAATAAAACATAAAATGGATTTAGGCAAAAATTTATAAAATATTTTCCACAGAGTTTTATTGCTTTTTTTTTCCTTGACAATATTTTACAATCAGTATTTTTAACCCTTTTTGATGCAATGGGAATTTGTTGTCGAGACAATGGATTTGTTCAATTTATTGATGATTTTGTACAGACCGTAACAATTCCTTTTCAATGTTGCCTTTAGCTTTACCTATACACTAAGCGAAATTTGAGTGAATGTATTTAGATAGAAAAAACTTTTTTTGGAAATTGTTTTAGTTTTGAATTTTTAAAAGAAATTTCATTGTAAATTTTAGTCTTCACTTTCGTGAGCTCATAAATCGATTTATCCATGTCTGTCTATCTGCATATGTGTACAAATAGAAGTGCTTCACATCATATTTCACGGTAACAATTTAACAGCAACTGGATGAGCTTGTTTAATTATCTCATAACACTTCAGGCTTAAAACAAGACACCACATGCAAAATAAAAAGAATTCTCCAATAACTAGAACAATAACTAGGTAGGCTTCCTGATTCGACCCCAGTGGTAGTGCTGGCACTGTTTTCCCCCCGAACTGCGATAGCCTCAAGATGGGAAAGATCATCAAGTTAAAATAACCTGGAGGGAATATCCGTATGTATGTATGTTGAAATCAGTTTTCAGAAGATCACAGACATCTGTAAAATTCGAATCTTCAATAATTGTTTCATTTAGCTTTCCATTGACTTGCAATTGCAACCGCTTACCTAATATCGTACTTTTCAAAGACTACTTCATTTCGTTTTGATGACATAAAAGAAGGAAGTTCATGGTACTTTATCGTCATTAAACTACTAATTTTTTGATAAAGCTGGAGTTCCACACCAAATGTTCTTGGCTTCTTAGCATTCTACACGGCTTTGAAAAAAGTACAATCAATGTTTTTGTATGCTGCAAGTTACAAGCACAAAAGCATATGATTCCTTGCTGCGTTGAATGCCTATTGTATGTTTACTTTCTATTTAAAACGAAAATTTCCATAAATGTTCTTTTTTTAGGAATTTTATGTTTAATTTTGTGGATGATGGACTTGTTGCAATAAACCCCTCAATTAAAGCAATTTGTTCGATTAATATTCTTATTCTTCTTCACTGTTAAATTGTAAAAAAGATTAAAAACCTCCCAACTATTTACATTAATTTCGAAAAACTGCGCAAGAACATGTCAGCTGATTTTGACAATTTTTTTAATGTGTATTTAAACAAACAAGTGTATCATCCGTTTTTGAATATTAGTGCTGCTTTAGAAAAATATGTATATTTTTGGGTTCGTAAGTATTTTAAATTTACAACTAAGTGACCTACTTTGTTTAAAACCAGCATGAAACCGATCCGTAAGCATATAACAAATATCGCCAATTTTTTTGTGGATGTCATAGACAAACTATGATTATTGATCACCCCATGAGATATTTACCCCATACACAGTACAAGCCTGCTGGCACAGTCATAATATCAAATTCATTTTGATGTCACACAATCACAATGCAAAATCAAAGCACACCCTAATACACATTGATTTGACCCGTATTGTAGACCTTCAGCTTCATGTAAAGGATATTCATATGTGTATGATTTAGTACAGTCAAATATGAAACTCTTAACAGCTTAGAGAGGAAGGTACATTGGATTTGTGCTGATGTTTATAACGCACAATAATATTGGTCCTATACCCACCTTAAAGTATATCAATCGGCTTAGAATCATTTTCTGATACGATTTAGCTATGTCCGTCCATCTATCTAAATCTTATAATCAAACTACAGGTCGCATTTTTAGATAAAATTCAATGAAATTTTGTACATGATCTTCTATTTTCTCAGTGATGAAGCCTATTGAAAGTTCGGTCCATTATTTCACCTAGCCCCCATGCAACTAAACCCCCTTATAGGGATTGTAAACCTTGTAATCGAAATACAGGTCGCAATTTTAGACATAATTTAATTAAATTCGATACATGATCTTTTACGGTACCGGAAAATGATTAATATCGGTCCATTATATCACCTAGTCCCCATACAAGTGAACCCGCCGAATAGGACTCTCGACAAATTGCTGCAAAACCAAGTTCTTTACTAGCCTTGATAACCCTTATAACAAGCCCTTTCGAAATTTCACTTAAATGTCCACTATTCTATCCAACAATAAATGGCTTAAGTATGTATATCTGAGGCAAGTTACAATTTAACTTAAATATTTTAAAATGAAAACTAAATCACATTTTATTTCTGTAAAATGGTCACCCTCGACCGACTATAATTTCTTATTTGTTTTAATTAATATTCCTTAAATTTTAAAATGTTTAAATACTATAACTATATAAACTAATACTTATAATAATCCACAAAATAATGATTTCCACACAAAATACATTTTAGATTTATAGTTTAAAAAAACTAGTTTCCTTTAAAGATTAAAGATTATATTTTTCATTGTTTTTTTTGCTCTTTTTTATTACTGATAATCAAATTTTATTTAACTATTAATTTCATACTTGTGTCCTTTTTTTGTTGTTTTCCTCCTACAAACTAGTGACAAAGGTCTGTCATTATGTTGTTTTTGATGTTCTAAAGAATTTCGTTTTATTTTTGTGAATTTTAGTTTATGAGAATTTCAACAAACTTTTATCAACATTGATTGACAGCTTTTATAGCAGGAAGTTTGTTATTAAAAAGAGAGACAGTTTTTGAAAAAGCAAAAAAAAAAAAAAAACAATTATAAAAATTTCCTTTTAAGTTTGACACATCAGTGCATATTTAAATATTTATAGTTTTCTTCTTAGTATGTAATTTTTATGTTGAAGCTATATATTTAGTTAATTCTAGTAATTTTATTTAAACTAACTACAGCAGTTTTAAAATATTTTTTAATAATTATATACCAAATGATATTTTAATTGCTGTGTTTATTATACCCTTCACCTTCGTGAGAAGGGTATATATAAGTTTGTCATTCCGTTTGTAATTTCTATAATATAATTTTCCGACCCTATAAAGTATATATATTCTGGATCCTTATAGGTAGCGGAGATGTATGTTTGTTGAAATCAGTTTTTAGAAGACCCCAGATATCTGCGAGATCCGAATCTTCCATAATTCTATCAGACATACGACCGGCAAGAACGCTATTTAAAATCAGCAAAATCGGTCCATAAATAACGGAGATATGAGCAAAAAACCGAGACAACCTCTGAAAATTTCATATAAAATTTAGATTTTTTATTCATGCTCAGACAGAAACTGCAAAAAACAAAAACAAAATACATAACAATACGGTAAATATTGTTATTGTAATTTGTTTATAAAAGCAAATCAGAGCAAGAGCAGCAGAGCAAGAGTAGCAGAGCGAGAGCAGCACTAATGTTTTGTTATTGGCTAGAAATATGAAATTAAGTATGTAGAGCCTGGATTAAGTGAGAACCTATAAAAGGGGACTTTCTGGTACTTTTTCGTTCTTCAAAAGGTATTTTTTGAAATTTTTATAATATTTAACCTAGAAACATGAAATTAAGTATGCATGGCCCGGATTAAGTGAGGACCCAAACAAGGGGAGTTTTTGGTACTTTTTCGTTTTTCAAAAGGTACTTTTTGCAATTTCTACAATATTGAACCTAGAAACATGTAATTAAGTATGTATGGCCCGGATTAAGTGAGGACCCATAAAAGGGGACTTTTTCGTTGTTCAAAAGGTACTTTTTGCAATTTCTACAATATTGAACCTAGAAACATGTAATTAAGTATGTATGGCCCGGATTAAGTGAGAACCCGTAAAAGGGGACTTCTTGGTACTTTTTCGTTCTTCAAAAGGTACTTTTTACAATTTCTACAATATTGAACCTAGGAACATGTAATTAAGTTTGTATGGCCCGGATTAACTGAGGACCCATAGATGGGGACTTTTTGGTACTTTTTCGTTCCTCAAAAGGTACAAAAGGCTTTAAATACATCATGGTGAAGGGTATATAAGATTCGGCACAGCCGAATATAGAACTCTTACTTGTTTTTTCTATTACTTTGTTCTGACACAAGGCCAGTAATTAGAAGGTGTTTGCTTAAAATGTCTTTGAATATGTAGTTAATTATTTGTAATTTAAAATATGTAGGTATTTCCTTTGGAACAATATATATTTTTAATGAAGAAAGTGAAGACAAATAAAGTACAAAATTTCTGATTGTGGTTAATGTAAAGAAGAGGCTACAAATATAAAATAAATTTAAAATAAACATTTTTAGAAAAATCTTTTATTCTTGCGTATATTAACGCCCTATTAGTTTAAATTATACGCTAATATACCCAGAAATCTTAAATCTAGCTTTGATTTTGTTTTAAATCGTTCTATATGTCTAAGGTTTCAATATCTATTATCATTGTATTTGGCATAATAAGTACAAAACTTTTTTAAGTAAGAAATTTGTATAATGATCACATATTTGAGCCTTTTAGTTCAAACGTCATAATTAACAATATTCAGAAGTATTAAGTCTAGCTTTGATTTTGCTTTAAATCTTTCTATATATCCAAGTTTTTATCATTCACTACTCAATAAACTTTCAATTAATCTTTTAAAAGATTTACTTTTGTATACTTAGGCGTATGATAGATAAATATATATTCAAATTTTAATAACAATCATACGCCTCGTAACAACCAGAATTTGCTTTAAATGTCTATAAATATATAATTTGTAGTAATTTAAATTATTTCGTTTGGAACAATATTTCTAAATAAAATTTGAAACAAGTAAGTAGTAAAAGTCGGACAACGTCGACCATATAATACAGTACACCAGTTATAAAACTAAAATGTGATTTAGTGTTCAAAATAAATCATTTAAGTTGAATTTTACCTTGTTCTAGATATACTTTTTCAATCTTTTGATGAATAAAATTGTGTACATTTGGTCATATTTTGAAGGGGGCTTTGTATAGGGGCTAGGATCAAATGAGGACCTAGCATCAAAACATCAGAGTCAGAAAGGCTAGTACAGAACTTAGTTTTAAAGCTTTTTATCGAGAGAAGAGTATATTGAACATAACTATAAACTTAAAAATCTTATAAGGGGTTTAATTGTATAAGGGTTAAGTCAAATATTCGACCGATGTTATCTATTTAAAAGGATTTGTCTTTAGCACAATAGAAAGTCATATGTAAAATTTCATTGATTTATTTTAAAAATTGCGATCTGTACTTTGATTATAAGGTTTACAAGTCCTTTTCGAGGGTTTAGTTCTATGGGGGCTAGGTGAAATAATAAACAAATTATAATCATTTTCAAAAGGCTTCATCACCGTAACAATAGAAAATTATGTACCAAATTTCACTGAATTATCTTCATAAAATGCGACCTGTAGTGCGATTACAAGATTTGCATGGACAGACAGACAGACAGACAGACGGACATAGCTAAATCTACTCATGAACTAATCGCTTAACAAACATCAGCACAAATTCAATAAACCCTTCTTACTAAAGTGGTGTAGGATATAAAAATATTTAGCATAACGGGTGCAAAATAAAACTTTAAAATAATCTTGTATTGAACACACATTAACAACAATACCTAGAAAGCTTGTAAACAGCTTTGATTTCCATTTAAATCAGTCTATATATCAAAGCTATCTACATTCCTAATCATTTACTATTCATTAAACGTTTACATTCACAATCAAATGAATTTCTTTTGTATACCCAGGCGTATGATAAATAAATATTTAATATCTTTATAATAACAATCATACGCCTTACATTTACATTTCAAACAAACATCTTTAATTAATTCAAATATCTTTTTTGTATATATGTATATATCCCTCCACTTTAATATCATTTCAATTCTTATCATTAGACAAACAAAAAAGAAAATCGGTCTCCTAAATAAATAAATACAAACAATTAGAAATAAATTTCTGTTAAATTTTAAATAAAGCAATTTCATTCATTTAATGCTACACAGTAAAACTGCTTATTCATGCTGCGAAAAACAATTTAATTTCGAATATAAAAACAGCACTAAACAAAATTTCATGCTTTTAATGCAAAAGGAAACGATATAAAATTAACTAAACAATTGTCTACCAATAAAATTGTTGTAATAGAAAATGAAAAGCGTGGAAAAGATAATAAATTTGATTTGTGAAAGCAAAAAAAAAATTAAATAAAATAAAATTCATGCCATAAATAAATGTTGTTACAGATTTACGAGGTAAATTCCAACCAGAGAACACCCGCTTACCTTTCGTTGTGCCAGTGCTCAGGCATAGACTTAATTTATTTTTGTTAACACCAACACCTCAACCCATTTCTTCATTTAAACTCTGAACAGTTGCTGCAACAATCGTTGTAATTTATAATTTTAGCCAGCGAAAAAGTCCCTAAAGAGGAAAAAAATGAAAACCAACAAAAGCATGATAAAATAGCGAAATAAAGTAAAAACTCTTCATCATACAAACATTTACTTAACATCTTTACCTTCTTCTTTTTTTCCTCATTTTTATGTACTTTTTAGTCTTCTTCATTTTTTTGGCCAACATTTATTTCTGTGCGTAGAAATAAGTAAACAGAAGAAGAAGAGAAAATATTTGGAATAGTAAACAATTTGTCCTTTAGCTAGATAGCTATGCTGGCAGAAGTAGATAAATTTAATGTAATGAAAATCGCCGAAAAATCAAATGTATTCAGAAAACCAACAACAAACAGAGAAACAACTTAACCGTCAGATAAACATAACAAAATGACAGCCAAAATAAAATAACACTACCAACAACAACAAAAAACTGGCAAATTGTCAAGAGAAGAAAAAAAACTTGAAAATATTTTCTGATCGGCAGATTCTTTATCAAATATACTGAGGGAAATACATATATACAAACACACATTAGTTATATATATGAAAAGCAGAAACGTATTTTTATTACTCCTCTTAAAATTGACCTTGATTTGGTTAGTAGTTAGGATTCATAGATTCGATTGCCATAGACACTGTTAATAGGAACCGCAACCTCCCCGGAGTATGCTTAGTTGTATTTCTTTAGATTCCATCTTCCTTTCAAATAACAAATAATTTCTATTATATTTTTCTTTTAGTGGTTGACTTTTCCTAAAACAAATCAATTTCAAACTAGTGATAATCTAAAGTCGGTCATGGCCGACCCTCTGGGTTTATACAGGGACAAAAACTAATATGGTAGAGGAACTTGTGTCTACATTAATGTTATTTATGCAGAACTTTATCGTAATATTAGTGTTTATAAGTGAATTTTGTTGTGAAAATTGTGACAAAATACGTACCACAAGATGACTAACCCTCCAAAGAGGTAGAAAAATACATAATTCAGACCTCCGCGTTTGGGATACCTCATTTCATTAAAGTAAGAAAAACCCTGGTTTTCTTACATATGGGGTCTTAAACCATACACTGGATGCACACTGCGGTCATTAGATCTATTCTCAAAAACGGAACTCTTTGGTTGGTTGGTTTACGTGGTAGTTCACTACACGCGAACTGTCAAATAGAGTCAAAGAGACCCCGTTTTGACCGGACCACTCCACTCGTCAGATGTTGAATTTGTAGTATTAGATCCAGCCCGTAGCTGTGAGAAATCTGAGGATATCATTAAGCCTAAAGACAGATATCTCGCCAAGGTTAGATATGAAGTAATTGCCAAGGAAGCGGTTTCTCTTTACGGCCAGAGCAGGGCATTCACAGAGGAGATGGAAGACCGTTTCTTCCTTTTCCCTGTCTTTGCAACTGCGACAGTGATCATTGAAAGGGAGCCCAAGCCGACTTGCGTGTCTGCCTATTACCCAGTGTCCTGTTATTACTGCTATCAGCCTCGATATGTCCCGCCTACTTCGATTTATAAGGTGTCTTGTGCGTTTCTCATTGAAGGAGGGCCACAATAACTTGGCCCCTTTACATGTGTCTAGGTTATTCCATCTATTTTCAGCTTTTTGAAGAAAGAATCTGAGGATATTGCTCTTGATATAACTTAACGGAGTTGCTACTGGAACGGCGTCGGAGATATCAAGACCAGATCCCGTTCTTGCAAGCTCATCTGCCTGTTCATTACCGTAGTAGTCCCTATGCGCAGGGACCCAAACAAGGGTAATGTCAGACAGCCGACCCAGCATTGACAGATCCTTCTTGCATTGTCTGACTAATAAGGAAGTAGTAGTATAAGAGTTTAGTGAGAGAAGTGCCGCTTGACTATCGACAAAGATTCCTATGTTGCCGCGAATATTGAGGTCATGTAACACCCTACAGGCTGACATTATCGCAAAAATTTCAGCCTGAAAGACACTACAGTTGTTGGGAAGACGATGGGATATACTTACCCCAGCTTCTTCACAAAAGACACCAGAACCAACGCCGCAGTTCATTTTAGAACCATCTGTAAAGATTCTGGTGGTATATTCGCTCGGTAGATTACCTCTACACCACTCGCTCCTGGAAGGAACTCTGACTTTGAAGACTCTATCAAAGTCCGTGTGTGGGGTAATATAGTCGGATGGTTGGTTCAAGATTGGAGGTAGCAAGCTTAAAATCTTAGCGTGTCCATATGTTCTTGATATCCAACTTCCGGATGAGTTAAGTCTTACTGCGCTACAAGCAGATATGGTCATTATGTGCAGATCTATGGGTAGGATATGCAATATAGTGTTCAGAGCTTCTGAAGGACTAGTTCTTATGGCACCTGTTATCCCAATGCATGCTGATCTCTGAACTTTGTATAGTTGATCCACAACAAACTTCTTCTTAGTTGAAGTCCACCATACAAGAGATCCGTATGTAAGAATAGGACGTACTATGGCTGTGTACATCCATTTAACTATGTTGGGACTAAGTCCCCATTTCATTCCAAACATCTTACGACAGGTATAGTAGGCGACCGTTGCCTTCTTGACTCTGTGCTGGATGTTGAGTTTCCATGATAATTTGGAGTCTAGAATAGTTCCTAGATATTTGGCATTGTTTGATAAGGGGATTTCGCGGTTTTTTAACCGTGGCAGGTTGAAGCTTGGAATCTTGGTCTTTGTTGTGAATAGTACCAGTTCTGTCTTACTTGGATTTACTCCTAGACCACTGTCTGTGGCCCAATTACTGAGTAGCACCAGAGCACCAGACATAATATCGCTAATCACGTCTGGGAACATTCCTGATACCAGTATCACAACGTCGTCCGCATAGGCAACGACCTTTATCCCTCTGTTGTCCAGTTCCTTAAGAATCGTATTAACAACGATAAGCCAAAGTAGTGGAGAGATTACACCGCCCTGAGGTGTGCCTCGTTCAACTCGTTTGGACTTAACGCTGTTACCAAGACTTGCAGTAATAATTCTAGATTTCAACATAGTTACCAACCAGTTGCTGATATATTCTTCAACGTCCAGATTAGCGAGAGCTTGTTGAATTGCAGAAGTATTTACGTTATTGAAGGCACCTTCTATGTCTAAGAAGGCTCCCATAGTGTATTGTTTGAATTCGAGGGATCTTTCTATAACTCTTACAACCTCATGTAGAGCTGTCTCAGTAGATCGTCCTTTAAGGTAGGCATGTTGACTGGTTGAAAGCCGTGATGAGCTCTCTAGCCGTTGCCTAATATGTGAGTCGATGAGTCTTTCCAGCGTTTTGAGTTGAAAAGATGAAAGACTAATTGGACGAAAGTCCTTCGCATTTTCATGACTCCTTTTGCCAGCTTTGGGAATAAAAACGACCTTAACCTTTCTCCAGTTTACCGGAACATGGTTGAGAGAGAGGCTGAGCGTGTATATTCTATGAAGCCAGGGGATGATATATTCTTTTGCACTTTGTAACATCTTTGGCAAAATGCCATCAGGCCCTGGTGATTTGAAAGGGGAAAAACTATCAATCGCCCATGAGATTCTATCATAAGAGATGATATTTTCATTGATTCCCGTTAGAGTCCTACTGTCAGTGAAGATTTCCTTGACAGCATCTTTGCAGCCAGGGAAGTGAGTATTCAGTAGGATGTCAAGAGATTCTGCCGAGGATTCTGACCAAGTGTCGTCCTTCCTCTTAATATAGGTTGGATTAGATTGGCCTTTAGCAAGAATTTTGCTAAGTCTAGCAGAATCCTTTGTGTTATCTATAGATTCGCAGAAACTTCTCCATGAGGTTCTTTTTGCGAGTGCTATAGCTTTCTTATAAACTTTTAGTTTGTCGCGGTATGGCTGCCACGATTTATTGTTGTAGCATGTGTTAAAGGCCCTACGTGTTTCCTTACGTAGCTTAGATAGTTCCGAATTCCACCATGGAGGGAAGCTTTTCTTTGCCTTTGTGATTGGACAGGAGACTTCGAAAGCCTTACCTAAGACTTTGCTAAAGTGTTCTTCTATCTTTTCAAGCCCAGTGATTGAATCATCAACCACTGGAGTTTTCTTGAACTCTTGTTGGGTAGAGAGTGGTGAATATCAAGACATACCTCTTCATTCTCATCAAGCATGTCTTTCAATAATTGGCTATTTGAATTACACTGAATCGGAAATCTTTTACGAAAAACGAAAATTTTTACTGTGTCTCCGACTACCTGACACATGCACGGTTCTTTAGACAAATATATAGCCGCTAGAAGAAGCCAGAAACTAAATTTCGAAAATGTGATTATACTGCCTTGCTTCCATCAAAGTTCTTAACTCCATTGTTATACCCTACACCACTTTAGTAGGGTAGGTATATTGGATTTGTGCTGATGTTTGCAACACACAATAATATTGGTCCCACACCCTTAAAGTATGCCAATTGGCTCAGAATCATTTTCTGAGTCGATTTAACTATGTCCGTCCGTCTGTCTGTCTGCCTGTCCATGTAAACCTTGTAATCAAACTACAATTCGCAATTTTGGGGATGATTTATTGAATTTTGGCCATGGTCTTCTATGGTACCATAGACAAAGTCTATTAAAAATGGTTAAGATCGGTCCATTTTTTCACTTAGCCCCCGTACAACTGAACCAGCCAAATAGGGCTTTTAAGTTCATAAATATGTTGAATATACTCATATCACGACAAAAGGCTGCAAAACCAAGTTCTATACTAGACTATATGGGCTCATATGACCCTAACCCTTATGAAAAGCCCCCCATCAAAATTTCACTTAAATGTACACAATTTTATTGAACAATAAACGGTTTAGCTATGTCTGAGGCAAGGTACAATTCAACTTAAATGCTTTTTTATAACAACTAAATCACATTTAATTCGTATACTGGTGTAGGGTATTATATTGTCTTTTTGTATTCAGTCATTGGCACAACTGAAACAACACGCTCCAGTATATGAAGGCATATCCTGGGAAAATGAAAAAAATTCTGAAAAATGCGCAATCAAAGGGTTCTAACTTAGACCTTACCCTTGAGGAAAGAGATATTTACACTCTTCTGGTGATCCCAACAAAATTTGTAGATGACTGCTCTTTAAGTTAGACGGAATTCAGGTAATCAAATATAAATCACCACTTGTAGATTATCGATACCACTCTGACAACAGATATGACTAAGACTCTTAATAAAAACTCGATTATTACCGTGCACTTTAATTATTCCTGTAGAAGCTGTTTGGACTAAGATGAAGTGGTATCTGTATAACACCACCTTACAAGAACACAGCCTGCTCTATCTTGGTAGATCACTTCTTCATAATCTGGACTGTCTCAGAGATGCGTCATTAGTGAACAAGAGAATAGCCTACTCTATCTTGGTAGAACACTATTCCATGATCTGGACTGTCTCAGAGATGCGTCATTAGTGATCATGATCGGTTTTAGTAAACATAATCTATTTTATTAGCTGGTTTTCACCTCAGGAAACAAATAGTCAACAAAATTTGGAAGGGAAACTATTATCTCAACATAATGGAGTGGGAGACTCTAAGGGTTCATAATGGCTACATATTTTACTTATATTTTAAGACCTTTTAACTAATTTAACAAAATAGTGTTAAAATTTAAATTTTTTAATAAATACAAAATACACAAAGCTAAATTTCGTTTATATAAGACTATCCTTGGCAAACTAGAACGTATGTGTAATAAATATTTATTATTTATGTTATAACAATCATACGCCACCCATATTAAATGCAATATAACTTTGTACAATGTGCCGTGAAATGAATGTTAAATCATTCTTAAATTCCTAAAGAAGTACTTCAAGTTAAAGTTTTAAATTTTTACATCATAAAACATCCAAGAATGTGTTCTCGAAAATAAAGTAGATTTGATATGAAAAACTTACTATGGGCAAAAGTGGAGTAGAGTTGATACCTTTTCACAATTTTGCAGTAAATATTTATAGTACACAACTTGCCTACATTTAACCTTAATTTAAAATATTTATTTTATGAAAATAAACTTGTTTAAATTATACCCACATTTTCAAGCGAATTTATGATTCCGAATGAAATTGTATTTCAGCTGGCATTTAAGTTTGTATTTATGTGTTCATAATCTCTTGTAGACGATTTACAGTTAAAGAAAAATCTTGAGTTTTTCTTAACTTTATTATACTTATAAAATATCCCAGTACAAATAAAAAAAAAACATGATAATGAATTGTACTTACGCAGCAACTTACTTTTTCGTCTGCATAACTATTAAAGTACTTTCATAATGACTTACATACATACGTATAATCAGAGACGTTGTAATATCTTATACAAATTTAGTAGGGATAGTATTAGGCGTTTGTGTCAATGTTTGCAACAGCTACAAAATACTGCTTCTACACCCACCTTAAAGTATCGAGCTATGTCCTTTCGTCTGTCCGTCCGTCTGTGTGTAAACCTTGTGCTCACTATTACAGGTGAAGTGGTCTTTATATGGGTGTTATGACCAATTCTGGGCAAATCAGCTTAGTAAAATGATTTCTGTTCTTATTTTAGTCATATGTACAAAATATTGTGTTTATATCCGTCCGTCCAATTTATATCGATAAATTGGACGGAGTTATTAACAATAAACTAATTTCCGGAAATATGTATCTTTGAATGGGGGCTATGGAAAATTTTGTATAAATTGTTATGATTTCCACATACTTGACCCCTGGAAGAATATAATATTGGTTATACACCCACCATAAAGTATCGTGCTATGTCCTTTTATCTGTCCGTCCGTCTGTATGTAAACTTTGTGCTCAGTATTACAACTGAAGTTGTCTTTAAATGACAAATTCTAGACCGATACAAATCTGCATTGGTAGTCTGATTTCTGTTTATATTTTAGTGATATGTACAAAATATTGTATTTATACCGATATATTTGACGGAGTTATCAACGATAAACTAATTTCCAGGAATATGTACCTTTGTTAGGGGGGGTCTATTGGAAATTTTGTATCAATTGTTATGATTTCCACATACTTGACCCCTGCCAGAATAAAATACTGTGTGAGAAAATTCATCGAATTAGAAAGCTGCTTAAGAATTGCGAAAAATTAAAATTTTTTTCGAGGTAATCTGAAATGTTTACTCATAACTTTTTACGTTGTGAAGCTGATTTGATTGCTAATTTTTTACACCAAACTACGTAGGATAACAGCAAATATTTCTGGTAAATTTTATTGATATCCTTTACGTAGTTTAAAAGTGAGCATGTTTTAGGCAGACAGATGGACAGATGGACGTAGCTAAATCTACTCAAAATTTCACAAAGACCCTGAAAATATTTTATTGAATATTTCATGGAG
This sequence comes from Lucilia cuprina, assembly GCF_022045245.1. Classification (NCBI taxonomy): domain Eukaryota; kingdom Metazoa; phylum Arthropoda; class Insecta; order Diptera; family Calliphoridae; genus Lucilia; species Lucilia cuprina. The sequence continues at coordinate 76,038,755 of NC_060952.1, forward strand.
TTACACATAGAACAACAAACGTATATATATCCACTATATATCCCCACTTCTATGGATATAAAAAACAAATTTAAAGTTTTATTATTAAGAAGTAAGAAATTATAGTCGGACGAGACTTCCCATATAATACCCTACACCTGTTACAAAAAGTAAAATATGATTAAGGTGAAATTATGGACCGATGTCAATAGGCTCCGTCTACGGTACCATAGAATTACCTCCAAACTTGCGTCTTGTAGTGTGATTACACGGTTTACAAGCCCTATTCGGGGGTACAGTTTTTTGGAACTATGTTCAAAAATGGACCGATCTTAACCATTTTCAATAGGCTTCGTCCTTGGGACAATTAAAGATCATTTGGTACATGATCTTCATTGATTACAAGGTTAACATGGACGGACGGACAGACGGACATAGCTTAATCGATTCAGAAAATGATTCTGAGCCAATTGGTAAACTTTAAGTTGGGTATAGGGCCAATATTATTGTGCGTTGCAAACATCGTCACAAACACAATATGCCCTCCCCACTAAAGTGGTGTAAGGTATAAAAAGTAATCCACATTTCTAACACATTCATTGGTGTAGGGTATCATATGGCCAACTATTCATTCTTACTTGTTTTTCTGTGCGAAACCCTTTATTCGACACATAATAGAATAACTATAAAGTGGAGTTCTGAGAATTTGAGAATAACGAACATAATAAATTTTTGTGAGTTAAACAACAGTTTCCTACTTGTAAGTTCTTATTTAAGTGGTTTTTTGTAAGCGAACGTGTTATCACTTGCAATCTCCACATCTTTTAAGAAAAAGCAGCTATTTAAGACAATGTAAGTTTTTGCTGGGCTATTATTTAACTTTTGTTATATATTTCATTCGCTATTTTCTTTGCGAAATATTTCATAATATTAATTTGTTGGCGAAATATTTTTTTTTTCAATAATATTCAGGTACAGTGAGTGACAAAATATTATTTCTTTTCATAAAATAAAACCTAAAATTTAATGGGGAAAATTTAAGGAGAATATAAAATTAATATTCTTAAGAAATTCGATTTTTATTTTCATGTTAACGATAACATTTGCTAACGAAATCAACATTTGCCAAACAAAACTTAATTAAAACAATTATTAGTCATATTAGCTTTATTAGAACATTTTGCTAGTCATGGGCTGTATATTTTAACCATAAATAAAGTATTATTATTTATTTTATATCGCCGCTATAATTTAAGAACAACTGTATTTGAAATGTAATAAATCGTATACGAAAGAAAAATTCCGCTAAAGCAAAAACACAAAACAAGAAATAAATAACAAAAAAAAATGAAATACCAAAGTAATAAAGATGTGATGAAGCAAAGAAGGAATGAAAATAAATATGCTGTTTTATTAAATTAGAATCACAGGCAACATAAAATGTTGTTAAGACTGACTACAAGCTGGCAAAGAAATAAATACAATATTTAGGATATTAAACTTTTTCCCTCCTTCTAACCAGCTTAAGAAGGATGTTATGTGCCACAATGTTATAGGTAACAGTTGCGTACTTTACTTTATATCCCTAAAATAAATGCCAGTGCACAGTTATCTGGTTGGGAGGTAGTAGAAGGCGGTAGGAAATCCCTATATAAAGTGTAAACAAATTTTACTTGTATTACTGTGTATATATTGCAAACATCGTTAAATATAAATATATGCAAAAAGTATTATGAAGTTACAAAAATAAAAATAAATTCAGAACTCAATAGAGCTGGAATAATAATCTTTATTTTAAGCTTTTTTGATGTGTGCTGGCAGCAGAGAGAAAGTTAACGAACGACTTTTTAACATGGCTTCATTTTGATTATTCACAAAAATTCTGGCAGACGTTTCAACAAAACATAACTTGTTTCATATAAAAATATGATTTATTCTATTTTGAAAATACATTTTAAAATAAATTTAAGAAATGTAAAAAACAGGAAAAGAGATTTATCTTTATTAAAACTCCGCCTATACTGAGCATCTGCTAAATTTTTTGCTCGAAATGAATCAGCTTTAAGTTCATGCAACTTGACAAGATGAATCTTTCCTTTTTTTCATTAACTTAAGATAACAATCCTAGAATTGTATATTCAGTCATGTACCGAAATTTATGTCAACAAACAAAAGTGTTTAAAGTATCACACACATTTATCAAATGTTACTTATTAAACGTGAGCATAGACTTTTAAATTGATATTTTTTCTTGTATTTTATTTATTATTTTATATTTTAGAATATTAGGCAATTTTAGTATCAATTTCTTTTTTTGTGTACATGTGTTCTAAAAACTTAAAAATATGAATAAAATTAGCTGCTTTACTTATCGATCAACTTAAATAATATTCTCCTTCAATTGGAAACCGATTAGATTTTGGATCGGATTCATTTCTGAACTTCTAAGTGGATTTAGTACAAATATACTTAATTGAATCGAATAACAATGGTGGTTCGGTTCATAATTAACGGATATGAACTTCAGAAAATTACTCATACGCTCACGGTGGGTAATATAATCTGAGCTAATCTAGGTAGATAAATAGATTGATAGATAGATAGATAGATAGATAGATAGATAGATAGATAGATAGATAGATAGATAGATAGATAGATAGATAGATAGATAGATAGATAGATAGA
>NC_060952.1:76041518-76048084 GCF_022045245.1 Lucilia cuprina
GTTAGTTAGTTAGTTAGTTAGTTAGTTAGTTAGTTAGTTAGTTAGTTAGTTAGTTAGTTAGTTAGTTAGTTAGTTAGTTAGTTAGTTAGTTAGTTAGTTAATTAATTATCACGATAAAATTTCCTTTAAAAATGTTTCATCAAATTTTCTGCAATTGATTCCATATTTAAATCTAATTTTGTTTTACATACGAAATTCCGAAAACATTTCCACTTCACTGACAAACAATCGCAACATAAACAAATATTTAAAACCATTAATTCAATCTTTTTTTTTTTGTTTTTGTGTCAATTTAAACAAATTTCAAATACGCAGCAACGAATAGACGTTTAAATGAATATTAATTCTTTTACAATAGATTGTTTCCAAGAAAAAGAACTAAACAAAATTGGATGTGGATGCGTCTATGATGGTTTATCATTTATCGTGTAATGCGGTTTTAATGAGTATCTGTATTAGTGGTTCTGTCTAGCTGTGTTGCTGACTTCCAATGTACAGTGGTAGTTATTGTCAAATAAATATATGGGGGTACATTTTAAACACAATGATTTAATTTGTTAAAAATTGAAATTTTTAAGAACATATGTATGTATTTAAGAAATTTAAGAAATCAATTCGAATTACAATTTTATTAAATATAAATGTAAATTTCAAATATGTATGTATTTAAGAAATTTAAGAAATCAATTCGAATTACAATTTTATTAAATATAAATGTAAATTTCAAATACAAATAGTGTGGAACAATAATTAAAAAGTTTAGTTTTTAACCTACCCCCTCGAAATTGAGTGATTGTTAGAAAACATCCTTCCTCTATCAAATAGCTATAAACATTCTGTCAATTTGTTTGTAAATTTGTCTGTCTGTTTGTGCGAGTGTGTGTCTATTTGAATTTTAGTATTTTTTAGATTTGATAAATTACAATTTTATTGGCATCATTTTCCCAAAGCAAAAAATAGTCAGACAGACAAACATAAAGACAAGATGATTTTCTGGAAAACGAACAAACTGACAAAGATACCACCCACACACTCCTATCTACTTCCTGTTTTCAGAAATCGAGAAAATATTGAAATGGACACATTACGCGAAAAAGGGATGTTTGATTTTTTTCCTGCTGTTATGTTTTTTATTTGTTAAACTCATAAAAACAAAAAAAAAACTGAATTTTATTGCTGTGAACATCAAAACAAAATTCATTCATAACAAATTGTTATTGAGGCAGTTTGGTTCTTAACCCACATTACTCAACATTGTTCCACATTACTTTGCCCTACTTTATTTATTTTTTTTTTCATTGTTTATACTTGTATTAATACTTTTTTGTTTTTGGATTTCTTTTTTCAAGTATAGAAAAAATATATATGAATCCGGCAATTGCTTCTTTATTTCTTTCCTTGTAGTGTTTTATGTTTTGTTGTTGTGTTCGATGGATGACTGCCTGGTTTGTTTGTTTTTAATTTTATGATGATGTTTTTTTACGTTTCAGAAATTTATTTGTTTGTTCTCCCCTTTAAAGATGATATTTCGTGGTGCAGAAACAAAAGGAAATTTCCAAACAAATAAAAAACAATAAATTGCTTACAACGAAAAACTTTATGAAATAAATATTAAAGAATTAGAATTTTATGTTGGTTTGTTCAGCTATTTTATAGCCTAATCGACTAATACATATGTATGTATACATAGAAGAACACTTTGAGTGATATGTCGTGATATTTTAAACTCAAATGCGCTAATAGTTGTTCCATTTTACCGTTATATTATGCATAACAAATACATAACATTACATCACCTTTTAATCGATCTATATAAACTAACTAAATAACTAGTTAACTAACTAACTAACTAACTAATTAACTAACTAACTAACTAACTAACTAACTAACTAACTAATTAACTAACTAACCAACTAATTAACTAATAACTAACATATTGACTTTCTAACTCACTAACTTACTAACTTACTAACTTACTAACTTACTAACTTACTAACTTACTAACTTACTAACTTACTAACTTACTAACTTACTAACTTACTAACTTACTAACTTACTAACTTACTAACTTACTAACTTACTAACTTACTAACTTACTAACTTACTAACTTACTAACTTACTAACTTACTAACTTACTAACTTACTAACTTACTAACTTACTAACTTACTAACTTACTAACTAACTTACTAACTTACTAATTTATTAATTTACTAACTTACTAACAAACTAACTTACTTACTAACTAAGTAACTAACTAACAAACTATCGGACTAACTAAATAACTAACTTACAAACTACCTACCTACCGAAATAACTCACTCACTTACTAACTAATGGTTCGTCCTTGTGTCGAAAGATGAGCATGCGTCAAATTTAATCAAATTATATTGAAAATTGCGACCTGCAAACATGGACACACTGACAGACGGACGGACAGTCGGACATTGCTATATCTGATCATAAAGTTATTCCAAAAGAATAACATTTATCCCGACTTCAAAAGCAGCAATTAGTGAATCTCTTTCTGTAGAAATGATCTTTAATGGCTTCCGAAGAAGCTAGATTTATAATTTTTTTTCTATGCTGAATATATTTTTTTGTTTTTCATTTTTTGAGATTTAAAATTTAATTCTTTGGCTTTTGTTTTATTAACTGCATTATTGTTAATATTATTTAAGTCAAATAAGTTGTATTCTATAATACAATTTCACATCCGAATAACTTTCGAAAAGAGTATAAAAATTACTTTTTGAGAATGACTTTGGAAATAGTGAATTTGGAATTAAATAAAAAGGACATTCCCTATATGATAAGCCTGTGTTAAAATCATCACTTCTTCAGATCTTGTTTAGTACTTCATGGAATAAATTCTACTACTTTTGCTGGTCTAGACTAAAACAAACAATATGTTAGTAAAATTGACTAATTTTTCTTGAGTATTGTATAAAAGCTGTACATAATAGTAAATTTAATTAAAACTAAATTATACATTTTCTTTTCAATTATTTTCAGCAATATTCAAAACACCTCAACTTATGTATGTGCCCAAAAATAAACATCAATAATCAGTATTTAATTTTCTTCATTGGTCTCATCACTTGGACGTCATACTGCACAAAAATCTCCCAAATCTCCTGGAAAATTAAAAGCAATATATTTTTTAATTAAAACTGAAATGTTCATTCTTCTATCAATAACTGAAAAATAGAAAACGAAAAAAAAAATAAGAAAACATTTGACAAAAAAACTCTAGTAATTTAGTAGACTTCACAAACAATTGTTGTAATTAGAAAAAAAAAACAAAAAGAAAACATTTAAACACCATTTCTTACTCCAAAACATTTTCTAACTCAAACAACCGAATAACAACAAAAAAACATAAACGCACAATTTCTTTTAACAAACCAAAACCAACTCAAACCTAACATTTAATTAAAAAGAAAATAGAAACAGACAGACAAATAATAGAAAAAAAATATTGCAAACTGGCGTTCTTTCAAAATATAATGTGGAGCACTATTTCACCGACAAATTCGAAAAAACTTTTAATTGGCAGCACACGCAGCGTTGACTATGTCGGTGACAATTCTACAACAAAATCTACAAAGATCTCAATCGCAATGGAAATTCATATACAAAATAAGTGCATTTCAGCATAGCGCATCACTCTGGAGGGTGGTGCAGAGCCCCCATGGCTACAGGGCCCCCTTAAAGCGGCATTTTTGGGGGCCACTGGCGTCGGTAAAACAAGTATATTACAGGTGAGTTTAATTACATTAGTTATTTTGTCTTGATTTCTTTGTTTTTGTTTTTTTGATTAATTGTTAATTAATATATATATTGATTAATTTTTACACACATATGTATAGAATGTAGAGGTATTAATCACAGCATGTTATTAGATTTTTAAGTTTTTTTTTTACTTACCTTCAGTAGATAGAGATAGAGGCAATCAGAGAGCTAGTCCAAAGGCGTTGAACATTATCGCTTAAGTTTGTTTTTTATATAGTCTAATCTTTAGATTACTTGGGAGCAGTTAAGTGACATGTGTATCCGATTCGCTTACAAATTTTATATTATAAGTTATGAGAAAACATTCATTATGGGAATATATTCAGTTATGAGAATACATTCATTTGGAATGTATTGACTTAATGTCGAAAGTCAAGTAAGACTGTTCCATTTACATTTTTATTCCCACCATCAAACATGTCTGTAACACATAGAAATATTGATAATAGACACAGAAAAGTATATATACTCAGAGTCCTTTTTAATTTCTAAGACTATCTAGCCATGTCTGTTAATAAATCGATGGAGTCCGAACGGAAAGAGACAGAGACATTTTTATAAATATTCCCTTTAGGCAGGCGCAGATACAGGGGAAGGAGGGAAAAGGAAATCCCCCCTCCAAAATCCCAAAATTTGTCATACAAACTATAAAAATGAGGAAAAAACAAAATTTCCCTCTCCCCCCATAGTTCGATCCGCGGATGCCTATAGATAAGATTTTTTGTATGACCACCATCAAAAAAGATAAGGGGTTTATTGTTTTTGTCATTCCATTTGTAACACATCGAAATATTTGTCTAAGTAAGTCCCAAAAAAGTATATATATTCTGGGGTCTTATTAGATTTTAAGACTAGCCATGTCCGTCCGTCTGTTGAAAATACGATAGAGCCCAAACGAGAACAGCTAGACAGCTGAGATTTTGTACAGATATTTTTAGTTAATGCAGGTTGTTTGGTATATTGGCAATATTGGTCTACATTTTCGTCTAGCCCCCATATAAGGTCCCCTTTAACTCTCAATACTATCTGAAGGAAACATATATAGCGGTGAAATTTGGTCGATCGATTGATACATAATTGACCCTTCCTCATATAAGGTATTCTCCAGCAAGTAATTTTAACAATCTACTGGCTTAATGAAATTCATAAATAAGTTTCTTACAAGACATAATTTCTCTGCCAATTATTATGAGGATTGGTTTACAATTGACCCTACCACTAAATAAAGTGAGCTTAAAACAAGTATGAATGTATAGTCGGACATTGCCGACTATATGATACCCTACACCAGTCAGTATGTTAAAAAAATGGATAATTTTTATTTTTCAAAAATTTCCATTTTCAAAAGCGTCTTTGAACCAAAAAAATCGACTCAGAAAGTGTTTCTGGGCCGATTGGTATACTTTAAGGTGGGACTAGAATCAATATTTTTGGGTGTTACAAACATCAGAACAAACGCGTAATACCCTCCCCACTATAATGGTGTAGGGTATAAAAATTATGTAAACGCCAGCTGCCTGGAAAATGCGAATACAGCGAAGAAATTGAATGAAATTACACACCAAAATCTCTCTACCAAATCTTATGAAAATCGGTTCATAATTGTTCACAATTTTACGAGGATCGGTCTATGCATATAAGACACTGTCAGAAAATTACTTTAACACACACAACTGTCTTAAAAGTGATCAATAACTAGCGCTTAAAAAATGATTCAAAAATGATTCCGATATATGAATAAAACAATAACAAAATGTATAGCAATCATAAATAGATCATTTTGGTGTTTAAAATATGATTGTTTTCAATATTATTTTGTGAGCATATTTCAAGCAATTGGGAGATCTGAAATTGTTTCATATGTAATTGTTTTCGTTTGTAATGGAGCAGCAACAACAATTAACTTAATAAGCGTAACAAACCTTAAAATTACTCAGAAATAACTATGATTTGAAAATTACTCTTAAACGACAAGTATTTCGGCATACAAATGACTAGAAATAGATATAAAAATGAATCGGACCCGATCAATAATGAAGTTCATAAAAACTCTTTTAGAAGAGTTGCGGCTAGGGTATTACATTCTCCGGACGAATGATCAGAAAATGAGCGCATATATAATCATTTTAATCGTTCAGAAACGTGTTCAGAAATTTCAGAAAATGCCAGCTGGGTATAAAATAATAACATAATTCTAAATTGATCATTATAGTGTTTAAAATATGATTGTTTCTAATATTATTTTGTGACAAAATTTTTTTCCTACACAGAGAAAACAGATTCGTTGTGATAACCGAATTTGTTTCCAATCGAATTCAGTCGGTTCTCACAACCATACCAAAATTCGATTGTAATTATTGAAAAATTCGGTTACTATAACTAAATATAAGGTGTACATACATAACTATTTTTGTTATTTATTCGGTAATGTGGTTTGAAATTATTGGTATTTACAACTGAAATATTATTTATTGAAAACTAATTTGTGGATTTTGTGTATTTTAAAATATATTTAATTTTATTTAAAATATTTACAATAAAATATGAATGAATAAACTAACAAAACTTATATAGATATATAAGTTGATGGTTGATGATGAAAATTTGATGTTTATGTGTCGGAAATTTTGCTCTTCATCCTGTCCAACATGTCCAAAGGAGTATTACATTTCCGCAGCTGTAAAATTATGAAAACTAAAATAACACAAAATATATTAGAAGATAAAAAACATATTAAACATTACCTTTTCTATCCGATCTTTCCGATTTTAT
>NC_060952.1:76048184-76050799 GCF_022045245.1 Lucilia cuprina
TAGTCTAGTCTATAGTCTAGTCTATAGTCTAGTCTATAGTCTAGTCTATAGTCTAGTCTATAGTCTAGTCTATAGTCTAGTCTATAGTCTAGACTATAGTCTAGTCTGAAGTCTAGTCTATAGTTTAGTCTATAATCTAGTCTATAATCTAGTATATAATATATTCTATAGTCTAGGCTAGTGTCGTCTATAGTATATTTCATACTCTTTCCTTTAACCTTGTCTATAATTTAGCCTATGGGCTAGAATCTGTTCTATCTATTCTATAATATAGTTTATAATCTAGTTTATAGTCTAGGCTATTTTCTGATCTATAGTCTATTCTATAATCTAGTCTATGGTCTTGTTTATAGTCTAGTATATAGTCTATAATCTGATCTAGTCTATAGTTTAGTTTGTATTATATAGTATAATCTGTAATATATTTTATAGTCTAATATATAATCTAGTCTATTCCATGGCCTAGTTTATAGTTTCTTATTACCTTCTGTACATTTTCATTATTTATTTCGTTAATATTTACCTGGGAATTTGCTTGAGTTTCATTTATTGTATCATATTTATTGCCAACTACAATTATACTAAAATCACGATGACTAAAACTATCCAAAATTTGATCTCTCATAGATCTGCAATACTGAAATTCAAAGAAGAAGAAATTAAAAGAGCAAAATTGAAATTAATACCTTTAAAAGTGAAGAAATAAAAAAGTTGGTAGTGTTAATAGCTTTAAAATAAAAACTGACAATTTAAAAAGTTTGGCCAAGATTTTATTTTGCTTGTTCGTATTTTGTTGTTTTTGGAAAATAAAAAAACTTTTGACATTTGAAAAGGCTAATAAATTTGTCAATAAATAATTGCCAAATAACAAACAGGTACTTTTGGAATAAAGAAAAATTACAGTTTTTTCCTTTGTTTTATATAAATAATGAAAGTAGAAATAAAAAGAAAATAAATAATAATGAATAAACAATTGACCAAAACTTACCCGAAATGTTTCCAAGTTTCCCATATCAAACACTAAAACATACGCATGAACTGTTCGCAACCCCAGTGGATGTCCATTGTTCCATTCAGCAAAATTATCAGCTGGAAATCGTTTCTGTTGAATGTTTAGTAGATGTTATTTTTTGTTGTTGTTTATGATGTTGAGAGTAATTTTAAGAAAATTAGAAAAGTTTTAATTGAGACCCAACATTTAATGTACTATTTCTTTAGCTTAATAATATTTTTGTTTCTAGTTGCTACTATTTGAATTCTAATGGAAATGCAAATGTGGATAAATAAATGGTAGGAAAGGAGAGCAGGAAAAAATTTCATTTATATTAATGGTTTTCACAGTATTTATTAAAAATAAAATTAGAAAACACTCCTTGCCTTGCTTTTAATTTCTAATATAAACTATTTAAAATATGTTAATTAAATATTAAAGTTGAATTAAAATAAATTTTTTACAAACAACTGTGAAGAAACCTTTAATGGCTGTTGGCATTTTAAATTTTTAAAAACAATGTAATGATTTATTTAACATAATTAAAATTACACTTGAGATTTTTCAATATTAATTGAAACAATTATTATGCAAAATCTATTTTATAATAATTGAGTAAAATTGATTGGTTTTTAATAATAATATAATTTAATATTCACTTTAGAATTAAATTGAAATTTAAAATTTTAAATTATTGTGAGTTTTAATTTAATTAAAAATATAAAATTTCTTTAAGTGTAACACAACAACTACTATCTCAAATAAAATATATCTATTACATTTTTTTCTTTAAAACCTTGTATAGAATTTATTTACCTGGGGTGGAACATCGATTACCATCAGCTCTCGTATACATGTATCACATACCAGGCAGCTCTTGTATACTTTTCGTCTGGTTGTTGTTTGATGTGTCTTGGGAAAATCATGGTAGAAAAATTGCTGCAAATAAAACGGGGGGAAAAAAAAAGAAATGAAAATAAACGAACAAAAATTACATATTTGTATTTCTCTAAAGTCAATAAAAGGAAATATACACACATACATACATATATACATAAGTATATATTTACAAATATTAAATTTCTATTTAAATTATAATATCAACTGGAATGTTTCATACAAAATGAAAAATATAACTGAACTTTAGATTAATTTTTTTATAAAACTTAAGTAATCGCACAATAACTAGGTAATATGTTTCAATTGTAATTACTTACCTAACAACATACTTTTTAATGACGACTACATAACTAGCATTTTTTGAAATTTGTTTACATTCGAGTCATGATTATGACGTTTCTAAACGTTTAAAATTATCATATATGCGCTCATTTTCTTATTATTCGTACGGAGAAAGTAGGGTACTACTCTTCTAAAAGAGTTTTTATGAGCTTCATTTTTGATCAGCTCCTATTCATTTTTGTGTCTATTTCTAGTCATTTGTGTGTCGAAATATTTGCCGTTTTAGAATAATTTTCGAATCATATTTAAGTTATTTTTGAGTAATTTTTACAATTACATACACACAGAAAAAAGATTGATTGGAAATCGGCTACTATGATAAATATTTAGTTAAATTAATTAAAATTCTATTGCTGTTATTAAAAATCTGTAAAATTAACAA
>NC_060952.1:76050899-76077983 GCF_022045245.1 Lucilia cuprina
GTCTATGTCTAGTCTATGTCTAGTCTATGTCTAGTCTATGTCTAGTCTATGTCTAGTCTATGTCTAGTCTATGTCTAGTCTATGTCTAGTCTATGTCTAGTCTATGTTAGTCTATCCATCTTACATTTCATTTAAAAAACTTTTAATTCCTCCTAGACACTCTATTATTTCCACTCCTCTGGACATTTAAATGTTTCAACTTTTATTAGGTATAAATTTATAAATAATAAAAAAATAAATCCCACCATTATTTACAATATTTATTCAAATAACATTTTGTGGTTCTTTTTTGGAAAAAAATACTAAAACAATACAAATATTAAAAAGTTTTTGAAAATTAAATATTAATAAAGAAATAAGCATTAGTGATGTAACACATACATATTTATAAATCTAGATACTATAGCCATATACATACATTCATACTATATTTATAAATAAATAAAAAGTTGTGATCATTTCAAATTCATAATTAGTTAATGTATAATTAATAGCATTCACGCCGTAATCATCTCCCACATTGCGACATTTAAGCTTTTTAAAAGTTTTTACAAATTTGTTTGTCTCTAATAAATTTTTGTAAAATATTTGAATTTCTATAAATCAAATTCTTATACAAATTATAATCATATTGCATATGTATAAGTTTTCCAAAAATTTATCAAAAAGCAGAGTAAATTCAGTTGTGTTATAAAATGTTGCTTAAATGTTTTTCCTCATACTTACAAACATACATATGTATGTCATAAAAACTCCAATTAACGCACAAAGTATCGTGTTATTTAAGCAAGAAAAATGTTAAAAAATTAATAAACTAATGTTATTACTAGTAAAACATAAATTAAGAAATACAATTGAAAATTTGTAATAAAACACAACAATATGAAATGAATTTAAAAAACTTATATAGAAAATAAAACAAAATGATCACTCCCATTGATAAAATAAAGGTTGATAGAATTAGTTGTAAATATACCAAGTTCAAAAAATACATATAGTCATAGATTAGATTTTGCATAATAATCGTATAAACACTTTTGTTAAGGGGTTTGTGAAATTACAGAAATTTATTTTATTTATATCCAGCAAAAAAATCCTTAGAAGTAGCACAATGTGAATTTTTAATTTTTGTGGAAGTGATGTTTAATGACTTCCAATGAAGTGATAATAATTTTACTTTTTTCAAAACTAAAGACATACATATTTTGAGGAGATTGTTTAAATGTATTTTTTTAAATCGGAAGATAATCGAAGAAGTTAGATTGTTTAACTACATACATCTTAGTTTTGTTTAACTACAGATTAGGGTCAATGCATGAAGCGGATCGTACCTCGTTCCACACATGGAACATAACAGGTGCATGTTCAATACGTAGTCAAACTGACCTAAGGTTCGATGAACGATGCTATAGTATTCACATTAATCCTGGACAAATCCACAGTGTCAATCAACGTCGAACTACCCACAATAACAGTTCTTTTGGCCGAGAGGGCGGCACAGTGATTAGAGTAATATTAAATAGATTCCTTCTCGATATGACAACATCCACAAAAGTCGTAGTACAGAATATGTAGTCTTCTTGCATACGCACCTTCGTACTTCGTGTGGTTATCAATAGCTATGACCTAACTTTTAAAAGCCCCTAACAAACTATGTGACTTTTTCCACAAAATTCCTACTGAATTAGAGATTTGCAGCAGAAAATTAAAAAATCAGCTAAGTTCATTTGAAAGTGAGCATCTGCTTTCGACAATGCAAACGAAATATTATTCCCTTAAACATTGGAATGTCAGAAGTTTTATGTTCAAATAGTTCTTCATTTAGTCCAGAAACACCCGATATTCGACATAGTAGTCCTACTTAGTTCAAATACTTCATCATTTCATAGAGAAATAGACAACATTCGAATAAGTAGTTCTACTTAGTTTGAAAGGTTCGCCATTTCTTTAACAAACGAGCGACATTTACGAACCAGTGTGGATGTCGTATAGAGTTAAGTTATAGATTTGTTGGGTTGGATTATAGTCAGTTTATATTTCAATATTTCAGTCAAATATTCTAGAACAACTCATCCAATTCTGGCAGAGATTTCAGCAAATAAAATACTGCATTGGTAATGCAGTTTTAAGCTCAAACTCTTTTAGTCAAGAGAATATAGAATCCACTTCCCAACCCTTTTGATGACTTGGCTCCATTGGTATAGATAATCGATATTGGAACCACCTCCCACATCTATACCTTTAGTATAGATATCAAGCGATCCATTTACTTGAGTGAAATACATCAGTCATTGTCGATACTGTGAAAGGCTCTTGTCGGGAAGGAAAGTGGAAGAGCAGTAGTCAATGTTGCTAGGGAATGTAGGTTGTATTACTCAAAAGTGAAAGCTTGGCCAGAACCTCGGAGTCTAACATAATCTAAGTTAAGGACAAGTTGCTTGACCATTGCGTGAGTTTAAAGGAGCAAAAGCTAATGTGGTGATCACTGTTGTAATAGTTAATTTTTTTCTTTCAAGCTGATATATTTTCAATAATGTCAGCCTGTAGGGTACTACATGACCTCAATAGCCGCAACTACATAGGAATCTTTATGGATAATCAAACAGCACTTCTCTCACTAAGCTCTTATACTACAATCTCCCTATTTGTTAGACAATGCAAGCTGGATCTCTCAAGGCTGGGTCGCCTGGTTGACATTACCCTTGTTTGGGTCCCTGCGCATAAGGACTACTATGGCTTGCCAGAATGGAATTTGCTCTTGATTGGTTTTATCAAGAGCAGTATTCTCAGATTTTTTTCTTCAAAAGGATGAAAAATAGGTGGAATATCGTTAACACATGTAAAGGTTGCCAAGTTATTGTGGCCCTCCTTCAAAAAGAAACGCTCAAGATACCTTATGAACCGAAGTAGGTGGGACATATCGATACTGTTAGCAGTAATAACAGGACACTGCATGATAGGCAGACATGCATGTCGGCTTGGGTTCTCATTCAACGATCTTTAGATCTTTCATCTTCTCTGTGAATGCCCTTCCCTGGCTGTAAAAAGAAAGCGCATCCTTGGCAGTTATTTCATATCTAACCTTGGTGAAATATCTGGGTTAAGGTTACAGCTACTGGCTGGATCTAATGCTATAAATACTATGTCTAATGAATGGAGTATCTAAATTGAGTTTCCTCAACTCTACTTGACAGTTCGCATGCAGTGAACTACCTCGTTTACCAACCAACTAATGCGTTTTTTAAAACTTGCTTAGTGGCCTCCGGTAGGTTAGTGGTTAGTGTTCTAATCTGGTAGACCGAAGGTAGTGGCTTCGATTCCCACCTGAGACACTGGTTAAGGAGCGTACAACAGGCCGCATAGAGGCCTAGGTGTATTTCTTCGGATTTGATGTATATATAAATCCTACTTTCAAATTAACTAAATAAATAACTAAAGCTTACATAGAACTAGTTCCGAGGGTGACAAATTCGAAACAAAATCATTAATGAAAGAACTGGTTCCAGAAGCATTCCGTGGAATGAGTGTCGACTTCATAACACTTCCACACAATCAGTTCAGAATGTGACAATTTCGAACAAAAGTCTTTAGTCTCAAAGCCCAAGTAGAACGGGTAGAGGCTGATGTTATGAGTTCTCTTACTAGTTGTGAAACTAATACATTTTCTTCTGGTTAGCAGCAATACAAATTAAAAAATAATTTTAATTTTTTTATACAAATTTTATTTTAAATACAAAAGAAAAAAATAATAAAATAAAACCATAAAATAAGGCTGACTTTGTATATAAAAAAAAACTTACCCTATTATTTATAAGATAAATATAAAAAAATAAAACAACAAACTTTCTATAGAACTTTAGACATTTGAAAGATATTTGAAACGTAAAAAAGAAACATTAATAGAAAACAAATTTTAAAGAAAAATTAAAGTCGGTAATTGAATTTAAAAACAAATTCAATATAAATTCAAACAGTAAAAAAAAGTATATTTTATTTTAAAATTATTAAGAAATTTCAAAAAAAAAGCAAACAAAAAAGGTTTTCCAAAGAAAAATGGACTAAATAACTAAATTGTGTATATTTTATAGAGTTTACTGTTAGTTACCACAACAAAAACAAAATATATTTAAAATTATTATATAATTAAAAAAAAATATATATAAATTAAAAATAAAACAAAGAAAAAGCTAAAATCAATTTGCTAAAAAACTTAAAGCTGCAAAGTTTATTTTAAAAAATTTTGTTATTTTAAAAATCAGCAAATTAAGAAAAAATAAAATATATAAAATAATGCTTCCTTTACAATAAATAAAATAAATTGGTAAAATGTATTATTAAAATAGATTTATATATAAAAAAATACAAAAACAATGTTATTTGCTTTTTTGCACAAAAATTAAATATTTTGCCCCTGTTGAATTTGAAATTAAAAAAAAAATACCAAAAAAAATAAATATAATTTTAAGGCTTAAATTAATAAAAAAACATAAATGTGGTTTATTATTATTATTACAAAAAATATATAAAAATATAAAAGAATTTTTATTTAAATTGTTATCATTAAACTTGTATTAAGAATTTTATGTTAAACCATTTGAAAATTCGTCAAAATGGCTGTTAATTTAAATTTAAATACCAAACCAAAATACAAATTATATAAAATTAAAAATAAAAAGCAAATGCAGTAATAAATATAAAAAAATATTAAAATTAATTATGCTTAATAATAATAAAAAATACACAAAAAAGAGACATAAAAATGCATAAAGCTTTTTTTTAGCAACTACATCAAAATGTTGTTAAATAATTGAGTAATTTACAAAAACAAAAAAAACTTAATTAAAATAAACATTATCATTAGCGTTATTCTACTTCATCCTCTATAGAAACAGAATTTTCTTTTTGTTTTTTCAACACCTTTTTTAGGTTTGTGTGTGTGTGTATGTGCGAGTGCTTGTAATCTTCTGAATTATAAAAGTTTTTATATTTTTCTACATTCAAGTTGACCTTGTTAAACTTACACAACTAATTTCTCTTAATTACTTCCTTTATGTTATTTAAGTTTCAGCAAAGCTTTGCTAACCGCATAAGGATCGTAAAGGGCTATATTGGACCACGATTTCACCTAGACGTCATATTAGGTCCTCTACAGAAAATGACTATTGTACGGATAAGTGGCTTAAAAGAGTAAGCCACTTTATAGCTATAAAGCTATGAAATTTGAATTTAACAAGTTTAATTTGAATCATTTTGTCAAATTTTATAAGGATCGGTCTATAACTGCCTACCCTACCCTTTATACGAAAATCCCATCAGAAAATTACTATAATGTCTATAAAACGCTTAAAAATAGCAGTATAGCAATCTACATGAACACGTTTTATGGGAATCATAACCGTGTCGCATAATTTTGTAAGGATAAGTCCATAATATGTCTCCTTTAAAACTTTGTTGAATACTCATAACTTGCTTCAGCCTGCCAGTTAAGTATAACATTAAAAATTCGACTAAAACGAGATTTATTGTAACAAAAATCTTACTGACACATCAGGATCGATCTATAATTGATTTTATAAGGTTCGGTCTCCAAAATGGCCCTTACGAGGTCTTTTTCAAGTTATAGTTTTAAATCCTAAAAACGAACAAAAAAATTTACATAAACAAATTTAATTGAACTAAAATTTCATTGTTCTTTTAAAAAAATTTCTTTAATACAGACAACTAACTTAAGAAACGTTAATAACAATGCCACGCCCACTAAAGCTATTCCGCCCATTTTATCCCCAAATTCAGATATGGATGTCAAAGTTGTCGGTAATAAATACATCCAGGCCGCTTTTAAGGCTGCTCCCTTTTAAATTCTATGTTCATCGAACCATAAAGGACAGGAGGAGAACTCTACCCAACATTCAATCCCCGGGCATTTTAAGGTTAAAAATATTTTCTCATTCAAACATAAACTACATAAACAACACATAAACTGCAACATAAAATCGTGTAGGGTGTCGCATGTATAAAAAGTGCTTATATGAAAAAAGAAAATTAAGTCTTTATACACTTTAATAGTTTGTAATTAGCATAATTGTAATTTTAATGCATAAAATGAACTTCATACATGCAAATATTCAACTAAATAAAGAAAACGACAAAAAACAACTATAAAATCCATGAATTGCATACATAATGAATGAGGGCTTTTATATACTATAAACATTTTTTATTACTCATATTTAGTATAAAATGCATTATAAATTGATGAAAAATATAGGCAAGTTCTAACAATGGCAGTTCTAAAACATGTATTTTAACTCTTTATTGCAAAATATAATAATGTTATAGTGAGTTAAAAGGTTATTCTATTTCATAAGCACAAAATCATTCCCTGGAGGCTAGACAAATAACTAGGCTATAGATTAGACGTCTCGTCCTACTATACAATAAACTAGACTATAGACTAGAACTTAGATTAGACTGTAGAGTATTCTACAGACTAAATTAATAACCAGATCACAAACTATGCTATAGACTGACAAGACTATAGACTAGACCATAGACTAGACTATAGACTAGACTATAGACTAGACTATAGACTAGACTATAGACTAGACTATAGACTAGACTATAGACTAGACTATAGACTAGACTATAGACTAGACTATAGACTAGACTATAGACTAGACTATAGACTAGACTATAGACTAGACTATAGACTAGACTATAGACTAGACTATAGACTAGACTGTAGACTAGACTATAGACTAGACTATAGACTAAACTATTGACTAGACTATAGACTAGACTATAGACTAGACTAGTACGATCACTATGATGTTCCTAACCCCTAATTGGGTATGCTAATTATTTAGTTAATTCAAATTCTAAAGTTGGAAAATATCATATAGTTTGATTGGACAAACTTTATTGCTAATATCGACAAGTTATAAAGGCATAAAATACATATGTATGTATACATATGTATATGGAATCCCTGTCACTTATACAAACACATAAATTTTAATGCATATTCTATCGTTTACATATCCATATATAAAATAAACAATACTAAAGAAATATATAGCTTAATACTGATTTATAGTTAGATTTTATTCAAATTTACAAAAGAAAATGCTTAAAATTTAATACAAACATAATGATATGTACATGTTTTTGTTCTCCTTGATTTAGTTATTCATAAAATATATGTTTTTAAATACATATTTTGCAAATTTTAAAGAGAAAATCAAACATAAACATTTACAAATCAAGTAAAAAAATATTTATAAAAATAATATTTATACATTTGTATAAATACATTTTATTTAAACAAAAAAAGATAAATAAATACTAAATAACATGTATGAAGGAGTGACAGGATTAATATCTAGCTGCTTTAAGGTAGTCATTGTATCCCTCTTGTATTAAATTCATTTTATATAATTTATCAAGGACATTCGCCCCAAACTGCTGGGTGTTGAAACATCATGAATGCAAAAAGTCACTCTCTCTCATACACGCACACACAGAGATATTATTCCATTTACATGCATCTGTGTTCATCATGTTTCATTTTAATCATTTTGCAAAATAAAGAAAGAAAAAAACAGCAAAATAAATTATATGAACAATAATAAAAATAATTAAAATTAACGAAATAACAACAAAATATATGAATAAAAATAATAATAATATTTAAATTTAATGAATATAAAATCAAACAAACAAAAAATAAATAAAGAAACAGTAAGTTTAAAGCAACAAAAAAAAGAAGCAAACTTATGTTAAATATAGTGTATTTATTATTAAAAAAATAAAAATTGAAATAAAGTGATAAACATTTGCAAATACATACAACAACAACAAAATTTAAATTATAACAATTTTATGTTCATTGTAGTTTTAATTAATTCAACCAGAGATTATTTTCATGTGGTAAGTTTTTGCAGATTTAAACACATGTTATTTTTATATTCTACAGCATACATATGCATACAACGATATACATACATACATACCTACATACACATACATACATTCGTATATTTCTAAAAGGTTAATGCTAGTAAATTGCTTTAAAAAGTTATGTTTTTTTGTGGTTAAAAGTTAAGTTCAAAGTACAGTATTTATTATAAATATAATTGAATATTAATGCTTATTAAAAAAAGGAACATATATTTTAATACATGCTTTAATTTATTAATAACAGTATTAAAAATTTTGATTTTCCGCAATTAAACATTGTATGGTATTTTTGAAAAAAATCAAAAAAGAATTTTAAATTTTAATTTTAAAATTCAAATTTTCAATCCATTTCCGTCACAGATTTATCCAATTGAGCTAAAATTGTGGACACTAATAAGCAAAAGAAAACAAATCCAAAAATAATCGATATTTTTTACAACTCTTATGTTACATGCAACCTATTAAATGGTAGGGTATTTCTCATTGACCATACATGCGTATGATTAATATTTAATTATTTCAACACTTATACGCTATTACTGTATTACGCAGTATTTAGACTTCTATAAGAATTCTTCTTTTTATACCCTACACCACTTTAGTGGGGAGGCTTAGAATCGTTTTCTGAGTTGATAAAGCTATGTCCGTCTGGCTGGCTGTCCATGCAAACCGTGTGCGTAAAGTACGCAAGGCACTTTTCAAGATAAGTGGATGAAATTTGGAACACACTCGTTTTTTGCCCAAAGGACGAAGCCTATTAAAAAACTTAGTTTTATAGAACATTTAATGACATTACCGGTTTTTGTAATAATCGGGCCCCATACAAACTCCCTTCAGAATGAATTGAAGGTCAAAATTCACCTATAAACACTAATTACACTTTTAAATTCTACATAAATAAGTAGGAAAGTATAGTAGGGTATGGCCGACCATATAATACCCTACACCATGAGTATATTTAATTTTTTTTAATTTTCATAAAGAAACTTATATGTTGAATATTATCATATTTCCAAATATTTGAGCAATTTATTGATAAAAAAAAAACAAAATTTTCTAAATGAGGCTTTATAAAGGAGTATAGGTCAAACATAGGCCGATCCTTATTAAATTTGGGAAAAGGATATATTTTTAAATAACAGTTAGTTTTGTTGAGTTTCATTGCTATACAAATGGTTACAAGTCAATTGTAGTCGTTTAAGACATTTTTGAAGGGCGGCTTGTATGAGGGCTAGGGTCAAATAAGGGCCGATCATTTAAAAAAATCTGCAGTGTCATTTATACATATACAAAACTTATTTGGGCCAATTTTTAGAGCGATAAGAACGAATATTTTTGTATGTTACATACTAACATTTATGCATGTATGGAACTAATTTTGATTGTTCCAACGTCAATATTTATAATGAACCATATTCTTTTAAATGGCTTTTGAAAAGAAGTTTATGACTTTAAATCAGAAGTATAATCAATTAGGTCAGTTCGAAAACATTTTAGCAGAATGATCTATATTTCGTGATTTAAGTGATTATCGGAAGTGAATCTTATATAAGAGCTATGACGACTCGGAAATTTCTTTATGTATGGACAAAACGTTGTTTGTGTCGAATTTTATCAAAATAGCTTAAGCGTAAAGTGATTATAGCTTAATAATCAATGAAATATATTCGTTTAAGTGATTTTCGGAAGTGCACCTCATATAGAAGGTATGACCAATAATGAACCGATCCAGAAAAAAAATTAGTAGAATAGTTTAAAATTACATGAAACTTATATGGGAACTATGGCCAATAATGGATCCCGCAAAAAATGAAGTAGCTTTATGAAATATGAGCTCTTAAGTGTTCTTTGGAAGTGGGACTATATGGGAGCTATGACCAATTATGAACCGATCCCGAAAAAATTTAGTAGAATGGTTTACATATAGCTTTATAATTCAATGAAGTATGATCCTTTAAGTGATTTTTGGAAGTGGGCCTTATGTGGAAGCTATGAACAATTTTCGACCGATCTCGAAAAAATTTGGTGGAAGGATTTACATGTACTTACACGAAACATATTCAAGTCGAATTTTATCCCGATAGCTTTATAATTTAATGAAATATGTGCTTGTAAATGATTTTTGAAAGTGGGACTATATGGGAGCTATGACCAATTGTGGACTGATTGAGATCTTCGTCAGTAGTATAATTTTTTAATGGGGGCTATAGGAAATTATAAATCAATTGTCATCATTTTCAACATATTTGATCTCTGGTAGAAAAAAATAATGTATGACAAAACTTATCAAATTATCTAAATTATCTAAAGAATTACGCATTTTTTTCAAGGTAGTCCAAAATTTTTACTCATAACTTTTTACGTTGTGAACCGACTTTGCTGACTTTCAATACCAAACTGCTTAGAATAACAATAAATATTTTTGGTGAATTTGGTTGATATCCTTAGCTTAGTTTTAATGTGAGCGTGTTTTACACATACATACAGAACGAAAAAAGTACCCTTTCCTGCAGCATTTTACTAAGTCAGGATTTTTAACATTTAATTTTATATTTCTAGGTTCAACATTATAAAGTATTCAAAAAGTACCTTTTAAATCACGATAAGGTACAAAAAACTCCCACTTTAAAGATTTTCATTTACATATGGCTCTACATGCTCAATTTCATGTTTCTTGGTTCAATATTACATTCAATGTATGTATGTTTCTATGTTCAAAATTATAACGAATTCAAAAAGTACCTTTTGAAGAACGAAAAAGTACATAAAAATCTCACTTTTAAGATTACCATTTACTCCAGGTTCTATATGCTCAATTTCATGTTTCTAGGTTCATTATTATATAGGTTTTTTCTTGTTCCAACATCTATATGCTTAATTAAATGTTTCTAGATTCAATATTATAGAAAATTTAAAAAGTACCCTTTGACAATCGAAAAAGTACCAAAAAAGTCAATATTTCAAATTATTATTTTTTCCTATCCCTGCCTATCTTTTCAGCCACAATTTTACATCTTCTATTTTGACAATAACAACACACAGTTTTATACGTAACATGTTCTTCTTGCTCTGTTTTGCTTTAACAAACTAAGTACAAGTACAACTTTTACCCTTTGAAGCTGTACGTTGTTTTCTGGTTGGACATTTACGATATGAATTTAAATTTTTGAATAATATTTAATCCTTTTGGGTAACTAATACCTTTCTCATGGTTGCATATATGAACTTAAACTTAAGCTCTTACGTAAGTATCTTGCATAAACTGCAATTTACGTAACATATTGATTGATGTTAACTTGTATTTTGTTTTTCTTTTTTTGTTTGAACAAAAAACCAACTAAGAGGGAAATAACGATGATGCTTTGAAAATATTAAATTCAGATTATCTCTTGTATGGCTATTCTATTGGACCACTTAATAAAACAACAATGGATGCTATTGTTATTTTAGTCATAGAGGAAGGAAGAAACCTTTTCAACAGCTTAGCTCTTTTCTACTGACAATTCATACTTGAATGTTCATAAATGATTTCATGTATTTTTTGTTTCTTTTCTTTTCAATTTGCAATAACAAACAGGTCACTAAGCAAACAAAAATAATCTTAAAATAAAAAAAAATATCTTTGCATTTAAAAGTATTTTCATATTTTAGCTGCTGTTTTGTTGAAAACAACAAGAATAGAGGTTCTTCTATTTTGTTTAGAAACCCCTACAATGCAGAGTACCGGAGTACCAGAGTACCAAAATACTAGTCCACAATCATGGACTATTAACTAATCTATTGTCTAGTCGATTGACAAGTCCTATAACTAGTCTATTGACTAATTTAGTGACTAGTCTTTTGTCTAGGCGGTCTATTGACAGGCCTACTGATAAGTCTATTGACTAGCCTATTAAATAGACTATTATCTAGTTTATTAACTAGACAATTGTTTAGTCTACTAACTAGTCTGTTGTCTTATTTGTGGAGTAGTCAATTGACTATTAACTATTAACTAATCTATTGGCTATTCCATTTTCTAGCTGATCGACCAATCTTTTAGATATTCTTTTGACTAAGCTATAGAGTATTCTATTCGTCTATTGATTTGTCTTTTGTCTATTCCCTTGGCGATCGACAACTCTATTGACTAGTGTACGGACTAGTGTATTGTTTAGTATATTGTCTAGTGTATTGACTAGTGTATTGACTAGTATATTGACTAGTGTATTGACTAGTGTATTGACTAGAGTATTGTCTAGAGTATTGGCTACTGTATTGACTAGTATATCGACTATTGTATTGACTAGTGTATGGACTAGATTATTGACTAGTTTATTAGCTATTGTTTTGACTAGGGCATTAACTTGCCTATTGACTATTGACAAGTCTATAGACACATCTACTGGCAAGTCTATTGACTAGTTTATTAACTAATATATTGATTATATTATCTACTCCATTGAATGATCAGTGGAGTAGTCAATTGACTATGAACTATTAACTAATCTATTGACTATTCCATTTACTAGCCGATCGACCAATCTATTGGCTATTCTTTTGACTAAGCTATGGAATACTCTATTGGTCTATTGATTAGTCTTTTGTCTATTCTCTTGGCGATCGACAAGTCTAGTGACTAGTGTACGGACTAGTGTATTGTTTAGTGTATTGACTAGTTTATTGACTAGTATATTGACTAGTATATTAACTATTGTACTTACTAGTGTACTGACTAGACTATTGACTAGTTTATTAGCTAGTCTATTATTTTGGCTAGTGTATTAACTTACCTATTAACTATTGTCTATAGACACGTCCACTGACAAGTCTATTGACTAACTGACAAGTCTATTGACTAACTGACAAGTCTATTGACTAAAATATTGATTAGGCTATTGTCTAATCTGTTGACTAGCCTATTGTCTAGTCTGTTGATTAGGCTATTGTCTAGTCTGTTCCTGCCTTTTTTCTAGTTTACTGAAAGACTATTGTGTAACATATTGAGTAGTCTATTGACTAGTCTATCAACTTGTCTATTCGTTGATCTATAGACTAATCTGTGACTAATCTACAGTCTAGTCTATTAACATTTTAACAAATCTATGTACTAGTCTTTTATCTAGCCTATTGACTTGTCAATTCCATGTTCTAGTACATTGTCTATTTACTTAATTGACTGCTAATTATGTTGGCTATCGTCTAGTCTAATAACTGGCTGATTGTCTAGTCTATCGACTAGTTTATTGAGCAATCTATAGACTAATCTATTACCTTGTCAATTACATAGTTTATTTCTACTTAATGGTCTGTTGACTATTCTATGGTCTAATCAATAAACTTTTCTTATCTCTAGCCAATTGACTAGACCATTGAATAATCTATTGGCTAGTGTATGTACTAGTATATTTACTGTTGTATTGAATAGCTTATAGTCTTATCTATTGACTAGACCCTTGGGTAGCTTTTTGATAATTCTATTAACTGGTATATTGACTAGACTATGAACTAATCTAAAAACTTAACTTTAGACTTATCTTTGGACTTGTTGCATACTACCATATACACAATAAACAACTGTTTAAATAAGGATTAGCTTAAAAGGACTGAAAGAAAAACACCTTAGCTGCCATCGAGCCTGTTGTGCTGTTTCTAATAAATGTTTTTGAGAAATATTATTTCCGGAATAATATCACCCTCAAGATACTTAGATCTTACTTCGATGAATGTCTGATAATGGCAAAGAAAATGTTCCGAAGTTTCTCTGCCCTTTCCACATGCTCTACAGAATCTGTACATCCAATTTTGTAAGGCAATGTACGTAATCCTGTACTATCATACTAACCTCAGGCGTGCTCATTTTTAGAAGATTTTTCGTCTTGCTCTCATCAGGGTCACCCCATATAATCTTTGTAGTTCTACACACCGTTTAGTTATTCCAGGACTCCTTACGTTCGTCAGGCTAAAAATCCATTTCCCCTTTTAAGGTTATACATTCGTTAGTGCCTACTCCCGAGTAGACTGGTACCCAAATGATAAACAGTAGTATATTTCTGTTTCTGAATCTTTAATATAGAACTCCAGGCCAACTTTGTACCCCAATTTAAAACCATCCATCTAGGATTCCTGCTGTATTGTTTAGTATGCAAAAAATCTGCAAACAATTGAATAAATGTTCATTCCCTCAACTAAATAGTTCAACATTTGGGAAATGGAATACTGTCTACAAGCCATGTACTGACTCCTTGTAAAAAAAGTACTAGTAATCGTTTCAAAAGTAATATAAAGTTACATTTAAGTGTTATCTATGTGTCAGTTAATGTTTGAATATGTGTGGGAGAATGGGTATTTGGTTGGGTATTTTATGGTTGTTAAATGTTTATTTATATTTGTTGCGGTTACACTGTCAATGTTTTAAAATCTTACACAACCAAATTTACTTATATATTCAAAATTTATCTATCTATTCTCTATTATTTTCAACAATATGTACATACATATGTATATATCAAATGAACGTATCTTCATATGTATTTGCATGTGTGTGTCTTTTGCTGTTGGGAATTGAATTTATTCTTTGGCATTTCAGTTTCTCGCTTTTTTTTTTTTTTTTTGTTAAGAAACACAACTAGACTAGACCAATTTTGTGTTTTCATTTTTTAACAACAACAGCTGTTGCCCTTAATTCTTAAAAATTTAACATACACACAAAATGTTGGTTTCATTTAACAGCTTTTCAAGGATACCAAACATGTATTTTATATATAGTATTTTTGTTGTTATCTTTGTTGTATTTTAACTTAAATTACATGTATTGTAACTACCTATAGTATGTAAATATGTTTGTATATGTTTATATAAGTGATGATTATATGTTTGTATGTGTGTGTTTATTTTAGGATATTTTATGATGGCGACAGTTGTTTTTGGTTAATACTGGCTGGTTTCACTATTTTACAGTTTCTATGTTTTTACATAGAAACACCATTTTAGTGTGGAGGGTATATTGGGTTTGTGCTGATGTTTGTAACGCACAAAAATATTGGTCCTATACCAACTTTGAGTATACCAATTAGCTTAGAATCTTCTTCTTAGCTATGTCCGTCTGTCCGACCATGTAAACTTTGTAATCAAACTACAGGTCGCAATTTTAAAGATAATTCAATGAAATTAGATACATGATATTTTATTGTTCCAGGGACGAAGCCTATTGAAGGTAGTTAACATCGGTCCATTATTTCAACTAGCCCTTATACAACTGAACCCGTCAAATAGGGCAATTAAGCTCATAATTATACCCTACACCACTTTAGTGGGAAGGGTATATTGGGTTTGTGCTGATGTTTGTAACGCACAATAAAATTGGTCCTGTACCCACTTTAAAGTATACCAATTGGCTCAGAATCATTTTCTGAGTCGATTGAGCTATTTCCGTCCCTTTGTTCGTCCATGTGAACCTTGTAATCAAACTAAAAGTCGCAATTTTGAAGATAATTCAAAGAAGTATATGATATTCTATTGCCCCATGAACGATGGCTATTGAAAATGGTTAAGATCGGTATATTACTTCACCTGGCCCCTAGGTGTCTGTACCCGCGAATAGGGCTTGCAATCATTGTAATCAAACTACAGGTCGCAATTTTGGAGATAACTCATTGAAATTTGGCACATGATTTTCTGTGATACCGTAGACGAAGCTTATTGAAAATGGTTAACATCGGTCTATTATTTCACATAGCCCTCATACAACTGAACCCCCGAATAGAGCTTGTAAACCTAGTAATCAAACTACAGGTCGCAATTTTGGAGATCATTCATTGAAATTTGGCACATGATCTTTTGTGGTACCGTATACTATTGAAAATAGTTAACATCGGTCCATTATTTCACCTGGGCCTCATACAACTAAACCCGCAAAATAGAACTTTTAAGTTCATGGAACTTTTAAGGTCATAGTTTAGTATACTGGTATATCTGAGGCAAGGTACAATTCAACTTAAATGCTTTATTATGAAAGCTAAATCACATTTTATTCGTATACAGGTATAGGGTATTATATGATCGGCCAAGCCCAACTATAACTTCTTCCTTGTTGTTTTTTAGTTTGGTCTGTATTTTATCGGCGTAGAGAATTTGTGTATACATTTGATTTTTAATACACTCATAATGTTTAAAAGTCATTTTATTTAAAAGGCATACCCAGCGATTTTTCCACTTTTTTGCATTTAGTTAAATGTCGACTTTTCGACTTTTTTGCATTTTATGCAAAGTCGATTTTTCGACTTTTTTCATTTAGTTAAAAGTTGACTTTTAGACTTTCGACTTATAGTATTTTATAACTAGTCGACTTTTTCCGACATTTCGACTTTTTGACTATTTTCGACTATTTTTTTACTTTTTTTTAGAGTTTTTCCGACTATTTTAGAGTTTTTGTCTTTTTTTCCACTTTCTTAAAATGCTCGACTATTTTTGACTTTCGAGTTTTCGACTATTTTTGACATTCGAGTTTTCGACTTTTATCGACGTGTTTTGACTATTTTTTACTTTTTTCGAGTTTTCCGACTATTTTAGAGTTTTCGTTTTTTTCCACTTTTTTAAAATATTCGACTATTTTTGACTTTTTTCTACTATTTTTGAGTTTTTGACTTCTTTCCACTTTTTTTTAAATTTTAGACTATTTTCGAGTTTTTTACTTTTTCCCACTTTTCGACTTTTTAAGACTTTTTTCAAATTTTTTCGACTTTATTTACAAAGTCGACCTTTCGACTTTTTTCATAGACGATAGTCGAGTTATCGACTTTTTTGAAACAAAATAATCGACTTCCACTTTTCAATTTTTTCGACTTTGTTCATAGACGATAGTCAAGTTATCGACTTTTTTAAAACAAAATAATCGACTTCGACTTTTCAATTTTTTTCGACAAAAAGTCGATTGTTCGATTATTCGAAAGTCGATTTATAGAAACTTAGTGACTTGTACTACTGATAAACTTACTTTGCAAAAACCACTACTTACTATTTGTAGTGCTCGTAACTACTCTAGTAATAAGTTTTAATAATAAGTTATATATGTTATATCAATTACTTATAAATATATATTTTTTGAATTAAGCAGTAAAAATGTTAAATTTTTTTCTTAAGTGTATAATTATTTAAAAATTGGTATTTGTATGAGTATGAGCATTTAGTATGAACACAATATCAGTGTATAAATATAGTTTTCATTTGTGAGCCTTTTGTTCAGTTAAATGACTGACTTTGAAACTGAAAAATGTTCTAAAGAAACATTACATAAATGTTTAATGACTCACAATGGGAAATTTTAACAACTATAAAACTGTTTCGATGTAAAATTTTTTGTTGAGATTTTTTTTATTCTTCGTCTTTTTTTACTAGTATAAGGGTATTATGTTTTTCAATTATTTACCCTCATTACTATGTGGCTTTTATAGGATCAAATCTATATACACATTTACATAGATTTTTTATTTTGTTGTGGGAGTTTTTTACAAAAAAATGAACATAAATGAAATGTTCATACAATGGAGTAGACACATATATACTTACATATGTATAAGGAATGATTATATTATGATATAGTAACACAGATGTGTTATAATTTGGTAGATTTCTTTTAAAGTTTATATTACAAATGATTAGGAAAAGTGTCAAATGAGTTAATACTTATACAATGATGTTATACAGAGTTTTTTACTGTGTTAATCGCTACATCTGGCATGTACACAGAGATATCCCTACTCATAGATATAAATTTCATACTTAAAGATATTTAATTCGTCCTCTAAGCATATCACGTGACATTTATTGGTGCTAATAATTTCCCAGATATACGACTTTTTGTAGTAGATGCAAATCTAATCATTTCAGTTGTTCTTAGTTTTGCAAATGTTAATTAGGATTTAATGAAATTAAAAGTTTCGCAGATAATCGAATCGCAGAGTTCTTGGTACGAATTTTTGTATTTAATTAATATGAGATGTTCTAATGAAAATGCGAACATTTTTCCTCCCAATTGTTCACAATGATGCTCAGGGTTTTTCTACAAAATTGTATGATTCTACTATTAATCTAGAAAAACTTTTTGGGGTAATCATTGATTCAAATAACATGATCGAATTTAATAAAATCTAGTATTATCAGTTTTGCGATCGAAGTATAATACGATTCATTATCGAGCAAAATGCTAAAGACATAAGATTTCATGAAACCAATGTAATTTTTTGGTAATTTTTAAAACCAATTCCGACAAAGCAATAAACATAACTACTGCATCGATAATCGCTTCCAGTAATTGCATTTTAAAAATATTGCATTACAAAGAAGATCTCGGAAGGCATTTGGTGTACAAATTTTCTTTCCCACAGCTCTGCAACCACTTAATGTTTGTGTCTTTCTAAATTTCTTTAATGAATGTTCTGTGTTGGAAAATAATATTAATTCAGAAATTAACTTAATTTTCTACAGTGTGAACTATGCACATTTTGGATTCCTTAAGCAGAACCTCTACGAGAAGAATTTGATGTAAAAATAATGTAATCTCTCACAACAAGTTTAAGCAGCCCTCTGCCCTACAAATTTGCTTTTAAGGGCGAACCATTATTTGTTGTAAATGGTGCAATTAGTTAGTTGGTTAGTTGGTTAGTTAGTTAGTTAGTTAGTTAGTTAGTTAGTTAGTTAGTTAGTTAGTTAGTTAGTTAGTTAGTTAGTTAGTTAGTTAGTTAGTTAGTTAGTTAGTTAGTTAGTTAGTTAGTTAGTTATTTAGTTAGTTAGTTATTTAGTTAGTTAGTTAGTTAGTTAGTTAGTTAGTTAGTTAGTTAGTTAGTTAGTTAGTTAGTTAGTTAGTTAGTTAGTTAGTTAGTTAGTTAGTTAGTTAGCTTGTTTGTTAGTTTACCTGATGTTTTTTTAACTAGTAAAAATAATTCAAGTGCTTAACCAGGCGTATACTTAATATTTCTTTCATCTGAAAATCATTCACACGTATACGTACTGATGGCGTTATTAAAAGCAGCATAATTACACAATGCTAAACTTTCGAAATTAAGTTTTTCAATATTATTTGCCCATAAATTCTGTGCTCTATGACCAGCAATCTAAATTCCAAACGGCTTGAAAGATACAGGGCTTGTGAAACGTTTTTTTTTTTTTTTTTGTATTTTGTTATTTATACTAAACATTGTTCTATTTCCATGACCTAAAGATATTACACAAAGCTATATTCTATATCACATAACACGCCGACCACCATTTATATAAATTGTTTCTAACCAACATTGGTTTTGTGCATTATTAGCGAAACAAAAATCTTTACACATACTTATTATAGTCTTTTTTATATTAAATTATAAACAAAATTATATGACAATGCCACCAAACCTCAAAAGGCCAATTAATTCAAATTTATTTGGTTATAAATAATTTAAAAATATTTTAACACTTTTTTAAAGGGGCTATTGTGACTTATTAATAAAATTTACCTTCATATCCTATACAACCAAATATCCCAAAGAGCATAATTTTATTTTAGCAACAAAAAACTGGGTCATGTTAAATGAAATTTAAAATAAGTTTAATACTATTTTGTGGGGAAAAAACACAGAATAGAAAACATAAATTTTCATTTAAACATGTATAAAGAAAAAAAAACTTTTTTTATATATCTTAACGAACAAAAATCAAAAAGTGACAAACAATTTCATGTTAATTTTTTTTGTTCGTTGTATTTAAAAAATATCATTCGATTCAGTGAATATTAATGAAAGATGTTTTTTGTACTTTCACTTGCATGTCAAGCGTATAAAATGGATTTTAAATATTTAATATTAAAGAAATTTTACTATATTTATGAAAAATTTGCTTATAGTAAGAAAATAGGAATTTGATATCAAATTTATGACAGAAAAAAGGTTCATTACCATGTAATGTTCGTTTGATGTAACACATTATTAGTAAGACTATATCTATGCAATCCAGACGATATGTAGTAGCCATTGAAAAGTATGTTGTTAGATAAATAATTACAATTCAAAGTCGTTAATTATTTTTTGCTGGAGTGTTAAAGAATTTTGTAATAATATTCATAAAATATTTTTATAATTATTGAACAACTCAGAATCACTTTCAGAGTCTATTATAGACCAAAACATTACGACAAAATTTTACAAAATGACGAAACCCTGAGATATTTTTAAAGGATTGAGCAGCGCTGGTTTCTATCTGATTTTCTCCGTCACATCTGGGATTCGAGTTATTATGTGCTGAAATTTAAAAACACTTCTATTTTTTGCTCTTTTTGAAACAATATAACAGCGCAAAGACAACTTTATTTGTAAAATATTGTATGTAATTTAAAAGTCCATTATATTAGCTTTAAAACAAGTAAGAGTTCTATATTCGGCTGTGCCGAATCTTATATATCCTTCACCATGGTGTGTTAAAAAAACAAAAAGTCCTCTTTTACATCACTTCCTGCGGGCTTAAATTCATGTTTCTAGATTCAATATTATAGAAAATTCAAAAGAGTACCTTTTGAAAAACAAAAAAAGTACCAAAAAGTTCACTTTTTCCGGATCTCTCCAAATTCCGCCTCTACATACTTAATTTCATGTTTCTAGGTTCAATATTATAGAAAATTAAAAAGAGTACCTTTTGCAGAACGAAAAAGTACTAAACAATCCCCATTGATTTGTTGTCATCTAATCCGGTTTCAAAAAGTACTCTTTGAAAAAAGAAAAAATACCAAAAAGTTCCCTTTTTAGTCCATTATATTAGCTTTAAAACAAATAAGTGATATATTTTCGGCAGTGCCGAATCTTATATATCCTTCACCATGGTGTGTTAAACAAACAAAAAGTCCTCTTTTACATCACTTCCTGCGTGCTTAACTTCATGTTTCTAGATTCAATATTATAGAAAATTCAAAAGAGTACCTTTTGAAAAACAAAAAAGTACCAAAAAGTTCACTTTTTCCGGTCCTCACCAAATTCCATCTCTACATACTTAATTTTATGTTTCTAGGTTCAATATTATAGAAAATTAAAAAGAGTACCTTTTGCAGAACGAAAAAGTACTAAACAATCCCCATTGATTTGTTGTCGTCTAATCCGGTTTCAAAAAGTACTCTTTGAAAAAAGAAAAAATACCAAAAAGTTCCCTTTTTATGGGTTCTTACCTAATTCAGATTTTACAGACTTAACTTCATATTTCTAGGTTCAATATTAGAAAAAATCTAAAAGTACCTTTAAAAACAAAAAAGTACCAAAAAGTTCACTTTTTCGATTCTCATCTAATTGCGACTCTACATACTTAATTTCATGTTCCTATAATATTCAAAAGACAGACGGACAAACAGGCAGGATCCGGAGTATATATACTTTATGGGATCGGAAATTTATATTATAGAAATTACAAACGGAATGACAAACTTATACTCACGAAGGTGAAGGGTATAAGAAGATTTTAAAACAATTTGAAAGGTATTTTCATAGAAAAGGCAGATTTAAATTAAAGTGTTACGTTAAGTTCCATGTAATGATACCGTATCCGACTTATAAATTTCCAATTTTTTTACTTTAAGCAAACTGGCCAAAACCGTACACTGTATACTGAACACATTAGAAGATTATACACAATCATTGGACGTACCTGAATGCACACCAGACACAGAATGTGTCGAAAACTTTGAAACGCTTATCCCATATAGAATATCGAACGGCGAAAGATTAGAATGGGCTGGGGTTCTATATACAAGACCCAAAAACAGAAATATACCACCGTTTACCAAATAATAACACAACATTCTGGGCAGAAGTCTGAGCAATAACGAAATGCGTAAATTGGATTATAATAAATATGGCACCCTCACCGCTTATTAGGGCGATATCAGGTAATAGAATTAGCTTTAACTGAATACTCTCCCAGAGGTAAGGATTACGTCATATGGATACCAGTATACTCAGGTGTAGTCGGTAACGAAAGGTCGAATGTAATAACTTTAAATGAAAGGGATCTCGAGGCACTTAACCTGATAAACGCAAAACAAAAGCTGAACCAACAAGTAATATTTCTATATTCGGCTGTGCCGGATCTTATATACCCTTCACCAAGTATGTTTTAAAAAACAGTTTTTATTTATTTTGTATCACACATAAACTGTAGCAAAAAGAAATATTAACCGTTGCACTGTAATACCACCGTCAAACTGTATTACCACCCTCAAACAAATATAAGCTGTATTATCAACATATTACTGCTTTATCTCCTTGTTCTTGTTGTAGCCACTTACCTTCGTGAGAATAGAACAGCATCCAAACATACAAAAAAATACACAGCTGAATAAAACCAAATACATCTCCACACGCACGTGTACATCTTTATCTAATTTACAGTGTTGTTGTTGCTTTTTTAACAAAGCATGAAGAAAATGTGGCTTTTTTGATGAAATTTTCAGAGGTTGTCTCGGATTTTTACTCATATCTCCGTTATTTATAGACCGATTTTGCAGATTTAAATAGCGATCTTCTCGAAAGCATATCTAACTGAATTATTGAACGTTCGGATCTCGCCGATATCTGGGGACCTCTAAAAGCTGATTTCAACAGACAGACGGACATGGCTTAATCGACTCCGCTATCTATAAGGATCCAGAATATATATATACTTTATAGGGTCGGAAAATTATATTATAGAAATTACAAACGGAATGACAAACTTATATATACCCTTCTCACGAAGGTGAAGGGAATAAAAATATGGGTGAGAGAAATAATGAAACTACGAAAATCTTATGGGATGACCTAGATGAGAGCAAGACGAAAAATCTACTCAAAATGAGCAAGTCTGAAATTAGTATGATGGCACAGGATTACGAGCACATCTATGCAAAATTTGACGTATGGGTTCAGACGAATGAAGAGCATGTGGAGAGGACAGTGAAACTCTAGAACACTATTCTTACCACTGCCAGGCATTCGTCAAAGTTAGATCCAAGTATCTTCGAAGTGATATTATTCCGGAAACAACATTCCTGACTAACACTAATTGGACTATTCTTAGGAATAATGTCCAGAAAACAGAGTTTCTGAACACTAAAAAATAATTTATTCAGTAATTTTTTCATGATTTGATGTAATATACATCCTCCTATCAACCTAACCTAACCAATCAATTTCCATCCCTATTACTTTTACACTTAAAGTAGAAACTAATCCATTAAAACTATAATACTTTTAACTTTCATCCTTCATATTACTTGTAAACTTTTTCACCAAAATAAATAATTGCAAAATTTCAGCCTGTTGACACAGCTAAAAAAAAATCCTTTTTCTTCATGAAACAACTGCAACTATAACTTAATTCAGTTGAAACTAGAAACGAAAAAGAAAACACCTTTTCAACAAAATATATTTATAACTATTACCACTTGTAAGCAATGAAGTCAAGGATGAAGATGGTGATGATGTTGCCTTTAACTACCCGCTGCTAGGTAAGTGATTCGTGAAGAGAAACTATGAGTAAATTAAGTTTATTATTAAAAACTTTTTAAGTACTTTTGCTTTTTGGTATGGATTTTTTAGGCTTAACATTGTAGAACAAACTTAATGCAATTTTTCCACAATTTATTTATTTTGCACAACTACAACTAAGTTTTCTCAATTCATTAACTGTTTTTTTGGCAATTGCACGTAGTTTATCATTTCTTAAGATTTCTTCTAGGTTTCGTTTGGAAAAAATTTTGTTATTAAAATAAAGTTGGTTTAGTTGTGTAAATTTGCTTTTTGCTAGTTTTCCAATTTATTTAATTATTTATGGTGGAGAATTTCTTTATTTTCCTCATTACAATTTGTGCTTGTAAATCGTAAATATGACATTGAAACATTAAATCATTCTCATATTCAGCATTATCATCATTTCATTTAATTTAGCAAAGTGTTTGTTATTATGTATGTAATTTTTTTGGCAACATTTCAAAGATTTGTTTGTGCTTGTTTTGCTTGCAAACAGAAAGATAAATTAAAAAATTACGTAAACACTTATGTTAAAAATATTAAGCTAAAAACTAAAAAAAGTCTTTTTACATTTGTAGCAAGTGCTTCAAATGCTCGCTAACATATAACTACTTAAGTAAGTACTTACAAATAGGAAGATATAAAACATTGCTCACACAAAATACGAAACTGGTCTTCTTATTCGTTTGTTAGGTGGTGTGCTCACAACAACACTCTTCAGTTATTTTATTGTGAGTTCAATAAAGGTTTTCATAATAACTTTATAACAGTACTTAAAAGTAATGCACATGGTGGTGTGGTAGTTATTGAAAAGTAAGTGGTTATGTAAGTACAAGTTATTACCAAGTCTTTTTGCAGGGATTTTTCAACATTTCACTATGCTTTGATCATGCTCTGCACTCACCTGCATCCATTTGTACATTAGAAGTATAGTAGCGGATAAAAAAATCACAATTTTTCTATAACATACCATTTTTATACTGCGCCACTTTAAAGTAAAAACTCACGACCTTAAATCTATGTATTTATTTGCAAATTATATAATTAAGTTGTTGCTCTTTATATTAAATTAGCAGCATTTTTTTTGTCTCTTTAAAACAATATTACGTCATTTATGATTTTTTTCACCCTTATTACCTTTTTTCTATTTTTAGTTATAGTTACTTCGTCTGTCGTTGGCAATTTTCCATTGCTTTAAAATAAATTGAAATAATGTTTTTTTGCAGCAGCATCAGATTATATCATTATATACTATTTATGTACTTTAAGATTATGGAAATAAGAGAACGACAGTAAAAAAATTGGCAACATTAGCAAGTAAAAGAGACTTGTTTCTTAGTTACTATGAATAGTAAGCAGACTAGGTAATCAGATTCATAAGACCCAAAACATTACGAGTTCATTGGATTTAATTACGAAATAACTAAGCAACTAGGTAACTAACTAACTAACTAACTAACTACTAAGTCTGGGTCGCCTGTCTGACATTACCCTTATTTGGGTCCCAGCGCATAGGTACTATCAAGGCAATGAACGGCAGATAATCTTGCCAGAACGGGATCTGCTCTTGATATATCCAACGTCGTTTCAGTAGCAACTCCGTTACGCTTTATCAAGAGTAGCATCTTCAGATTCTTTCTTCAGAAGGCTGAAAATAGGTGGATTAATCTGGATACATGCAAAGGAGCCAAGCAAGTGTGGCCTTCATTTAATGAAAAATGCACTAGACACCTCATAAATCGGAGTAGACGGGATATATCGAGGTTGATAGCTGTAATAACAGGACACTGGGTGCTAGGCAGACATGCAAGTCGGTTTGGGCTCCCCTTCAATGAAAACTGTCGCAGTTGCAAAGAAAGGTAAAAGGAAGAAACGGTCTTCCATCTTCTCTGCGAATGCCCTGCTCTAGCTGTTCATAGAAATCGTTTTCTAGGCAGCTACGTCATATCCAACCTGGATGAGATATCTGGAGTCAAGCTCAATGACATCCTGCGATTTCTCACGGCTACAGGCTGGATCTAACACTATACTTGTTTGTTTGCATGCACTACTTGACTGTTTGCGTGCAGTGAACTACAACGTTAACCAACCAACCAACTAACTAAATAACTAACTAACTAGCCTGCATTCAAGATAGCTTTTATAGTTATTATTGTTTTAAAGAAATCCAAATATAATGATGAAATTCGACATAAGTAAGTTTTGCACAATCAAAAATTTCTCAACAAAATTTTATGTGTATCAGACTATAATATATTGTTCCCTTCAGAAAATGGCTTTAATACTTATTAATATCTTAAAAATACGAATATAGTCATGAAATCAATTTCATACCTATAAACTTTTGATAAGGATCGGTCTGTAATAGTCCTTATCCAGCAAAAAATAAAAGGAAGTATTTCCAAAAAAAAAATAACATTTTTCACCACTTCAAAAGCAACACAAAGTGCAATTGTTTACCTTCGGTGAAAGTGTTAGTTATTGACTTCCAAAGAAGCGAAAAGAAGGTATATTTTTTTTGTACTGAAATTTTCTTCATTAAACCCCTTTTTTAATTATATAATTCAAAATAGTTGTTTCCTATTATACTACAATTTCACTTCGTAATAACTTCTAAAAGAAGAACATAAAAATTACTTCCTCAGATGTAGTAAATTTGGAATTAAATAAAAGTACATTTCTCCTATGACAAGCCTGTGTTAAAATCATCACTTCTTATTGTCTTTATCAGTACTTCAATGGAGTAAATTCTACTTCTTTTTCGTTTTTTTTGAATATTCTTTTTTTTTTTTGCTGGGCAAATGAGTCCTCTCCATAAAATAACTTTAAAGAGCATTACGCGCTTATAAATTTTATTATGCCATTCACCTTCGTCAGAAGTTTATATATAAGTTTGTCATTCCGTTTTTAATTTCTATTATATAAATTATAAAGTATATATATTCTGGAACCTTATAGCTAGTGGAATCGATTAAGCCATGTCCGTCTGCCTGTCTGTCTGTCTGTCTGTATGTTTGTTGAAATCAGTTTTTAGAGGACCCCAGATATCGGCGAGATCCGAATCTTCAATAATTCTGTTAGACATGCTTTCGGGAAGATCGTTATTTAAAATCAGCAAAATCGGTCAATAAATAACGGAGATATGAGCAAAAATCCGAGACAACCTCTGAAAATTTCATCAAAAATTGAGTTTTTATACCCTTCACCTTCGTGAGAAGGGTATATATAAGTTTGTCATTCCGTTTGTAATTTCTATAATATAATTTTCCGACCCTATAAAGTATATATATTCTGGATCCTTATAGATAGCGGAGATGATTAAGCCATGTCCGTCTGTCTGTCTGTCTGTCTGTCTGTCTGTCTGTCTGTCCATCTGTCTGTCTGTCTGTCTGTATGTTTGCTGAAATCAGTTTTTAGAAGACCCCAGATATCTGCGAGATCCGAATCTTCCATAATTCTATCAGACATACGACCGGCAAGAACGCTAATCGGTCCATAAATAACGGAGATATGAGCAAACAAGTAGGAAAGTATAGTCGGGCATGGCCGACCATATGATACCCTACACCATGAGTATATTTTTACAATTTTTACTTTTATAAAATTTTTATTTTTTGTAAAG
>NC_060952.1:76078083-76090545 GCF_022045245.1 Lucilia cuprina
ACTTTTTGGTACTTTTTCGTTCTTCAAAAGGTACAAAAGGCTTTAAACACATCATGGTGAAGGGTATATAAGATTCGGTACAGCCGAATATAGAACTCTTACTTGTTTTATTCATGCTCAAACAGAAATTGTAAAAAACAAAAACAAAATACACAATCGTACGGTAAATTTTATTATTGTACTCTTCTTTATAAAAACATGGCAGATCGTAAGCAGCAGAGCAAGAGTAGCAGAGCGAAAGCAGCACTAGTGTGTTGTTATTGGCTAAAATGAAATTAATGCAACTTTTTGATACTTTTTTTGTTTTTATATTTTTATGGTAAATTTCCCTTTTTCCCACCCCTTGAATCCACGCCTGTGCCAAATAGGAAATACCTACTGCGACAATTTTCCCACTCATCATTTCTGATCTAAAATTCACAATTTCTTATAAATTCATTTAAAATTTTAGTAAATTTCATAAATTGTTAAAACAAATCAACTACATTTTTCCAGCAACACAAGTACAAGAGAACCCAAAAGAAAATATCCTACAGCGAACTATGGAATTACAGTGTTGAAAATGTATAGTAAATTACTTGAGCTACTTACACACATAGTTATTGAAAAGTTTTTACTTTTTTGCTCGTATGTACACAAGTAGTTAGACACACAAGAAAAGTAGTTAGTAGGATAAAAATAGAAAAACAATGTAAGCAAGTACTTAGGTGATACTAAGTATTCCAAACACCTAGTAACCCAACCCGCCCTAAAAATGCTCCCAAGAAAAGTGTAACATGTTGTTTGTCTACTAATGGCAGATGTTGTTGTTTCACAACATTTTTTCTTTATTTTTTTTAAGTTAATGACATTAAAAGTAAAAACTTTAATTAATTCCGTAGTTTTTATGAATCATACACTATTCAGTCAACCAGACAAGGAAAAGGAAAGAAATAAATAAAGAAACTTTTAAAAGAAAAAAATTCAGAATTCTTTTTTTCTTAATTCAACTGTTCAAATTACTTCCGCCATTGGGTTTTAAACTTCTTGTTCTGCTACTGCTATTTGTATCTTGTTGAAAAATGTTTGCCATTTGTTGAAAGATGATACGAGTGAAAGAACAGAACTGTTCTTCTAGTGAATGGGAAAAAAATCAACTTTTGTGAACTTTTTGCTGTTGAATTATTGTACTAATAAATACACACACACATATACCAATACTAAATAAATATATATATTTACACCACTTTAAGGATACTACCTCAGCTACTAACTAACTGCAAGGATATTACATAAATAGTTTTATTTATATTGTAATACTAAGAATTAAATGCAATAATGAATGCAATGTGGTTTACAGCCACAATGTTGATGTTCAGAAAGAACAACTTTGACTTTTTTTTAATAATAAATAGTTAATTATTGTTTAGAAGTATATTATAAGAATTGCAAAATTTATACTTAGACAAAAAAAGAACAGCTGCAATAAGTTGTGGAAGAGTGACATAATGATATAGCAGCTAAATGGATTAAGATCTACAACACTCCCTAAGGATAGTCTAGCTTCGTGTACATATATAAGTTCAGTAAGAACAACAGTAAACTAAGAAAAAGGGAAAACATAATTTCATAAAAAAAAATTATTAACTATTTATATAAAAAATTTTACACATTAACTACGTACACGAATAGAAGTTGATGCATTTAGTCGCCAGTTTAAGATTTACACCACTATAGTGGGGAGGATATTATGCGTTTATGCTGATGTTTGTAACACGTAAAAATATTGGTCCTACACCCACCTTAAAGTATAGCAATCGGCCCAGAATCACATTCTGAGTCGATTCAGATATGTCCGTCTGTCCGTCCGTTCGTCTGTCTGTCTTTCCGTCCATACGTCCGTCCGTCTGTCCTTCTTTCTGTGTGTCCAAGTATACCAATCAGCTCAGAATCATTTTCTGAATCGAGTCAGTCGTCTATCCGTCTGACTGTCCGTCTTTCCGTCCGTCTGTCTGTCTGTGTGCTCATCTAAACCTTGTGGACGAACGCTTTTGAAAATGGTTGAACGCGGTCCATTATTTCGTCTAGCCCCCATACTACCGTACCCCCCGAATAGAGTCTTTGAGCTTATAGTTAAAGTATAGGAATCATGGAACCTTCAAACACTAATAAAATCCTGAGTTGTAAATAGTACTCCACAAGTACAGTTAAAAATGTTTAATGATCTCCACAAGAGTGAAAACACTTCGAGTATTAAATGGTCTCCACGAGGGTATAAACTGTTGAGTTCCAATGGTTTTCACTGGTATAAACACTTTGGTCTCGACCAGTCAAAACATAACCTCACTTCAAAGTAAAACGACAGCACGAAGATGATGCATACAAGAGAGTGCGAGAGATCTAAATCAGAATGTTGCGTGTGTGCAAAATTATCAAAAAGTATTCGTCATAAAATAAAAAAGTACCAAAAATCATTTTCAACAGATTTTCAATAACTTACTGACTCTTAATGTTTAATTTTTAAAGAATACAAAAAGTACCCTTCGAAAAAGTAAAAAGTACCAAAAAGTCCTCTTATTTGTATATGTTTTTGATTACTTCTGGCTTTACATGCCTTATTTGATGTTTCTATTAAAAAAAGTACCTTTTTGAAGAACGAAAAATGACCAAAAAGTCCGATCTTATTTACTCCACATTCTACGTTGCTAATTTCATAAGTTTGGATTCAACACTAATATAAAATTCAAAAAATACCTATTGAAAAACGAAAAAAGTAACAAAAAGTTCCCCTTTTAATTAGTTATCACTTACATGCTTTATTTCGTATTTTTAGGTTCAGTATTATAGAAAACTCAAAAAGTGCCTCTTAAAGAAAATTAATCCAAAATTGCGATCTGTAGTTTGATAACAAGATTTACAAGCCCTATTCGGACGGACAGATATAGCTAAATCGACCAGAATATGATTCTAATGCGATTGGTATACTTTTAGGTGGGTATAGCATCAACATTATTGTGCGTTACATACATCAGCACAAATCCAATATATCCTCTCCACTGAAGTGGTGTAGGGTATAAAAAGTACCAAAATGTCCCCTGTTATATGTTCATATTTACACCGAAGTCTACATACTTATTTCTAGGTTTTTACCCAATAACAACACACACACCAACAGTCGTAACGCGTTGATCTGCTTTGTTTTTATAAACGAGCAAGTTTAATACAGACGTTGTCTTGTATTTTTGCTCATATTTCGGTTATTTGTGGACCGATTTGCTTTTGCAGATATCTAGTGCATTTCTCTTATCAAAAATGGTTTATAAATTTTATTATTCCATTTGCAACACATAAAACTTTTGGTCATAGATCCAAAATGTATTTAAGGTCCTTATACAATTCTAGTTGTGTCGGTCTATCCGTTTGTTTGTTGAAAGCACAATACTAAGCTAAAAGCTAAACATTTGTACAAGAATTCAGATATTAATGCAGTTTATTCGGTATTGAAAATGGGTCATGCTTTCTCATAGACCTCATAAATGTGAACCCCGGAATACTGTTTTAACAACCATAACTAATATACATTCCATATAAGGGTCTCCAACACCCTTCAGTTAAAGATTTTAACGCTCATACAGCGATTACACAAATATGTTTCAAACAAACCAAAATATTTCATCCAAATTGTACATGGATAGTTACATAAGTGACCCTATCACCCATATATTGAGACCCTTTAAGAAAATTACTTCAACCTTAAATATTGGCTACAGATACAAACCGAAATTTATCTAAAAAGAATTGGTTACAATTAAACATACGTTCCATATAATGACCCCTCGGAAAATTTGATTACAGGTCTAACATATCGGAAGTTTTGTTCACTTATAGTATCTAAAGCAGGGGCTGATATACGGGGGGTTGATTGGTAAATTATCCATTATCGAAATAGAAAATTTTTGATACAAAATATAAAACAGATAAAACAGATAAAAAAGAAAACAAGTACAAAAGTAAAAGTTTACATAACAAAACCCCCTAAAGCTTGGATACGCACCTGGTCTAACGAAACCTACTTCGTTCTAAAACAAATCAGTTAAGAATTGCTTGGTGAACGAAAAGTCATAAAATTTTCTACACACTAGACTTTGTATTTACTGTACATACATACACACTATGCATACATACTTACATTTATATACATATATGTATACAATCTCATAATTTCCTTCACCAACAAACTTCCAACCAAACGTGACAGGAAGCAGTTAGAAGTTATTACAAACAATAACATCTCCAAATAATTTACTGTAGGATTAGGTTTGAGATTTTATTAACCAAAAGCTAATAAGACAATCTAAAATGTAACTGTGTATGTAAACACGCATTGCAATATGCGACCATATACAATATTACCAATTCCGAAAAAAGCCACAAAATAAATTCTTTCATATTGTATTATAGCAATAAAGCAACCATTATAATCCTCTAATAAATGACTTTATAAATCAAAAGAGAAGAATTAATAAAAGAAATAGAGAACCAACTTGAACCCAAAAAAAAAAAATAATAAAAACAATCATAAACACTTTTGCCGATTATTTACTATGTATTCCACTCGTAGTCGTCGTGGCCATTTCTAGTCACTTTAACCAATAAATTCAAATATAAATTTCCTGTCAAAGCCTTAAACGCGCTGATATATGATTCATTTTGTTGGTGTTGTTGTTTGTGATGTTTGTGTCTATGGTAGATAATGACTTAAAATGTTTGCTAAAATTCCCATGATAAAATATTAACAAAAACGAATGCCTCAAAGAGTTAACGTTGGAAAGCGAAGGCGAAAAGAGACAGAGAGAAAGAGAGAGAGGATAAAAAGAATAACGACTATATTCATGAACTATAATTTTCTTGAAAACCACACTATATGTTTTTCTTATTGTCACATACAAACATACATATTAACAACAACATATATAAACATGTATTCATACAAACTTATATAAATAATATATTACGATAATCCCAAGTACAAGGTCCTTTTTATATATAAATATATATTTTATATAATACCAACAATTCATAGAGTTACTTTGTAAGATGGTAAAGTAAGTTAAAGCTACAATTCTGTTCTCCTAATGTTTGTACATACTTATATATCTGTCATCCTATATATGAATTTTGTGTTTTTGGCCGAAAAAGAAATTACTGAGAGTTCAAAAATACCAATGCACACTAGACTTGAAAATACTGTTTTTTACATTTATATATTTTTATTCGAAGTATAATTTTCATATTTTGGCTTTTGGAAGGGCTTTAAATCTGTAGTTTATATAAATTTTACCAACTTAGTTATAGACACATTTACGGATCACCTACATAGGACATAAAATATTGGAGTAGTTTAAAACCTTGCCTTTTTTGAAAATTTTTCCTCATAGAAAATACTGTGCAAGCAGAATTTTAAAACAAACACCGATAGAAACTTGGTGAATAACATGAGACATAAAAGAATGTGCAAATGAAAAATGTGCAAAAAAGAATGTGCAA
This sequence comes from Lucilia cuprina, assembly GCF_022045245.1. Lineage (NCBI taxonomy): Eukaryota > Metazoa > Arthropoda > Insecta > Diptera > Calliphoridae > Lucilia > Lucilia cuprina. The sequence goes on from NC_060952.1 coordinate 76,083,610, forward strand.
GTCTTAAGTTTATAGACTAGACTACAGTGTAATATATAAACTAGACTAGAATAAAGTATAATCTATAGTCAAGAGACTAGACTATAGCATATAGTCTATTCTATAGTCTAGTCTATAGTCTAGTCTATAGTCTAGTCTATAGTCTAGTCTATAGTCTAGTCTATAGTCTAGTCTATAGTCTAGTCTATAGTCTAGTCTATAGTCTAGTCTAGTCTATAGTCTAGTCTATAGTCTAGTCTATAGTCTAGTCTATAGTCTAGTCTATAGTCTAGTCTATAGTCTGGTCTATAGTCTATTCTATGGACTAGACTAGTATATATAGTCTAGTTAACTAACTAACTTTCTAACTTATTTTTTTACTAACTATAAATAATTTTTCTCTACATAACACAAATAAACTTATTTTCTTAAGTTAAACTTCCATTATGACCACACAATAAGTAATGTGATTTCTTCTCTTTTCATTTCTAGCCACATTTGTTCAAAACATTGTGATTTATGAAGGAAAAATGTTTTCAATTTTTTTTTAAGAATTCTTAGCATTAGTTTCTCAAACACATGTCAATGTATTATGAAAGTAAAAAAAATATACAAAAATTAATAATTCAATATGAAAAGTTGCTAAAAGTTAAAACATTTTTACCATTGTTGATGAGCAAGAAAAGTTACTGGCTGGACACATCAATGGTTAAATTATTATTTATAGAAGAAACCATTGTAGTGATAAATTTGTGGACAACTTAAACATTTTAAAAGCAAAAGGACTGAAGAATGGAGGGGGACATAACCTCTATATTTATTTTTTTATTTTTTTTTTAAGAAATTGTCGATTTTCAAAACATAGCTGATGAAATCTGTTGGCATCTTTTAAAGTTAGAAATTCCTTTCAAAATAAAGTTGAATATAAAAGTAGTGTAATTTTTTTCTGTTCATAAGATTGTTAAACATTCAGTAGATCTTCTAAACGAAATAGAAAATTGTTTTATTAGAAAGAATAGCATTGAAATAAACAATGTGTTTGTACCATTTCGATGCTTGATTTTTTATTTTGGTTCATTTGACCCCAAAAAAAATTCATCCATAAAAGTACGTTCATAAGTAAATAGAAAACAGATTTCTATATGCGGCAGTTCCGCATTTTATATACCCTTTACTATAATGTGCTTAAAAATAAAGTACTCAGAACGTATTTTTTTCTACAAAAAATACCAATTGTAAAACGAAAAAGTACTAGAAATAGAACCAAAGGGTAACAAAAATCCTTGCCTACAAAATTTTTTAGAACTTAGTTCTCTTAATGTTAAATTTTATGTTTCTTGATTCAATATTAAAAAAATCAAAAGGTAAAAAAAGGAACATGTAGCAAAAGTACCATTTTATATGTTCTCACTTCTCGTACTCTACATGCTTAGTTTCATGTGCCTGGGTTTGATGTTAAAAAATAGCCTTTGAAGAACGTAAAAGTACCAAGAAGTCCACTTTTATAGCTTCTAACTTACTACTTGTTCCCATTCTTAATTTCATGTTTATACTTTCAATACCATAGATTATTCAAGAAGTACCTTTTGAAAAACGGAAAAGTACCAAAAGTCCCCGATCTTTTATCCCGGATCTACATGCTTAATTTCAGGCATTAAAGAAAATTCAAAAAGTACATTTGAAAAAAGTACCCTTTAATAGGTTTTCACTTAATCCGGACTCTACATACTTAATTTCATGCAGGGTTTGTATTTCTTGCTACAAATTAGCAAAAGCACAAAAATAACAGCTTTGCTTAAAGTTTTTCAGCAATTGTAATTGTAAACAAGTAAAGTCAAGCAGCAAAGCCAAAAACTTTAATAAACTCATTAGCTGCAGTGACGCAACAAAGCCAAAAAAACTGAAATAAACTCATTAGCTGTAGTGGTGCAGTGAAATGTTTTATGCTAATCCAGGCAAACACATCACTACTGCTTGCAGCATATCTGTTTATTTTTATGCTGCGCTGCGCTCTTTTTCTTTGTAAAAGGAATAAAGCAAAGCTAAACTATGACTATGAGATCATAAACAAGCGAAGTAGCCAAAACATGGGAATAAACTCATTAGCTATAGTGGTGCAGTGTTTTATGCTAACGCAGTTAACCACAGCAAGTAATTTTAAACAATCACTACTGCTTGCAGCATTTCTACATTTCTGCTTATCTTTGTGCTGAGTTGCGCTATTTTTCTTTTGAGAACTGCTGAAGATCTTTATTATTAACAGAAAAAAAAACGGAAATAAAGCAGAAGCAAAAAGCAAAGCTTAACTAAAACTATGAGAACATAAACAAGCAGAAAAACCAAAAAAAAAACGGGAATAAATTCATTAGCTGAATTGGCGCAGTGAAATGTTTTATGCTAACGCCAGTCAGTCACAACAAGTAATTTCAAACAATCAATACTGCTTGCAGCATTTGTATTCATTCTTGTGCTGCGCTGAGCTCTTTTCTTTGTTGAGAACTGCTTAAGGTCTTTATTATTAACAGAAAAAAAACGGGAATAAAGCAAAAGCAAAAAGCAAAGTTTAACTAAAACTATGAGAACATAAACAAGCAATGTCAAGCAGAAAAGCCAAAAAACGTGAATAAACTCATTAGCTGTAGTAGTCCATTGAAATGTTTTATGTTAACGCAGTCAGCCATAGCAAATAATAGTTTTAGTTAAGGAAAAAGTAGAAAGCAGAAAATAGTGAAGCAAATACAAACACTGATATTATGTTTCTAGGCAACAGCAACACAATGCTGCATTCCTAACGTATTGTTCTTCCTTTGCTTTATTTTTGGGTTTCTTTGAACACAATTAACCATATGATTGTTGTTGTATTTTGAGGAAATTTGTATTTGGGTGTCAAAGATATCTGGAGTCTTTAGAAATTTAATTTCAACAAACAAACAGACGGACAAAGACAACTTTATAGACTCCACTATCATTATAGACTCGCGTTAGATGTACTTTATAGGATCGAAAAGTTATACCATAGAAATTGCAAACGGAATGACAAACTAATATATATTGTTCTTACAAGGGTGAAGGGTATAACGAAAACACTGACAAATACCCACTCACACACATTTTGAAAATATTACACTTAAGGGGCATAAATATTTTTACGTGTAAAACAAGTATGAATGTATGGTCGGGCGTAGCCAACCATATGATACCTTACACCTGTATACAAATAAAATATGATTTAGTTTTCATAATAGAGCATTAAGCCATTTATTGTTGAATAAAACTGTGGATATTAAAGTAAAATTTTGACGGGGCTTATTATAAAGTTCATCAGGGTCATAAAGACCAGTATAGAAAGTTCAGCAGGGTCATAAAGGCCAGTATAGAATTTGGTTTTGCAGCTTTTTATCGAGATACAAGTATATTAAACATAATTATGAACTTAAAAGCTCTATTTGCGGGTTCAGTTGTATGGAGCCTAGGTGAGAAAATAGACCGATGTTTACTATTTCCAATAGGCATCGATTACGGTACAATAGAAAATCATGTTCCAAATTCTATTGAATTATTTCCAAAATTGCGACGTGAAGTTTGATTACAAGGTTTATAAGCCCTATTCGGGGTTACAGTTGTTTGGGGGGCAGGTGAAATAATGGACCGATCTTAACCATTTTCAACAGACTTTGTCTCTGGGGCAATAGAATATCATGTACCAAGTTTCATTAAATTATATTCAAAATTGCGACCTATAGTTTGACTACAACGTTTACATGGACGGACATAAGTAGCTAAAGCGACTCAAAAACTGATTCTGAGCCGAATGGTATACTTTAAGGTGGGTATAGGACGGATATTTTTGTTTGTTACAAACATCAGCACAAACCCAATATACCCTCCCCACTAAAGAGGTGTAGGGTATAACAACAGTACTATTCAGAGGTTTAGAGAGACAGTGAATTCCTTTTAAACTAAGATTAACTTATTTACGGATAACAATCACCATACCTAGATCACTATCCCCCAGACTGATACACTAGCACACTATATAACGGAAACCGTTACTTTAGAAAGCCCAAGTAATCTAACGCGAAGTCAGTGGTTACATTAGTGTACCTAAGTAGTCTAGAGGGGGGTTACTGTACCCATGACAATAATGTTTCAAGGAAATTAATGTGTAACCCTGGAAGTTATTAATTTATTATCGATGTAAGAAAATTATTTCATCCACCACGAACTGCAGGATAATAATAACATTTTTATGACGATTATCAGAAATATTGTACTTTTGTGTAAATGTCTTGTATGTGTTAATATATAACAGTCATATAAAAAAATAGCATAAAAACTACAAACACGCACACACACACACAAAATATATAGCCAAAGGAGTATTAGGATATGGCGACATTTATTGAATATAATTCATTATATAAAAATTTATGAGAGTGCTTTAGAAAGTGTTGTTGTTAGCTGTGTCAGGGAGTCATGCTGATTTTCTAAACAAAAATATATGTATATATACACATACATATACTTCAATGAACGCTAGTGACTAGATGTTATGGCAAATTCGATATTCTAGTGACATTTGCCATTTGTTTGATAATAAATGACAACAAAAGAAATTTCACATAACAAAATATTTATACGTTTACTGAATAAAGGATTTATAGTGTGATGAAAGCATATACAATGATCCAAATAAATTTTGGATAATTTTCTTAAAGAGTGTTATAACTCAAAAATTTGTATTTTAGAATATTTTATTATAGGGTGCTATTTTAGTTAGAAATCACAAAGACATTGAGCAAATCATGTTAAAATGTTGTAGAGCCTAGAGATAACAACCTTTTCAAAATTGAAGGTATATCTAGCTTCAATTTGATCCGAATGCTCATAGCATTTCACCCTTTCATGTTGTATGTCGTGGTAGATACTCCGGTGTTCTTATAAGGGCTATTGGTAGTAACCCTTGCACTGGACACCTTATTAATTTTTAAATTTATTTATCCTCTCGTAAGGCTAGCCGTGGGGACCTTGTAAATACTTAACCTAACGACAGGTCTTCCGTTGTTATACCATCTTGTTTTGCATACAGTAGACTTTAAGAGCGAGTTTTTGAGTTGGCAATCAAATGCCATTTAACTAAACTAGCAAACAAAATTAACTGACTGAGTATTGAAAAGCAACTTTTGAAGATTAAGCCTAAGAGTACAAAAAGATTACCTATCTTAAGTAGACACTAATTACCTCCATTACAAGTACGGGGTACCTACCCTAAGTTCTTCATGGTGTAAGTAGATTGGTGTCATACTAACCTCATAATCCTCACATCCCAGAGTAAATGATTTTTACAATAAAAATGAAACTTCTTGGTACTTTTTCGTTCTTACAAAAGGTACTTTTTTAAATATTCTATAATATTAAACCTTAGAAATAAGTCACATAGAGCCCGGTAATAAGTGAGAACATATAAAAGAGAACTATTTGTTACTTTTTCGTTTTTCAAAAGGTACTTTTTTAATTTTCTCTAATATTGAACCTAGAAACATGAAATTAAGCATGTAGAGCCCGGAGTAAGTGTGAACTAAAACAAAACATAACTACATTATTCTATAACAAGTAAGAGTGTTATATTCGGCTATGCCGAATCTTATATATGCATCATCAAATCTCGTTTGACTCGAATGAAACTTACTTATGTCGAATTCCATCTTTATACTCGTATTTTTAGGCCAGTTATAAGCGTTAAAGTAATTTTCCGAAGGGGACCTTATCTAAGGAGGTAGGGTCATTTATTGGTCGATCCTCATAAAATTTTTATACCCTACACCACTATAGTGGTCTAGACCCACCTTAAAGTATACCAATCGGCTCAGAATCACTTTCTGAGTCGATTTAGCTGTCCGTTCGTCCGTCTGTCTGCCTGTGTCCATGTAAACCTTGTGAACACGCTACAGGTCGCAATTTTCAAGATAATTTGATGAAATTCTTAAGGACAAACACTATTGAAAATAGTTGAAATCGGTCCATTATTTCACCTAGCCCCCATACAACCGTACCCCCCGAATCGGCCTTTAGGCTTATAATTACGTTAAATGTTCTATTATATCAACAAAAATCTGTAAAACTTCGTTTTATAGAACGATAAATGACACTACTAATTTGTATAGTTATCGGGCCTCATTTGAACCTAGCCCTCATACAAACTCACCTTCATAAAATGTCTTGAAGGTCAAAAATCACTTATAATTTCTAATAAAACTATTAAAATCTACATAAATAACTTTAAGGTAGACGTGAATTCCTCTACCAAAATTTATAAGGATAGGCCCATATTAACCCTTACTCCCTTATAAGCCCTCTTGTAGAAAATCTCTTTTCTTTGGCAATAATATGTAAAAATATTACACAATACGGTTAAAGAACAAATTAAAACAAATTAAATGCTATATTTTTAAAACTAACCACTTTTTTACCATACTGACTGGTGTAGGGTATCATATAGTCGGCAATGTCCGACTATACATTCTTACTTGTTTAGATAGATTTTGACTCGTATGAAACTTACTTATGTCGAATTCCATCTATATACTTATATTTTTAAGCCAGTAATGAGTCCTTTTGTGAAGGAGACCTTATATGGGGGTAGGGTCAATTATGGACCGATCCTAATAAAATTTTGCATAGTGATTTTGAATCACAAGAAATAATATAGCGATGCCGAATTTCATCGCTATATTCGTCTTTTTAAGCAAGTTATGGCTGTTAAAGTATTTTCAATACCAAACAAACATTACCTATACGAAATATTTAAGTGCAATTTCAACCCTCTAGCTCTTTCCATTCGGACTCTATCGTGCTTTCAACAGACGGACGTACGGACGGACAGAAGTGGCTAGATCGTTTTAGAATTTGATGTGTTACAAACGGAATAACCCCTTTATTGATGGTGGATATAAAAAG
>NC_060952.1:76090645-76092677 GCF_022045245.1 Lucilia cuprina
ACTATAGACTAGACTATAGACTAGACTATAGACTAGACTATAGACTAGACTATAGACTAGACTATAGACTAGACTATAGACTAGACTATAGACTAGGCTATAGACTGGGCTATAGACTAGACTATAGACTGGACTAGACTTAAAACTAGACTATATACTATTAAAATTATTCTATTGATTTCACTATGTACATTCTATAGACAGGCCTATATATAAACTAGACTATGCCCTAAAGAAACCTGTAGTTTTTGCACTTGAAGTGAATATAGAGTATTGAAAGTAGGGTATTTGAGACATTTAAAAATAAACATAACAGAAATATCAATCTATACGTGGCTCTTTTAGAACTTGTTATTAAAGAGCCTTAAACTTCTTAGACCATATGATTTAGTTAGTCTATTTTTATTTTCATCTTAAAGTTATTTTTCATTTGTATTAAAGTCTAAAAATAACACGAAAAACGATATAAATCAGTAAAAAATTCATAAATCATTAAACAATTGGAAGAGTCAGCAAAAAACCCTTCTTCACACGTATAAATGAAACTTATATGAAAAGCAACACTAACAACTTAAGTTTGGAATTTATATTAAAATAGCTAAATATACTTGTTTAAATCTTGGGAAATTAGAAAAAATATAACGAATTTTTGCTTTTAAATCTCACTTACTAAATAATATTTTGAAGCAGATTAAACTGTCTTTTGGGATCAACTTAATATACATATCACGTCAAAAAATTATGCTAGGAAACTGTTTTTACAAAAAAGAGTATTATGTATAACAGTAGTACCGGACGTATGAGTAATATTTTTAGATCATATCAAATACAAATAAAGTGCGGAAAAAATACTCATATATCATACGCTATGTATGTCAATGATACAATGATTTATTTATGATTACAAATTGTGTACCATTTCATAAACATATTTAGTATGAATGTAATTTTATACAAAAACATACTTTTATTATACAATACTATATACCTACGTATGTAAGTATACAGCAATAATTTTACATGTGTATGGTTGTTAAGAAATTCGCATAAATAATGTACTCATACATACATATGTATTATGTTTACTACGTATATGAACAAGTACATATCCGGTTGTTTATTTGTCTGTTTGTCAGTTTCACAGATATCGGTATTTTTCATAAATAATTATGTGTGTTGCTCGGAAGTAAACACACCTCTTTAGAAGTTAGAATGTATAAATTGTGTTGAAAGGCTTACTAAATAGGGGCCTTGGTTGTTTTTCCTTTCAAAAATATAATTTCACAAATCTCATACGATGTGTTTTTAAGTACAAATATATAAGGCCTTTTGGAAGGTATCTCTACATCCTTTTTTTCTGCTGCCTTAAAACAATGCTAGTTTATATTTATATGTACGAAAGTGTTCAATAAACTTTTGTATACGGAGGTATGTGTATGTACGTAATTTGATAAATATACTTGTGTATACATATATAGGTGATTTAATATATAAAAGATATATAAACTTTTTGTATTTAATTATGGTATAACTTTTAGTTACAGAACACAAAGTAAGTGCTGAGGCCGGGCTTAAAAGTTCTATGCTGTTGGTACGGCAGTTACGCCTAGACACGTATCTGGTAAATTGATATCTACACCCAGAGAAAGAAGTGTCCTTTATCCTTTATTACCACTGACATAGACCTTTTAACCAACACATTTACAAGTAATTCCTAGAAATTAAAATATTTACTACGGAGTTGTATAACGTTTCACGGTTGAGAACAAATTGCTTAGTGTCTAAATGTAAATGCGTCCACTTTTAACATGATTTTTAGTACTAATGAGGGTTATAACTCCGAATCTTCAAATGATAAAGACAAATTTCAACAATTTCAATTAATAAGAGCGAATGGTGTAAGAGGCGATTGATATCTTAGTTTAGAAGAAAGACCTTAACACATCCAAGAAGAACAGAAAGCAGTTCTACAATCGACTGTGCCAAATTGTATACAATCTTTACCATGACGTTTTAAAAAATACCAGCTGCT
>NC_060952.1:76092777-76114781 GCF_022045245.1 Lucilia cuprina
AGTCTAGTCTATAGTCTAGTCTATAGTCTAGTCTATAGTCTAGTCTATAGTGTAGTCTATAGTCTAGTCTATAGTCTAGTCTATAGTCAAGTCTATAGTCTAGTCTATGGTCTAGTCTATAGTCTAGTTTAAAGTCCTGCCTAGACTAGTCTGTAGTCAAGTCTATATTCTAGTCTATATTCTAGTCTCTAGTCTAGTCTAGAGTCAAGTCTATTCTCTTGACCATTATAGTCTGTTTGTTTTGCGCTATAGATCCTTGTTATTTCGATATAACCGGAATTTTTGTTCATATGTTCTATTAATAATATAGATGTATAGAAGACATACAAGTTTTGTTTATAAATTTATTTCTTGCAAAAATCCTCAAACTTTTTTTGATACATATTTCTGTCAGACTAATTGAATTTTGAGGTCATGTTATTATTAATAAAATTATGTATATTTTACAAACACAGACATTAACGTCTATAGACATTGTACATATACTTAAATGTACATCGTGACATACACTCACACATAATTATTTATACGGTACGTTGATCATAATAAAATTATAATATTTTTAAACGAAATATTAAACTTGAAGTTAAAGTTTTTGTTGCTGTTGCACATAGACATTTGTATGTATGCATGTGTTAGTATGTATGTATATTAAGCTTGTTATATAAATAAGAAGTAGAAAGCAAAAAACTGACGAAGGGAATTTATTTTTTAATTTTATTATGTTTTCTTTTTAATTGACTTAATATTTTATTTTGATTTTCCGGAAGTTTGTTTTAGTTAATAATAAACATTTTAATAAAACGCAATTAAAGTGATTAAGTTTTACCTTTAAATTTTTGTTTTTTACTGTTTGTTTTTTGTAAACTAGATATTATTCTTTTTATGCTTTTGGCATAAAATTTTCTTTTAAAAAGAAATTGGAACATTTTTACCGAAACTACCAAACCAAATTTAATTCAATGTACAAAAATTCAAAAGTATTTTTTAAAATGCTAATATACATATTCTCATAAAAAAGTTTGAAATATTCTTTTAAATTTAAAATAAGACTGATGAATATATAATAATGAGATAAAACACACTTTTGTTTTTGAAAATATTCAAATAAAAGGACATAAAAAAATATTTACATTATTAAAAGTTTTTTTTCTTTTTTTAGAAAATGCTCATTATATTGCATAAATACTTAGTTAATATATTTATTTTAAATTTTGTTTAAAAATTGTTTAGTACTGGTTTTACCACCTGTATGGTTTATGTAAGTACTTGTAAAGTACTCAAAACAAGGGATTACAACTTAATACTTTTACTTTGGAAAGGTTACAATCATTTGCTGTACTTAAGCACTTATTAGGGGATGTATGATGCGGTAATTACCAGGGCAACTAAAAAATGCATTCAAAGTATGTAAATATGTATGTATGTGTTATTTTAGAAAAGAGATTTTATCATCTAAACACACTTTAATGCAAGGTTTTTAAATTGGAAAGAAATTTCTATATTTTCAGATGTAAGTGGCGTTAACATCTTTATATTATAGCACCACTACAGGCAAATTTATCATTTAAATACATGTCTCGTTACCTTGGTTCCTTCTGTGACCAGGGTCCCATACAATCATAATCCTAGAGTATCTTGTTATCTGTTTAGAAATATTCAACATTTCACAGTGGAGCAAAATGAAACATTTTTGGAAATAAATTACAGGAATTTCCTTTGACTTTTTCCTTATACTTAAGTATTTAGATATACATATATATGAATATCAAATATCAGGAGATGTATATATATATATATATTTATTTCTCAATATTTTCAGTATTCTGTACGTTTGATAGCAGATTTTTGTATGTGCAGAACAGAGCAATAATTGCTCTGAAGATCTGAATCCTGATCTCTGCAATAAGAAAAAATATCACCCATCTGTGAACCTCTGTTGAACCATAACTTGTTGATGTTTGAAATCTCACACCTCCAATACAAATGAGTACTCTTTCGAAATTTTCTCGAAGTAGGTTTTGTGACGTAATACTAAAAATTCAAATGCAGCAATTTAATGATAATACAAAGGCCAATTATGGACCAATCCTTATGAATGCAGAAGATTTTGTTAATATACAACTTGTTTTTATCGAATTTCATTCATATAACGATACTTTTAAGCCACTTATGTGCTCTAAATTCATTTTCTGAAATGGACTTTATATGGGGAGAAGAGTCCATTATGTGTCGAACCGATCCATTCAGAATTCGCACCATCATGCTAACCTCGAACTTGCTCATTTTGAGGAGATTTATTGTCTTGCTCATGTCAGTGTCACCCCATAGTATCTTTGTGGTTCTAGGCACCGTTTCATTATTTCAAGAGAGAGAGAGAGAGAGAGAAATTTCTTTGGATCGAAAGGTTTTACATTTCACTACCACGAGCTCCTTCGCCCTACGATGTGAACCTTACCTTTATAAAGAATTCAGAATTCAGAATTCGGTCGGACCCGAACGCTTGAGCTAAATCCGCGCCTGATATAAGGTTACGATTCTGTTTGCCCTACGAGAAAGTCACAGCTTACGAATATATAGCAAAAAGCTTTAGATTGTTTTTATGTGTCCACTCTCTTTCAAAGGGGATACAAATTGACGATTGCCTTTACCCTCGTTTACAAGGAGTAAATCCCTGGCGGAAGGCGAAATAAAACCAACCAGGTTAGAATAAATATAAATCAATATCTTTATGGAACTGGAATGCAATACGGTCTTAGGTTTAACTTATTCACCTGATATCGCTCGCTTTCCTTCTGTCTGTTGTTAAATATGTAAAGCCTTGTGGGTGCCATATTTATTCATTCCAATTTACACATTCTTTGATTAATTGGACTTCTTCCTAAAAAGCTTGCGTTATGATTAGGTAATCGGTGTATATTTCTGTTTATGGGTCTTTAAAAAAGAACCCTAGGCCCATTTTTCAAAATTTAGAGTTATACGTGTAGCAACTGATTCCTACTGGTATTTTCTCTAGAGTTCCGCTTGACTAAGACATTCTTTCTGGGCTCAGAATTTCAAAGTTTCCGACCAAAAGTTATCAGCTGTTCAGCTGTAAACGCCGCCTCATGTCTTAAATATGTTTCAATGACTGAAATATCTTGCTAAGTTTTCAATGCCTTAGTTGAGGTAGTACTCATAGCACACCTTGTACTCAAGCAGCACGGACGCTGAACTCCCTGTAGTAGATCCCCCCGGGGGCATGTTACCTTGACGAAACCTCCGCCTTGGTGTTATTGCATTCCCGAGGTATAAAGAGGTGACCTATACCACCAATCTGACTGGGATTGAAAAATTGGTTACAGTCTACTGTTTGGATTAGTCCTTGCATAGATTGCCAGAGGTCAGACCAGAGCACCGCATAATCTGGTACTACGGGTGGCCTGATGCCCGCAGGACTATGTCCTGGCTGGTCAGTTAGTTGAGGTTCCTTCGGGATCCACGTAGTGGCTGTGGTTTAAACCCAAATTCGCGGGGAGAGTAAGTGGCGGTTAAAAGACTGATGCGTGATAATAGTCGAGAGTTGCCGAGAACAACAGATACCCCCCAGTCGAGTGACTGTGGGACTAAGCGTTGGAAATGAGTTGGTATTAATTGTATATAGTACGAGAAGAATGTGAGGTTCGGCGGGAACCACCCACCCGTCTACCTAATGAATGTGTCGTATGTTTTTCTCTTATGAATGTGTCGTATAAACGAGATGTGTGCTGGGTTGAATGATGATGGTTGAAAGGTATCATATACATTTGATACCATTGAATTTTCCTTCCTTGTCCAGATATGTTCAGGGTTTACTCTGTTCATATCAGAATTACCACAGTGTGTCCCTGTGAGTGAGAACAATGTCTACGGCTTAATGATGATCGTACTTCGGTCTACCGGTTACGTCTCTAGGTGCTGTTGCCGAATCAAGAGAGGTCATCCAATGGTCAAGAGATTAGATAGCTCGAGTACTCCAGCAAAGTACTTGTATTTGCATAGACCGGTCAGAACCAATGTACAAAAATTGCCACCGGAGTTCTTCATTGAAGAACAAACGGGCGATGGTAGACCGTTCTCAAGTCTACCCAGTGGTTGAAAAATACCACCGTGGGTTAGGGCCGTCAAGGCAGGTGCTCGCGTTAAACTCTCAACATTCCCTGTAGTAGAATTAGTCTAATGACATAGTTTACGTGCAGTTGAAGTAGAGTCGAAAAAACTCCGTTTTGACCAAACTACTCCACTCATCAGATGTAGTATTTATATTATCAGATCAGATTTTTTCATTAGACTTTACGTACGTAAAGTGTGATCTTGGGAAGTACCCTTTATGTAGTGGCTACATATAGAGAATAGTTTTTATATACTTATGTAAGTAGTTATCTATACGCGAACGTAGTAAGCAAGACTTTTAACTAATTACTTTTCAATGTAAGTTTTTGCTGGGATGTTGAAACTATAAGAATTAGATGTTTTATTAGTGAATAAGTATATAAATACATAAGAATTAAAACAGCTATTCTTTTCACTTGTTGTAATATTAGATTTTAGAAAAATATTAATTTCCATGAATTTTCTTTAATTTATTTTTTTCAATCATATTTCTTATGCCATAGTTGGAGTTTGTATTGTTTGATTAAATTGAATTATTTTGCTGTAGATATTAAATTGTGTAAAATTTTCGTATAGAATGAAAGAATTCAATTTGTCAAAACAATTTTGACACTTTTGAAGTTTTGACACTTGTGTAACAAAATATTTTCATTTCACAAAGAAAATTTAATTTAAATATTTTGGGTAAAGAAATGTTTATTTTTAAAAAACACAAAATTCATAGTAAAGGTAAAATTTAACAAGAAATAATACATTTATGTGGGAAATTATGTTAAATATGATGTAGATTTTTTTTATTTTATTTTTGTAGTCCTTGGCCAAATTTATAACAAATTAACCTGAAAACCTTTCTTTTTTTTTTGAGAACGCATAAAGAAAGTGCACGAAAAACTATGTACAAAATGATTATGTTGGGGAAACGTATAGATTCACAGCAAGAACTCAATAGTGACTTGTGCTTACATAAGCAATGACTTCTACTTACGGGCGGCATAACATTTCCCGACAGCCGGTTCTACGTAATGGAATGACCCGAATTATTCGGCCCAGTGCTCAGGAACAACTTCAACTTACCGTCTGCATTACTTTTAAGTACTATTATAATGACTCACATATAATCATTTAGGTAAGTACTTTATTAATGATCCCTGCATGTTTAACTATATCATTGGTCTACATATACTACAACTAGGTAAACTGGTATTGATTATCAATGGAAACCATGTATTGGTCTTCCATTATATGATTACTGTATGAGTTATCAACATGGGGAATGCCTTCTTTGTTATTGTCCTGCCTTTGCAAAGACCCAAATTCAGAAATATGTACGTCTTATGGCGTTCGTTAATTTGTCAGAATGGTGTGATCTTCGAATTCCCACTCAAAACGTCATGTCTTTTACTCCGCTTCGACTAGGCCTAGTTATTTCCCTAAACAGTTTTCTTACTCTCCTCCCTGCTTTTTCTATACTCTCTTTACACTACTTTCTTTTCTTCCTACAAGCATTTTTACAAAGAGATCAACTTAGACCTAAGTTGCTGCTTTAGCTTTGACAACCTAAAAAACAACTTTTAACTCCTCATTTTTAAGTACTTATATAAGTTGTGATTTGTAAGCGAGCGTGGTAAGTACTTGCCCTCAATGTCATCATCGAGTTATACCAATAAATAATAAATGCTAATGAACAAGTAGTAAAAGCGTTATTAAAGCTTTTTTATTCTCTACTTTTAGCTTTTACTGGACTTTTATAGGAAAGTGATTCTCAAACGAAACTGAAACAAATTAACAACAATCCGTGGGAAGCCTTTAAAATTCAACAAAATGCTAAAGCTGACCAAACAAACCCACACACACACAAACTCACTCACACACCTACAAATCTTTATACCTATAAATACACAAGCAATCTGAGAAGAGGCACATAACTGTGAATAAGTCCTGGATATATGTATGAAGTTATAGTCAGAGTCAGTCATTAATTTAAAATTCATCACAAGTATTTCAGACAAGTTTTCATGTTTTTTTTCATATCAATCTTCATGTATATGAATGTGAGTTTGTGGAATTTGTTTTCTGAATATGAATTGAAGATTGAGGTATAAAGTGTTTTTTAGGGGGAATGTTTTTTTTTTTTTTTCAAACACCATTCACATTTCTTTTAGAAGGATCTTCGGTTTCGTTGTTAGTTTCATTTTGTTTTTAGTGTTGTTTGTGGCGGTCTGGACGGGTCATTGATGCAATGGAAAATCATTAGGAATTATATTGTAATTTTTGTGGCTAAACAGTGTGAAATACGTGACCTAATATGCCATAAACATAGATTTCATTTTCCTTTATTATTCGCTTTTGTGTCTTCATATCTGTCAGTGGTCTTTCCTTCCTTTTCATTTATGTCCTTTTTGTATGTTTTTTTTTTTGCTTTTTTCAGATTACAATAGAAAACATCATCATTATAAATACTTAAACAATTGTTAAAGTGTATTTATTATTTATTAAGCGTATTGCCACAGATTTAAATATTTTATTTTGACTTTTAAAGATGACTTTTTAAATGAAAATATCAATTTATTATTTAAAGAGGCTGTTTGTATGTTTAAAGGATGAACACATTTTTTCCTTTAAATCAATTTATAACTAGCTAAAGTCTATAAAAACCATTGTCAGGACTTCATGGATATTCTGATAATATTAAACCGCTCAGTTCCTAACAACTTTTACCAATTCAAAAAGGGGGATATGAATTTACCTTTTCTAACTAACTAACTAACTACTACTTTCTTACTTACTTACTTACTTACTTACTTACTTACTTACTTACTTACTTACTTACTTACTTACTTACTTACTTACTTACTTACTTACTTACTTACTTACTTACTTACTTACTTACTTACTTACTTACTTACTTACTTACTTACTTACTTACTTACTTACTTACTTACTTACTTACTTACTTACTTACTTACTTACTTACTTACTTACTTACTTACTTACTTACTTACTTACTTACTTACTTACTTACTTACTCACTCACTTACTTACTCACTTACTTACTCACTCACTTACTTTCTAACTAACTAAATAACTAAGAGGTTATAGCCAGCAGATATATTCAAATCCGAAAGCTTTATTTTTAAATTTATTTTTAAACTTAAGCTCTCAAAAAAAATAAGAGGTTAGTGTCAGGCGAGGCCTACCATATAATACCCTACACCAGTATACAAATAAAATGTGATTAAGTTTTCATAATAAATCATATAGTTTAATTGCACCTTGCCTCAGATATACTTTTTTGATGGGGGCTTTTTATATGGGCTGGGGTCAACTTATTCCCTAAAATTATAAAGTTCATGAGGGTAATCAAGGTTAGTATAGAACTTGGTTTTGCAGCTTTTTGTCAAGATAAGAGTATATTAAACATAATTATGAACTTAAAAGCCCTATTTGGCGAGTTCAGTTGTATGGGGCCTAGGTGAAATAATGGACCAATGTTAACTATTTTCAATAGGCTTCGTCTACGGTACCATAAAGGATCATGTGCCAAATTCCATTAACTTATCTCCTAAATTGCGACCTGTAGTTTGATTACAATGTTTACAAGCCCTATTCGGGGGTACAGTTGTATGGGGGCCATTTAAAATAATGCGCCGATCTTAACGGTCCATTATAACGGATATAGCAAAATCGAAAATGATTCTTAGCCGATTGGTATACTTTAAGGTGGGTATAGGACCAATATTATTGTGCGTTACAAACATCAGCACAAACCAAATATACCCTGCCCCACTAAAGTAGTGTAGGGTATAAAAAGATGGGGAAAACGGGAACAGCTAGGGAGCTGAAATTTTGCACAGCAGTTTTGAGTTAAAGCAGGTTTAGCATTGAAAATGGGAAATATTGGTTCACGATTTCGCCTAACTGCTATGCTAAGCTTACTGTCGTAAAAATGCTAGTACAGTGAAAAAAATCTCTATACCAAATTTAGGAAGATTGCTTTATAATTGATTAACAAATTACTTTGACACTCACACCTGGCTTAATAATAACAGTGTTGTGATGAAATTTATCTTTAACAAGTTTTATAGCAACTAAAATCTCTCTAAATCACTCTGGCGTCTATACTAATTTCGGCATGACCGAATATAACACCCTTACTTGTTATTAAATACAAACCCCAACATTGAATCAAAAACCAAAAACTACAAATAAAAGTAATTTAAATTTGTAATTGTAACTGTAATTATGAAAAATTAGTTAAAATAAAGTTTACAACTATATTAACTACGTGCTGTCATATAACTTAATGACATTTCTTTAAATCGTAAAACTGAAGTGTCAAAATAATCATTTTAAAATGTTTGTTCTTTTCAACATATTCTCAGCTTGAAAGTCAATGTCAGAGAAAAATAGCAGAAAGCTTTTTTTTACTCATTGAAATTCAACTCATACAATATTGTTATAATAACAAAAAAATAACAAAAACAACAAATACAAGGATACACTTGTCAAACAAATAAGTTTTTTTTTTTCTAAAATCACATATACATACATCTGATTTACCTACACACATTGAAATATAGTACATGTATGTGTAAAATAAGTAGAAAAATACTTATAGAGGAAACGGAAAATGTTTGAAATTGGAAAAGGAAACAGTTGCATACAATGTTCGAATGTGTGTGTGTGTGTGTTGGGGAGATTACAAATACCCATACACACACACACACAATATATATGTATGGATAACAATTTATAAATAACAAATTAAACAACAACGCCAACAATGTGAAACTAAAACAAACAATAAACACATATTTTTTTTAATCCATAATAAAAAATAAAATTTACATACATACTACAATGCACGAAGCAAAGAATAATAATTGAAACAAAAAACTGTCAACTATTTTAAAAATTTTAAATATTCTCAACAACAAAAGTGAAAAAGATAGAATGTATATGTACATTGTACATATATATGTATTAGAGCAAAAAAAAAGAAAAAAAGTTGGTTTAAATTTAATGGAAAAAATCTGCTAACAAATTTATATATAAAACTTTTGTTTTAGCAAGAATAACTAAATTAACAAAATTTTAAACAACAATATATAAAAACTAATTTCAAACGAAAAATAAAAGCATGTTTATAAATTAAATCTTAAATCTATATCTATCTATTTATTCACATAGTGTAGAAGGGGGACCATATGCCACTTTTTTTTGGAGGCGGTCTCAATTTAAAATCACAATACATATTCTTAATTTTTTTCTTTGTTCGGATACTTAGATGTGTTGTCATTAGTTTTATTCCTTCCGAACTTTCCTAATTCATATTAATGTAGATATTTTTTAAACTTTTCCGCATTGACCATAGGGTAAATACGCCAAGGGAATGGAGTAGATTTGTCATTAGTAAAATAACTTTAAAAAGTAGGAATATATAGTCGGGCATGGCCGACCATATAATACCCTACACCATGAGTATATTTTAAACATTTTTATTATTTATAAAGAAACTTTTATGTTAAATTTAACCTTAATTCCAAAGTATTTCTGCAATTTATTGATAAAAAACTAAATTTTCTAAATGAGGCTTTATAAAGGTCAAATATGGGCCGATCCTCGCTAAATTTGGGAAAAGGATATATTTTTAAATAACAGTTAGTTTTGTTGAGTTTCATTGCGGTACAAATGGTTACAAGTCAATTTTAGACATTTACGACATTTTTTGAAGGGGGAGTTTGTATGGGGGCTAGGGTCAAATAAGGGCCGATCATTACGAAAATCTGCAGTGTCATTTATACTTACAGAAAACTTATTTGTGTCAATTTTTAGAGAATATTTGACGTAATTATAGCATAAAAAAACCAAATCGGGAAGTACGGTTGTATGGGGGCTAGGTGAAATAATGGACCGATTTTCACCATTTTCAATAGGCTTCGTCCATGTATCAAAAAACATGCTTGGTCCAAATTTCATCAAATTATCTTGAAAGTTGCGGTTTGTACCTTGCGCACAAGGTTTATATGGACAGCCAGCCAGCCGGACAGACGGACGGACATGTCTTAATCGTCTCAAAAAATGATTCTGAATCAATCGGTATACTTTATGGTGGGTATTGGACCAATATTTTTGTGTGTTACAAACATCAGCACAAACATATAATACCCTCCCCACTATAGTGGTGTAGGGTATAAAAATTACAAAAATAAAAACATGTTTTACTGTTTCATATCTTAATTTATCACACAAAGTACAGTAAACAAGTAACCCACATAAGATAAAAGACATAATTACTGTTTTTTATTTTAAGCAAATTTTGTGTCCCAGGGGCAGTATTAAGGTTTAGTTAAAATTTTTTCGGTCTTCAAATTATGTTATCGAAAAAAGTAGTATTTCTCACTATTATTGACATTATATTACTAACCAATATATTTTTTCTAAAACTACACACAGCGAAAAATTTTCGCCTTTGAAAAACTATAAACCACGACCTCCTTCCATCATATGTAAAATTATTTATTCAAACTTATAGGGATGATAGATAATTGGTAAACAAAATTTTATAATGTGATAAAATCGATTACTCGGTTTTCAAGTTATTCGCATTGACATATGTGCCCCTATGGGCACATCATATGTAAAATTATTTATTCAAACTTATAGGGATGATAGATAATCGGTAAACGAAAACAAAATTTTATAATGTGATAAAATCGATCAAGTTATTCGCATTGACATATGTGCCCTTATGGTCAATGATCCCCTTTCTATCCTACATATATAACAAGTGAGAATGTTATATACGGCTGTGCCGAATCTCATATATCCACCATCAAACCGTATGCCGTATAAGGAAGGCTCTCCTATACAAATCAGGGTAATATATTAAAATTGACTGAAGTCAATTATAGAACGAGATCTTTTGAACTAATAACATATTCATTTTTAAAAACAAAATATTTTTGTTCAATTTTCAAACCGTATGAGTAATTTTCTGAAGAGGTGATCTTGTACGCTAGGGCCAATTATGAATCGATCCTCAGTAAATTTGGTGCCGAATTTCATCACTACATTCATATTTTTAAGACAGTATTGAGCTTTATAATAATTTTCAGGAGGGGACCTTATATGGGGGTACAAACATTTATGTTCCGATCCTAATAAAACTGGTAGAGAAATTTTTTCTTGTAAAAAACTTACTCATCGATATACTATTTCATCGATATACTGTAATTTATAGGTCAGTAATGAGTGTTAAAGTCATTTTCCGAATGGGACCTTATATGGTAGGGTCAAATATGGGTCTTAAATCCTCAATTTGGTAGTAAGATTTCGGCTTATATAAAACTAATTTAGGTCAAATTTCATCATCGATGATCACTATGGCCGTTAAAGCTGTATTTTGAAGGTACACTTGTATGAGGTCTATCCGAAAATGTGTCCTGATAATGCTCATTTTCAATACCAAACAAACCTTAGTAATAGAGAATATTTGTGCAATATTTCAAATGTCTAACTTTTTTCGTGTGGTCCCTATCGTGAATTTAAGAGACAGACAAACGGACATAGCTTGATCGTCTTAGAATTTAATATAGACCCAGAAAATATATAATTTTGAGGGTCTATAATCAATATTTCGATGTGTTACAAACGCAATGACAAAATCAATAATGGTGAGTATAAGAATGAATGTGTTTTTGTTTGTTTGAACTTTTTACCCCCATTATCACAATGTCTGGTTATTTTTTATGTTAAAGTTAAATTAAATAACTTTCTGTTAAACGATAACCGGAGGTGGAGCTAACGAGGCTTAGATTACTTAACGGCTAAACCGATTTTCTTGAAATTTTCCCAGCCTATTCCTGTATGTCTTGAATAGGTTATAGGCTTCTTTTTCAAAATTTCAAGTGATCGAGCAGTCACGCTCATAATAAGAAAATATTAAATCCCTATATTTGATATAATATAACAGTTAGAGTTCTCAAAATTTGTCGGAGCCACTTTAGTGTCAATATGATTAGTTAGGACCAAAATATGGCGGAATAACCTTAGGGGGTGTGGCATCTTCCATATAAATTAAATACGAAAATTCGTTTATCATGGAAACTATTACAGTTAGAATCTTAAAGAACTTTAACATCCTTTTAAATATATTGACGGACTACCCATGAGGGGAGCGGCACCTATCATATTAATCAAAATACAAAATTTCGTTTATCTGGGAACTATATTCTTCAATTTTTGCAAAATTTTCTTTAAAATTCATCTGAACAATTTGGAGAAAAAGGGCAGACCTTCATCTGGGGAACTTGAAGCCCTCACATTTTACATCAAGAACTTTGACATTCATGTGAACATTTAATGCGCGGACTTTCAATGAGGGACCTGACAGCACATATATAAATTAAATACAAAATTTTGTATACTAAGCAATGGACAGCAAACTAAAGAACAAGAAGACCATGTTCCCATGACAATTGTATCTTCACTTATTTGTAAGCACTTATTTAATTTCATCACATCATCTGGAATACATACAGATGTTAGTAAATCCACTAAGAGTCAAATGTTTTTATTATCTGATTTTTTATTTGAAAAGATTTTATGTCACTCTAATGACTACATATACTTACATATGTATGTATGAGTTAGTGTCGATATTTTTATAAAATATCAATATATTATATAAATATTTTATTTTATAGACTCGTTTTGTTTTATTTAACTCTTTTATATCATATTTAGTGAAATTTTAAAATATTTTTTAAGACATTTTTATTCCTTTATATCTAGACGGCGTTATTTTGATACATTAGAAATTGTGTTTACAAAATAAGCAATACACTGAAAGAAAAGCTTTTTAGAAATAAATGCGATATAGTTTATCTCATTTGTTATTAATCTAAGACCGACATCGGCAGAGCGTAAAATGTTCTTGTCTCACTAACACTACTTTAGTTTTTGTTTTTGCATTCTTTGCACTGAAAGAAAAGTTTGTAACATTTTCTAGTATTGTATAGTGTACTACTTTACAGTGTACTCTATATGAAATGACAAAAAACGTTACATTTTTATGAATATATGATAGAAAAAACTAAAGCATAAACTATTATTTTTGTTCATTGCCATCGGAAATGCATTTATTTGCAATTTAAGATATAAGATGGACCTTAATGTATACTCCGTGCAGGTTAAACTAAATAAATAATGGAAGATTTTAAAAACAATTTAACAAATAATGGATTGTTGTTTGTATAAAAATATCCTCCATGGTGTTTTGAACATTCGGCGAACAGGAACTTATCTTCATGCTTAACATCAGAGATTTCTCTGTGTGTATCTCAATAAAAAAAAACTTCAAAATTAAGAGAATGACGTACGTACGTGTGAATGAGGAAAAACCAGAGAGCTCTTAAGGTGGCTATTCTGATCTAAGACCATATTGGATTGTAAGAAAGCTTTAACTGAATACTCTCCCAGAGGAAAGGTTTACATCAAATGGGTAGCAGAACACTCGGGATTAGTTGGTAAGAAAAGTGCGAATGTAATAGCTTTAAAAGGAAGGGAGCTCGAGGCTGTTAACCTGACCAGTTAACTAAACTAAAGCTAAACTACAAATATAAATGGAGAATACCATAAGACCTCTTGGAATAATTAAACAGTGGGTGGAACAACGAAGATCCTATGGGGTGACCCTAACGAGAGCAAGACAAAAAATCTCCTTAAAATGGGAAAGTCTGAATTTACTATTCTAAGTAGACACATAGGATTACGAGCACATCTATGCAAAACTGGACGTGCCAGTGCCAGGTATTTGTCAAAGTTAGCTCCAATTATCTTGGAAGTGATGTTATTCCGAAAATAACATTCCTGACTAACATTGATTGGAAGATTCTTTGGAATTACGCCCAAGAAACTGAGTTTTTGAACACTTAAAAATAAAATAATTCATTAATTTTGTTTCATAATAAGGAGAGCATAACAGGCCCGATAATGGTCTAGGTGTATTTCTTCGGATTTGATAGTATCCTATCATCCTCCTATCAACCTAAGCGAATCTAATAACATGAGGAGTGGATCTATACGTCTTTATAAGATGGGAAGAAGATTTTCAGTTCGTTCGGCTCACGATTTCCCCTACAGTTCAAACAGTTGTATTATGTTACTTACAGAAGCCAACAAACTGTTGCTAAGTTCTTTAGGATGTTAGCACAGCAGCTCACGCGTAGTCAATATCTTATTGTTGACTAGATCTTTTATTTTACTCTGATGGTCTATTAGAGATTTTCCTTCCGTATTACCGGCATCGTAACCTGCATATCAGTTAGTTAGTAAGTTAGTTAGTTGGTAAGTTAGTTTGTAGGTTAGTTAGTTAGTTAGTTAGTTAGTTAGTTAGTTGGTTAATTAGTTAGTTAGTTAGTTAGTTATTTAGTTAGCTAGTTAGTTAGTTAGTTAGTTAGTTAGTTAGTTAGTTAGTTAGTCAGTTAGTTAGTTAGTTAGTTAGTTAGTTAGTTAGTTAGTTAGTTAGTTAGTTAGATAGTTAGATAGTTAGTTAGTTAGTTAGTTAGTTAGTTAATTAGTTAGTCAGTTAGTTAGTTAGTTAGTTAGTTAGTTAGTTAGTTAGTTAGTTAGTTAGTTAGTTAGTTAGTTAGTTAGTTAGTTAGTTAGTTAGTTAGTTAGTTAGTTAGTTAGTTAGTTAGTTAGTTAGTTAGTTAGTTAGTTAGTTAGTTAGTTAGTTAGTAAGTTAGTTAGTTAGTTAGTTATTTAGTTAGTTACCCTACCTATAAGATCCACATAACGTTCACTTTCTATTCCCTTATCTAATCCCTTAACTTATCATCTTAAACTAAACTATTAACTTATACTAAACAAATATTATTGGAATCATTGTTATGAAACGATATCAATAAAAGTCAAGAATTTTAATTTGTGAATTATTTCTCCTAAAATAACCATAGAAAAAGAGGAAGTTTCTCATTAAACAATTTATGCTGAAAAGTAAACTATTTTTTGATTGCAGCAACAATAGAAATTCATGTGAATTTTGGGTCAAGTAGTAAAAACCATTCAGATGGAAAAATAAATATATTCTATTAAATCTTTAGCAAAAAATATGATTTTATTTCTCTTTCTTCGTAAATAGACATACAAACGTACTAACTATATGCATGAGTATAAGACTAAGAATGAATGTATTTAAAAGATTTTCTTTTTGACCCGTTTCGACAATAAACGAATTAAAGTGGTGTTTTGTTTCTTTTGTGTGACACTTAGAAATGTTCGTATTAATTTATTGCTTTTTAAGAAATATTTTTGTTAACAAATTTTCAAGATTATATATCTATATGGGAATATTAGGGTATCTTTTTATGATCGCTAATATGATTAATTTTACTAATATCCAATAAGACTTTTATTGGTACAAATTTCAAACATATTTATACACAGATAACTAATTAAAGTTAAAGCCATGATACACGGTTGTCAGATCTTACAACGTTGTCATTAAAATGTTCAGAAAATGTTTAATAAACGTTTGAACTTAAAAATTTTCTTTTGCAACGTTGTCAGAAAAAGTATTACCTAAAATATTGCAAGACAAAATATGTAAGTTGACAGTATTATTAAACTTTTTTCTTCACATTTTACTGCCAACCTTGTAAGATCTAACAACGTTGTATACATAGCATTAGATATAGTGTAGTTGGTATATTCATGTAGGAGATCGGTCGACTTGTGTCATAATGTCCATGGATGTAATGTTACATTAAACAGTTGTACATTTATCCAAAATACAATATAAACCAGTATTAATAGAAAAAGGTGTTATAGGACGCCGTTTGTTATATTAGATTTTTAAAATCTTATCATAGAAAAATTTAAAATTCGAAAAAAAATTTAAAAATAAACACCCTAATGTATACATTTTGCAAATAAATAAACAATTCATTTGTTTATCCATCCAGACAGACAGCAGCTTCACATACTTACTTGTACATTCATATATTAATTAATTTTCTCATTTATTTTTGTTTATATATGTACTCCAGAAATAGGCAGCTGTGGTTCTTCTTACAAATCATATAAGAAATTGTGGTGTAACTAACCACATGATACCCTATATCAAAAACCTTGTTTCGGAAAATATGCGACTTTCTAGAGAATTTAGTTATAGGGTAGAAGGGGGATCATTCGCCATAGGGGCATATCTGTCAATGCGAATAACTTGAAAACCGAGTAATCGATTTTATCGCATTATCAAATTTTGTTTTCGTTTATCGATTATCTATCATCCCTGAAAATTTAAAACATTAACTTTACATATGATAGGAGGCAGACATGATTAATGGTTTTTTAAAGGGATGTGAAAATATTTCACTGTGTAAACTTTTTGTGATAACTTTTTTAGTTTTTGTGATAGAAAAAATATATTTTTCAGTATTAGAATGTCAGTAATAGTGAACAATAAGACATAATAATATTTTCGATAATATAATTTGAAGCCCGAAAAAATTGAAACTAAACCCCAGAACTGCCCGTGGGGCACATGCGCAAAATATATATAATGCTTGTGATGTAGAACAAAATTTGGTTAAAATATAGAAAAAATCAGTAATAATTTGTTTCAATTTTTTTGTTAAGATTTCTGAAATAAACAATAAATATCTGGTTTATTATACCTTGTTTAATGAATTAAAGTATAAAACAGCAAAATAAGTTTTTTTTTGCGGCGATACCGCCCCATCCCCTTGGGGCAGTATCGCCGTTTTTGGTGAGTGCGGAAAAGTTAAAAAATATGTACATGAGGATGACTTAGGAAAGATTGAAAGGAATAAAACTAATGCCAACATATCTAGATATACGAACCAAGAAATAAATTAAGAATATGTATTGTAGTTTTAATTTGAGGCCGCTTTAAAAAAAAGTGGTGTATGGCCCCCCTTATACCCTACTGAATATATCTACTAACTAATATAGTATCTACTAATATATACATTAAATAGACAAATGTGTGTAAATGAGCCTAACATTTATATGCGTAACAAACACTAGAACAAACACACAATATTTTCTTCAATATATAGGTTAAAACTACAAAAACCCATATTTTATAAAAGAACTCAGTCAGAATTGTTCCATTGGAGTACATCTTTGGTATCACAACATAAACACTGCAAATAACAACAACAATATATTTAGTACATTTAGTTCAATTTGGGTATTCGTAGCAACAGATTAAATGATGTCTGACGGTCTGTCTGAAAATGCTGGAATCATAAACAACAAAAGTAAAAAGGAAAGCAAGGATAAGGTGTATTTTTTTGTTTTGGATGCATGTATGAGTGGGTGGCAGGGAGTACATACATACATACATTTTGTTCACCGTTATATTTTCAAAGGACATCAAACCGAAAATATACGCACACACACACGTATGTTATTCTCATACATTGTTCATGTGTGATTCTTCTTTGTATAAATACATTAAACATTCAATCAAAATAAAGTATGCCACAATTCAGGACAATATAAAATCATTATTGGTTACATTCACTGTCTGTAAGAATGGCAACAATTTTAACGGATGATTTTACCTTTACAGGTATGATGTGTTTGCACGTGGGTATTTATGTAAATAAAAGTGTGGGGGTTTTAATTGATGATCAATTCAGAGTGGTAAATATTAGGTAAATAAATATTATGTGAAATAGAGGTTTCAAAATGAAGTATCAAAATGTTGAAGAAACATTTTTCTAAAAGCTGGATCTGCTATGAGCAAAATTTATTAAGATGTAATACAGAAATGTCTTAGCAATAACTTAGCAGCAACTACTTCTAGAACGCATGATTATAAGCGTTGAGATCAATGATTTTTGTTCGAAATTGTCACCTTCGGAACTGGTTCTGAGGAAGTGTTATGGAGTCGATACACGTTCTTTAAAACGGTTCCGAAACTAGTTCTTTAATCAATGATTTCTGTTCGAATTTGTCAACCTCGGAACTAGTTCTAGATAAGTTTTTCAAAACGTACACTTTTTATACAAAAAAATAGTTAATTTTTTCAACGTGTTCTTTTAATCTTTAATTCCTTCCTTTTATGCAGAAATAATGATGTGAATGCGTTTTAGATTTCAATAAAAATATGATTATGAATTTTTGATTTTTTGACATTTTTTCAACAGATTATAAAAAGTTGTTTCGGAACTAGTATGAGTTCCATTGAACTAGTGTAGTATCAATGTATAACTAATGTCAAAGAACTAGTTCTCTGAGAACTTTTAAGAAGTATTTTAGAACCATAAGAATGTTGCGAGGAATGGGTTCCAGTAGTAGTTGATACATCACCAGTTCCAAGGTTGTTATTTAAGAATCTGAAGTGGTTCTCTTTGCATTTGTGCTAGAAGTAGTTTTTTTTAAAACATGTTCCAACATTTTCTACTCCGTGAGTCAATAACTAACTAAATAATTAACCAACTAACTAACCAACTAACTAACAAACTAACTAACTAACTAACTAACTAACTAACTAACTAACTAACTAACTAACTAATTAACTAATTAACTAACTAACTGACTAACTAACTAACTAACTAACTAACTAACTAACTAACTAACTAACTAACTAACTAACTAACTAACTAACTAACTAAATAACTAAATAACTTACTAACTTACTAACTTACTAACTTACTAACTTACTAACTTACTAACTTACTAACTTACTAACTTACTAACTTACTAACTTACTAACTTACTAACTTACTAACTTACTAACTTACTAACTTACTAACTTACTAACTTACTAACTTACTAACTTACTAACTTACTAACTTACTAACTTACTAACTTACTAACTTACTAACTTACTAACTTACTAACTTACTAACTTACTAACTTACTAACTTACTAACTTACTAACTAATCGTATCATGAACGCTTTGTTGTAATTTGATCGTTACATTGTAACAACGCACTTCTGTCCTTTCGGTTACGCTTTGCGTCATTTTGGCAATGCTTCTGCGTTATTTTTCACAACGAATCGTTGTTGATTTGATAACGTTGCATTTGTTGAAAAAGCTTTTTTGTGGAAAAATAGCTTAACACTTATGTTTATTCTGACATCTTTTCTAAACTAAAATTGAACTTTAACTACTAAAAACCTGTACTTATGAAAGTTTTATACTCTACACCACTTTAGGTTTTTACCCACCAATCGTAAAATATATACCTATTGTCATAGAATCATTTTCTGAGTCGACTAAGCTATGTCCGTCCTTAGAAAATGACTTAAAAGTCAAAATTCAATTACAAACACTAATAACACTTTTAAATGCTACATAACCAACATTAATAAGGATAGGGCCACATTTTCCCCTACTTGCCTTTGAGCCATCTTGTAAAAAATCTCTTTTTTTCAAGAAAAAGTAAAAATATTCCGAAATAAAATTAAAAAACTAATAAAATGCTTTATTTCTTTAAATAATCCACATTTCTATCATACTGACTGGTGTAGGGTATCATATGGTCGTCTTCGCACGACTATACATTCATACTTTTTTTGGATTTTATACCCTACACCACTATAGTGGGGAGGGCATTATGCGTTTGTGCTGAAGTTTGTAACACCCAAAAATATCGGTCCTAGACCCACCTTAAAGTATACCAATCGCCTCAGAATCACTTTCTGAGTCGATTTAGCTATGCCCGTCTATCTGTCTGTGTGTCCATGTAAACCTTGTGCGCACGCTACAGGCCGCAATTTTCAAGATAATTTGATGAAATTTGGCACATACTCTTTTTTTGGTTCAAGGACGATCGCTATTGAAAATGGTTGAAATCGGTCCATTATTTCTCATAGCCCCCATACAACCGTACCCCCCGAATCGGGCCTTTAGGCTCATAAGTACGTTAAATGTTTTATAATGTCAACGAAAATCAGTAAAAATTAGTTTTATAGAACAATAATTGACAATACTAATTTTTATTGTGATCGGGCCTCATTTGACCCTAGCCCCCATACAGACTCCCCTTCAGAAAATGACTTGAAGGTGAAAATTAACTTATAATTACTTATAAAACGTTTAAAATCTACATAAATGATTTTGTAGTAGACGTAAATTCATCTACCAAAATTTATAAGGATAGGTCCATATTTACCCCTTCTCCCCTATGAGCCCTCTTGTAGAAAATCTCTTTTTTTTTGTCAATAATAAGTAAAAATATTCCACAATAAAACAAATTAAATGCTTTATGTAAAAAAAAAATCAAAATTTTAACATACTGACTGGTGTAGGGTATCAATGTCCGACTGTAAATTCATACATGTTTTTTTTTTTTTGTAAATCCATTTGAAAGCATTTTTCTGCTAAAACTTCTTAAAATAATTTCAAAATAAGTTATTTCTTATTATTAAGAATATTCTTTCCATAGAAAGTTTGTTCAGTTAAAAATTAATTTTTAATAACTTTAAGTACATACCTCGCTATCAAAATTCGATTTTAATACATACGAGTAAAATATTGCTTATTGAATTTATGTTCGCAGCCTTTTTACGCTCAAATAAATTGATTTGATAAGTATACACACTTCGAACATTGTATCCTCTTACAAAATATGGAGCAAATAAATAAAATATGAATTTGTATGGAAGTGTGTATGTATATAGATATATGTATAAATAGATTTAGACACAATATCCCCAAGCAAAGTTATCGGAGGGCGTTAAAGCAGATGTCTAATGATGAATAAAACCCAAAGGCATCGTCATCATTGTCTGGCCAGTTGTTTGAGCTTTTCGGTTTGTAGCTCTGCTTTTTTGTGTCATATTCTTATTGGTTTATCCTAAAGAATATTTTATACTTTGGCGATATATTTTGATGCGTCTAATTGAATTTCTTAAGAAAATAAATATGCTTTGGAATGTCATCATCAAAACCTAAACTGATGTATATGTGTGTGTGTGTGTATTATTATCTAATATATTCAGACTGTGCTTTTTAACTTCTCTTTTATTTCAATATATGCAAACAATGTTTATATGGAGGGGGTAGAAATATTGTTTATAAAAAATACCATGTAGCATAAAATCGTTTTGTTGGCTTATTTATAAAAAAAAACTAGGGTTGGGGGTCGAATATTATGCTTTCTTCATAAAACTGTAAATAATTTTTAATCGTATATGAAATCGTCTTATATTATACGTTTCCTTGTATATAAACAAAGAACAGCTTTGTTTTATGTATAATATGCAAAGTCTACCAAATAAGTTATATACAACCTTGTTCTTAAAGTTTTTTCACATCAGCATTAATATCTTAAAGCTTTTCGAATGCTATACAAAACATTTTCTCCAAGTGTACTTTATAAAAAAAAATCTTCTTTACACAGGCGGTTTTTCTCCACCCCTATCTTTTGCACAACATTATTGCAAAAAAAAGAAATGTTTTATGTTCAAGCATTTATGTTGCGTGTATTTAGCCTTAAGAAATTCAAATAATTTCAAGGTGTTTGAGTTTATGTACTCAACACGGTTTTAAATACATACATAATTGTTGTATTTTAATATATTTTTTTCACTTTTTACTGTTTTATCTTTCATGACACCTTAACCTGATTTTTGATATTAATATTTCCTTTATATTATTTTATTTATAAGAAAACATTAGAAAAAAATTATCTCTATTGCCATCTTATAGTAATTCATCTTGATATTTTGTTTATTTTATTTCATACCAATGTAATATGAAATCATTACTATTATGGGCATAGATAGATAGATAGATAGATAGATAGATAGATAGATAGATAGATAGATAGATAGATAGATAGATAGATAGATAGATAGATAGATAGATAGATAGATAGATAGA
>NC_060952.1:76114881-76119508 GCF_022045245.1 Lucilia cuprina
TAGACTATAGACTAGACTATAGACTAGACTATAGACTAGACTATAGACTAGACTATAGACTAGACTTTAGACTAGACTTTAGATTAGACTATAGATTATAGGCTAGACTATAGACTAGACTATAGGCTAGACTATAGACTAGACTATAAACTAGACTATAGACTAGACTATAGACTAGACTATAGACTAGACTATAGACTAGACTTTAGACTAGACTGTAGATTAGACTATAGACTAGACTATAGACTAGACTATAGACTAGACTATAGACTAGAATATAGACTAGACTATAGACTAGACTATAGACTTAACTATAGACTTGACTATAGACTTGACTATTGACTGGACTATGGACTAGACTATAGACTAGACTTTTGACTGAACTATGTATTAGATTATAGACTAGACTATAACTAGACTATAGACTAGACTATAGACTAAAATGCGGGAAGATGTTCTATAAATTTAAAACCTTCTTCCTCATTGTCTCCAAGTGTCCTGCGTTGATGAGGCTGCCAATTATCTATCACTGGACTAGAGTACCGAGAGCCTGGACATACTGTCAATTTAAACAACAGACAAATGTGATAAATTGGAAAAATATGATATATCAATATTGAAATAATATAAAATTTATAATTTATAATTTATAATACTATATCTTCGGCATGCAATTGTTTTGCATCTCTTTAAACTTAAAATTTATCAAATTATCATCTTAAATATCGTAACCCTTTTTTACCACAGGTCCGATACTATTTTTAGTCAAACTGTTTCATTTTTATTATAAATACTACACGTAAAAGCAACACTGCCAACTCATTCATGCTGTTTAGGTTTTTGTTATTAGACAAACTGTTTTATATGTACAAAATAGGTAAATGTAAATGGGCATAGGTAGTGATGATTACAGGGGAATTTTAGAAGGGTTCCTCTTGGTTTTGTAAAACAAATACATATATAAAATATTTTTATAAATAAATGACTATATTGCAAATATCTTTCCTTATTTATCCCTTGATGTATAACACACAAATAGCTACATATACATATATAGATACATAAATGTTATAAAGAAACATGTGTAGAATTTTTAATATCCTTAAAAATATCAAATAAATAACATGTTTCCATATAAATGTATGTAATGTAATGAATATTCTGAAATAGTATTAAATGTTAAATGGAAAAAAACTTAAATAATAATCCTTCTTAATAGGAGTTTAAATTTTTAGATAAAGGAATTAATAGTTTAAAAAAGAAAATTAGAAAATTATTTGAAAAAACTTATTTGGGAATATACATATACATGTTAAGGTAAAGTAAATTTTCAGACAGATAATTTATATCTATTAGCATATTTTTAATACCAACCAATCTACATCAAATTTAAGAATTTGTAAAATATCAGTACTATTGGGCACCACCCTATTTTTAAGAATTTGCTGATTATAGTGGGCGTGACTCTTCCCATAGAAAGAAGAAGATATGTGTAATTCTTCGGATTTGATAACTAACTAACTACCTAACTAACTAAATAACAGACTGACTAACTAACTAACTAACTAACTAACTAACTAACTAACTAACTAACTAACTAACTAATTAACTAACTAACTAACTAACTAACTAACTAACTAACTAACTAACTAACTAACTAACTACCTAACTAACTAACTAACTAACTAACTAACTAACTAACTAGCTAGCTAGCTAACTAACTAACTAACTAACTAACTAACTAACTAACTAACTAACTAACTAACTAACTAACTAACTAAGTCGATTAAGCTATGTCTGTCCATCTGCCTGGCTGTCTGTCTGTCTACGTAAATTTTTTGGCTAAGGTAAAGGTCGCAATTTTCAAGTTTATTGATTGAAATTTGTCACACACCCTTTTCTTGCCCCAAAAACGAAAATGGATAAAATCGGTCCATTATTTCGCGTAGACCCCATACAACCATACGCCTCGAGTAGGGCTTATAATTAAGGGAAATGTTCTATTATGTCATGATCGGGATTAATTTTATCCCCCATACAAACTCCCTTCAGAAAAGGTCAAAATTTTTACTTTACTTTAAAGTAGAAGTGAATTCCTCTACGATTATTTATAAGGATAGGCCCATATTTTCCCCTACTCCTTTTGAGTGCGCATGTAAAAAATCCCATATTTTGCCAAAAATAAGTAAAAATAAAGTTAAAAAAAGTTATTTTATAATAATCCCCATTTTTAGCATACTAACTAGTATAGGGTATTAATGGTCGACTATGTCCAACTATACATTGTAATTTTTGTAAATTTTTTACCTTGTCCCTTTGAAAATCGGTTACTCGCTCACTGATGTGAGATGATTTTTTTTAATATTTTATTAAATACCCACAAAACTCTTTACAACTGTTATTTATACTTTACGCAGTAATAATTCTGCAATAATGTTAAATGGAGATTTTTAATGGCTTAATTCAAACACATTCATTAATGCTTGTGCCATGTAACTCAGTTGCCCCGTCTTTGTCTTGGGTTGACTTAACATTGGATGGCTTAACATTCTTTACAATGATGCTGTTCTGCTACTGTTCTATTGTGCTGCTGGTTATGCTGTGCGCTTGGACTGCTTTTCTAAAAGCATTTCAAATTATTTTGTTTAAAATTCCTGTGAGGTGAATCTTTTGTGTAAAGACCAACATACAATAAGTAAATAAATAAAAATAGAGATGAAAGAAAGGGTCATGGAAAATATTGAACGTAATACCCGAGCTAAAACAAGTCACATTAAATGAATGTTTAAGTTTATGTAACAAACTAAAGACCATGCAATATGTAAAAATTGTGATGCCATGCTGGTTGCATGCAACCAACCAACCAGCTAACCACATCAATAACATTACATAGGTGTGTTAGTATGAAAATAAATTAGTGAATGTGTGTGTGTGTGCTCTCGTATATATCATTCAGAATATTTGCATCCGTTAAATGAATCTTTATTTTGTCTGTGGTCTTATGAATTTACGACAACTGCTACGACTATAAACTTGAACAAAAAAATACACAAAATGCAAATATATAAAAACAACAGGTAAAAGTAGAGAACACAAACATTTAAAAGAATTCATTCTTTAATTGATTTTTTTGGAATAATAGTACTTTATATTAATATTTTACCATCCAGTACTTTGTATCCCGTAAATATATTAAGTACCCTTAGACGATTTGAATTATTCAAAATCATTTGTCTAATCTGCAAAATTCGCCTGGAACAGGTTAATCAATATTTCTACCGGGGTGAACACCGGATCAATGTTTTTGTTCACACAGATTTGATTCTCAAAAAAACACAAAAGGTACTCTGCGAGAATTGAAGTAAGTGGAAATACGATAACATAAAGTCGACAAACTGGACTTTCAGACGATACAATTATCAAGAGGAGTTATGTTTAAAATCGTCTTTAGACTAGACATGGTAATCTATGTACCTTGACATTGTAATCTGTGTACATTGATTAGAATAAAGAGATAAGTCTTTGTCCACCAAACAAGAGCACCTATACGTCAGAATAGGTCTAATGAATGCGATGTACATCTAGTGCACAATAGATGGGGTTTAAGACCCCATCTTTCCCAAAAGTTTTTTTTTTCATATTTAGAAGGCACACTACTTTTTAGAACCTAAAATTACGATTAGATATTTTTCAGAATGGTACCTTTTTAACGTCTGAATTCAGGAATTTTGTACCAGTTCGGTTTTGGCTGGGTTTACACTCATGATAAAAGAACTCTGAGGGCTGCTTCTATGAGTTCACTAATTGTGAAAATAACTTTTCCCAGAATAAGAATCACGACGTCGTCAGCATATGCGACTACTTTGAAACTCATCATTCTGAGACTGAAAAGCAAGATTACACGGAAGTAGAGAAATGACACCACCTTGAGGTATGACCCTTATCATTACTGTACTAATCTTGTCAATACCCATATGTTATAGTTAATAGCCCTAATTTTGAGTATGTTTTTGTCTAATTCTTTCAAGTTGTTAAACACACTCTTTATGTCCAAGAAAGATACTCTTTTGTGTCAAGTACCTTATTTATAGTTCCGACAACGTCATATAAGTCTATATCCATTGACCTTCTTTTCAGGTATGCGTGTTGTGCCCCGCTAAAGTTCCTAACATGGAAGTCGACCAATCCTTCCAATGTTTTCAATAAAAACGATGACAGACTGACCGCTCTACAGTATTTGGCGGTACTGTGGTTTACTATACCCGCTTTATGGATAAATGCCACTGCAACATCCCTCCATACTTTAGGAATGTACCCTGTTTCCAGGCTGCTTCTAAATGTAATCGATTTCGGGAGTAATGTTGGGAATATGACATCTGGCCCAAGAGATTAGTAGAACCTAAGGAATAAAACAGCTCTCTATATTAACAGTAAAGCTAACCGATTTACTTTTTTGGATTCGAAAAGCTGCAAAGTAGCCTTCGCTTTCATCAACCCTGTATCCCGAAAAGACTATAGATAGACTATAGACTATACTATAGACTAGACTATAGACTAGACTATAGACTAGACTATAGACTAGACTATAGACTAGACTATAGACTAGACTATAGACTAGACTGTAGAC
>NC_060952.1:76119608-76122531 GCF_022045245.1 Lucilia cuprina
ACTAGACTATAGACTAGACTATAGACTAGACTATAGACTAGACTATAGACTAGACTATAGACTAGACTACAGACTAGACTATAGACTATACTATAGACTTGACTATAGACTAGACTATAGACTAGACTATAGACTAGACTATAGACTAGACTATAGACTAGACTATAGACTAAACTGACCAGACTGACTAGACTATAGACTAAACTGACCAGACTGACTAGATTATAGACTAGATTGTAGACTAGACTATAGACTAGGATATAGACTAGACTATAAAGTTGACTATATACTTGACTATAGACTAGACTATAGACTTGACTATATACTAGACTATAGACTTGACTATAGACTATACTATAGACTATACTATAGACTAGACTATAGACTATACTATAGACTAGACTATAGACTATACTATAGACTAGACTATAGACTATACTATAGACTAGACTATAGACTATACTATAGACTAGACTATAGACTATACTATAGACTAGACTGTAAAAACGGCATTATAAAGTAGACTATAGACTAGACTATAGACTAGACTATAGACTAGACTATAGACTAGACTATGGAGTAGACTATAGACTAGACTATAGACTAGACTATAGACTAGACTATAGACTATACTATAGACTAGACTATAGCGACAGCATTATAAAGTAGACTATAGACTAGACTATAGAGTAAATTGCAGATTAGACTCTATTATATACTATGTACTAGGCTATAGTCTAGCCTATACTATATAGTAGAGTTAGACTATTCTATATATTATACTATTTACTATATACTATATTATATACTACACTATAGACTAGACTATAGTTAGACTATTGACTATACTAAAGAATAGACTATAAAATAGACTGTAGACAAGACTGCAGACTAGACTATTGACTAGACCATAAACTAGACTATAGACTATACTATCGACTAGATTATCGACTACGCTATTGACTAGACTATAGACTATAGAATAAACTAAAGGTGAGAAGTACGTAATTTAAATTGTAATTTGACCTTAAAACTCGCTTCGTGTCTACTGTAGAGTGCACTACTTATATAGTTGTATTTTCTACTTTGTTCTTACATTTATACGTATATGCAAAAGTGTATTTGTTTGTTGCCTTATTAAATTAACTCTCTAGACTAATTTGCATATAAATAGTATTGAAAAAACATTATCCACAAGACAACACTATCTGAGGATTCTATAAAAGAGAATTGTTTAATGAAAAAAAAAAATAATAATAATAAAAAAATGCAGAAGCGAACAAAATTGATTGACTTTTTTCCATGCTTCTAATCTAATCAAATAACATTTTAAAATTTTTTGTGCAATATGTAAAAGGACAGTTTTATTAACAATCACAAGAGCATCTATTTTTGTGGTAGTTAAAAATAAATTTATCATTCAATACATACACACAAAAACACAACTACAAATGTGCAAAAAGGGTCTAAAGGACAAACATACACACATATGTACATATTATCAGTTAGTCATATTTAAATTTTTTAACATTAAAAGTAAAATCATTTTTAATTTGGTTCCTTTGTGTTGTTTATTTAATTGGCAATAAATTATGTTTTTTTGTTTGCTGCTTTTGTTTATATAACTAAAGATAAAAATTAACAAAATACACATACTCAAAAAGTTAAGAATGATTGTATTAAAGACGATACATAGATACATATGTAATACATATGTATCTATGTATGTATGCTGCTATGTTCATTTAATAACGCCTGCAGCAGGGTGGAAGTATGACGGGAACAACGGAAGTAACATGAATCTAAAATTAATTGATTTCCTATAGCACATTGAAGAACTGACTAACTAACTAACTAATTAAAAAAAATAAGCTGCCTTTACACCATCTAAAATCTGAAAAGAATTTAAGTTATAAAATTTTAGATTTTGTGATTCAATTGACCAATACATAAATAGGTATGTATATTAAAAACTACTATGTTTTTCAATTATACAATTCACATGTGGAACTAAGATAGTAATTAGGAAGCTTTCAAATTTGCTTTAAAACATTCTAAACAAATAAACAATATTTAAAAATATTTGATCATATTAAAGTTAAATGAAATATTAAATGGATTTTAAAATAATAAACATGTGTCCATTTGCATATTCGTAATGCTCTTAGTCCTTAGGAAAAATATAATAAAATAAAAAAATATACAACATCCCATAGAAAATGGCAAAGTTTCCTTGGTGCATCGTATTCAGTTTTATTTTTGTATTTTTTATACTGTGCCCTCGTCTGCGTTGAACTTTATACAATTGAGAATGAGTACATTTAACAATATTATTATTACTTCATCTTTTCTGTATATTTTTTTTCTGCAGCAAAAATATCTTTTATTTTTGCATTCAAAATTACTTTTCTTCTTTAGAAATGTTGCACAGTTTCAGTTGTGGCAATATCTAAGTGAATGAAATATACAATTTTCTATTTATTTTTTTCCCTTAACTTGGCTTTTCATTTTTATTTTCAATTGTATATTTTTAAGTAACAACTAGTTCTCTATTTAACTGTAAATGTCAGAGATTTAAAAGATGACTCATTGGGGAGGAAATATCTGTATTTATATTGGAGATATATATGTTTACATACATGATTTCTTTCTTAAGCAATGATTATCACTAAATTTCAATTCATACATACATACATACATACATACATACATACATACATACATACATACATACATACATACATACATACTAGTCTATAGTCTAGTCTATAGTCTAGTCTATAGTATAGTCTAGCCTATAGTCTAGCCTATAGTCTAGTCTAGCCTATAGTGTAGTCTATAGTCTAGTCTATAGTCTAGTCTATAGTCTAGTCTATAGTCTAGTCTATAGTCTAGTCTATAGTCTAGTCTATAGTCTAGTCTA
>NC_060952.1:76122631-76126294 GCF_022045245.1 Lucilia cuprina
CTAGAACTGAACTAGAACTGAACTAGAACTGAACTAGAACTGAACTAGAACTGAACTAGAACTGAACTAGAACTGAACTAGAACTGAACAAGAACTGAACTAGCACTGTACTAGAACTTAATTAGAACTGCACTAGAACTGAACTAGAACTGAACTAGAACTGAACTAGAACTAAACTAGCACTGAACTAGAACTAACTAGAACTGAACTAGAACTAAACTAGAACTGAGCTACAACTGAACTAGAACTAAACTAGTACTAAACTAGAAATGAAATAAAACTGAACTAGAACTGAACTAGAACTGAATTAGAAATGAACTAGAACTGAACTAGAACTTAATTGGAACTGAACTAGAACTGAACTAGAACTGAACTAGAACTGAACTAGAACTGAACTAGAACTGAACTAGAACTGAACTAGAACTGAACTAGAACTGAACTAGAACTGAACTAGAACTGAACTAGAACTGAACTAGAACTGAACTAGAACTGAACTAGAACTGAACTAGAACTGAACTAGAACTGAACTAGAACTGAAATAGAACTGAACTAGAACTGAACATTTTAATTATAATTAATGTTGTAAGAGTTATAACTTATTGATGATGGATAGATTTCAATTTAATTAAATGAACTGTTTCTATATTACATTTGGTTCCGTTAAAAAAATCATAAAATTTTTCATTAGGTCCGTGACCTTTATTAATAAACAAATATTTGTTTACATATATATTTATAAATAGTTTCGTATTAAATTTATTAACTTTAATTAATATATTTTTGTCTTACTTTAAAAATCTTTACACACTAAGTCGTATACATACATTATTTTATAAATAAATATTTTAAAATTATCATTGAAATTAGATTATCACAACTTTACAAACATTGATTTATCATACACTTCGTTATGGGATTCATTGCATTAATAGACTTGCATTGAAATGCCTCCTGAAATTCAGGCATATTCATATAACTACGATTAATTAATGCACTATACGTAGCATCGTTGCGACCACAAAACAGTTGAGCTACAGCATAGAACATAACACGCATTGAATCTAGTTTAAAATATTCCAATATGAAATCTTCGGCTATAGCGAAATTTTCACTTTCTAACCAGAATTTATAATCTGCCAGTGACTGAATAAAAACACTATAAAAATTGAAGATATCATTAATCTGATCCATACTTAATTCTTGGTATATATCAAAATCTTCCGCATTTAAAGAGGTTTGATGACTTAAACAATCTATAGCTGAATAGAAACCATCTGAATTTTCTAATAGTTTAGAATTTTGCCACATTTCACGATCATATGAGGCAAAGTAGTGGAGTCGTGGTCTGTATACTAATAAAATGGAAAAGTTAATAAACTCTTGAAAAAATTGCAAATCATCGGTGTCCTTGTAGGGATTTAAGAATTCAAAGCGCAATTTAAGTCTTCGTAATTCCAAAAGATATGAATAGAATGCAGGTTTTTCATTTGTAAAGAACTCCGATTTGTATATTGTAGTATAGGTTTCCATATTCAAATATTGTTTGACATACTTTTTAATAGATCTTTCAATATTCAGATCTTTGCGCTCTGAGCGATGCTGAAAGAGACGTTCAACCGACGAGCTCATAATGGTTTCTCGATAATGCTTTTGAAATCTTGTGGTGTGAAAGAGATACGAGGCCATTGCTACCTCCCGACGAAAGTGCATGTTAAAAGCATACCAATTCCAGTATTCCACTTGTAAAAGACTGTCGAATTCCTCGGCTAAAGGAAAGCAATCTTCAATAATGGCGATTTGCTGATAAGATTGCCATAGTATAAAATTATAGATTATACGTGGATTAGTGTAGCGCAGTAAAGACATTATCTCGCTTAATTTATCGGTGGAGATCATAATTTTACGTGCATTTTCAATATCCAACTCGGTAAAATTCAGACGTGGAAATAAACGTTGAAAGAATTCACTCATGGTTTCGTCTAGTAATAGATTTGAGATATCATCTATTTCCCCCGAAATGGCAACTTCTCCTTTTAGTTGGCGACACAATAGCCACAATTCTCCTCCAATAATGTCGGCTATTTGATCTTTACGACGTCCCAACAAGGGCAGTAAACTTTGTTTAAAATCATTATAATCCAGACATTGAAGATCATCATTTGGTGTAACGTATATAGCTTTTTCAGCAAAGTATATTTTGAAAAATGTATTCATACCATGAGCACTAAATTCTGCCGCCAAAGCTGGCCAATTCAAATCCAACTGTTGCCTATACTTCTGCCATTGGTATTCCAAAAATGGCCATTTTCGTAAAAGATCATGATCATGCTTTAAGAAGGATATATCATTGATCATTCGTAGCCACATTTTACGTTTTTCATTTGGATTATTTTGTGATTTCTTACAGAGATTGTATAAATTGCGCACCAATATACCGGGTAAAGTGTTAAAGTATTTTTTATGTGTTTCAAAAAATGAATAATAATCTTGTTTATTATATAGAAATGGCTCAATATCTTGATCACTTTCCCATATATCCTGTCGCTCTTCACTTTGGTTTTCTGATATTATACCCTTTTGGAAATTTTCAAAATTACCACAAGCATGTTGGAAAAAGTTTTCACATGCCTCCTCATTATGATCTACTATATTGATCATATTTCTTAAATAATTCCGATAAATATATGTAAAATTTTGTGCACTGGCATTTACATTCAATACTTTTGCATTTGAGTTCAATATCAAAAATACAACAACAATAATTGCACTTCTCGGTTTCAGTTTCATTTTAAAATTTATGATTTTCGCGTTTACGTTGTTCACTTATTGAAATGTTGCAAAATACTATTCTCGCATTGTCATTCATTGGATTTTGTATTAGCGAAACGAGTTCTAAAACATTTTAAGCTGATAAGCGTATTTTTTGTTGTTTTTTGTAATTGATAAGCGGGGAAATGTTTCATTCAAAATTTTTTAAACAAAAATTGACCCTTGCAAAAAAAATAATTAATAAACATTAAAATCAACATATGGACATACATTTGTGCAAATATCAATTTCATTTTTTACAGTTGAAAAGTCTGTGGCACGTGAATCACTTTGGTCACTTTTGATGATATGATTTTGACGTCGTGATGGACTGCTAATCGTTTATTGGTTAAAAGTTTTTTTTATACAAGGTACATTTTACAATAATTTATAATATACACTTTTAATTTGCTTGAGATACTGATCTAGTGAAGAGTAATTTTTCGGAACAGATCTCACAACAAATAAAGAAATTCATTAGTTTTACTCAAAATTTTTTATTATTTAACCCTTAGTGGTTTGTTATAAAATTTAGTTCAAGATTGCCCCCTCGCTGGGATCACAACAGTTCAACTAAGTATTAATGAATTAGAAAACGAAAAATTATTTTTAGTAAGGTGTAACTAACTGACTGGCTCTAATTCATACCAGATAGGTCTCGAAGGTAAACCTTGTAAAGGAGTCACTTTAGTGTACCTTTTCTAGGAGAGAAAAGGGACTGTCATAACTTTAGAATAAACTATAGACTAGACTAAACTATAGACTAGACTATAGAATAGACTATAGACTAGACTATAGACTAGACTATAGACTAGACTATAGACTAGACTATAGACTAGACTATAGACTAGACTA